>NC_052504.1:71197792-71512792 GCF_014356525.2 Nilaparvata lugens | reverse complement strand
CTGTTGAGTCAATGTTGTAATGTATTCAAAAATATATTGAATTCATAGAATACAAGACTAGTATATTTTTACTAAAATACAGAGTTTTGCCACTTTAAGAATTTTTTTGAAAGTATATCCTTACAGTGTGATCTTGACCTATATTGTCATTTAATACTTTTACCCTCTCTTCATCAGTCAGTCACTCTTTATAACTAGTTCCGGCTCCGGCCAAACGTTCGACGAACATGAATGAGGGTCGACAAACTTTAAAGAAATCGTCTTGTCTATATAATTCGATAATATAGCATACGATTACATAATATCACAGATGGCTACCTCCAGGATCTTCCCACCTATTGACAAATCGTTAGCTAGACTTTCAATAAAAACGAAGCTGGCTGAGCATAACAGCATGCGTTAGACAAACTTCAGGGACGCCTCCGCTTGTGTTATTATTCCTCAAGATATGTGCATGAGCGAATTTTGACTTATAGTTGGTTTGTTGGGGATGTGTGTGAGAGAGGAACAGATATAAGGAGAAAGTCACGTGCCTACACTTTGTTCAGTGCTGCACGGTTTTTCCAGACTGCAGAGGTAAACAAGGGGAGTGAATATTTAGTGGTCGTAAATTGGTATGTAAGTTTTGTGACTGTACCGCTGTCCCAGGCTCCCCTTACACATATTCATTCATATTAAGATGATGCGCCGAACCGTGATAATGCATAAGAGACAGTGCGTGTAGGAGAGAGAAAGTATGAGTATGATGAGAGTTGGTGAAGTCGAGGGTGCGAGAGTGAGCGAGAGGAAGCTAGTGAAAAGGGACCAGTCGTCACGTGACCGGAGTAGAAGACACCCTACGATTAGGAACTCTGATGCATTTATGTTGTACGATGCTGGAACATATTACACTCACATATAAGCAGTGTTTCATTTTCAGATGATCATAAAACTGGGAAGAATGTCTCCTGTTATGTGAATAGCATCACATCATGAGTTTCCTTGAACATTTTCATGCGAGATGGAAGTGAGAGAACTTAGAGATCCATTTAGAATTTACCCATCTCGGCTTGCTTCAAATTTTTTATTTCAGCTCAATTATTCATGGAGCTACAATCTGAAATCTATAATTATTTGAATCCGAATGAGTAGATCGAATAATATATTAAAATCTGAATTATATTTATAGAAATATTCTATTCCCAAGCTATGAACATAAATTCACGATCTCTAAAATCAATTAAGAAAAGTGGATGATTCACTGATGTCTATAAGATTCCTACACCTTGTTTCATCATCAGGATTTTTACTTTGGAAAAATAGAAATTCAGAGAAAAATGTCAATAATTCCCATTATGTTCGTTACTGTTTGCATGCATTTCACTTGCGACAGTGTCTCGCACTAATATATTACGATACATTCTTTCTGAGAGCTCATAGTAAAAGAGATGTTACGTACTTTACACCTATGAGGGAAGCAATTCAACTTGAGAATGAATCTAGTAATAGTTCTTCAAAATAGTTGAGAATATTTAGAGAAATAGTTCGTTCAATGAGCTTATTCCAGAAATATTTTAAAATGAATTGTCTGCTGTAATAGTTGAGCTGTAATAAGCAGGATGGCTAGTACTTGCAACTCAGATCATCATGAACAACGGAAACAATAACGTAACTTATTCTGAGTAGTTGGTTATAGGTTAGAGGTCATCCTGAAATCAGAAAGTCAATCAATATTCAATTATAATTATAAGTCAGACTTGTGTACATCACCTGTCCTAATCGATGCAAATAGCTGTTGGAGGGTTGCGCTTAACAGCATCTTATAATGCCCCTAAATTGATGTCATTTGCATAAGCAACATTCCCGATAATGATAATCGTTGCTGATGAATGGTAATCCATTGTTTAAGCTTCGGACCAATCAGGTGTCTTGTTTCGTCAATTAATGGGGTTAATCATGCGACAAAGTGACTCTCAATATTATACAGTTTTGCACAGCTGCAAATTGTGAACGCAATGACTCATGGGTTCGACTATGAATAATATTAAACTTGATCTCAATCGTTAATTTATAATCATTCATAGTCAAACCCATGAGTCATTGCGTTCACAATAATTTGAAGTCATTTTGAAATTACACACGTTTTGACTCTTTTCACCATGATATTAATGTTCTTTGATAGAAGAAACTCTGTGCATGAGGTGAGAGAAATCCACACTGAATGTTACACAGTACAAGGGTAGTCAACTTGCACTGTCGTATGTATAATAAGTGGTGCCACCGACAAAATTTTCCTTCATTGGAAGTAATTCACAACAAAGTTACAATACAGTAACAGGACTGGACTGGTATTGGTGGTTTTGTTCAGGTTCTGTTGTGTAAACCTATTAAATCAGGCATGGCAAGATTAATTGAAGTTTTCTTGACTCTAGCCCGTTCACCTACATGAATTAGGTATAGACTCAGGTATTTTCTAGATGTGTCGGCCTATTTCTAAATTCTAAATTTTATTCAAATTATCTTTAAAAAGGGGCAGGCACAATAGATGAATAAATAAATAAATAAATAAATAAAATAAATTAGAGATCCATTTAGAATTTACCCATCTCGGCTTGCTTCAAATTTTTTATTTCAGCTCAATTATTCATGGAGCTACAATCTGAAATCTATAATTATTTGAATCCGAATGAGTAGATCCGAATAATATATTAAAATCTGAATTATATTTATAGAAATATTCTATTCCCAAGCTATGAACATAAATTCACGATCTCTAAAATCAATTAAGAAAAGTGGATGATTCACTGATGTCTATAAGATTCCTACACCTTGTTTCATCATCAGGATTTTTACTTTGGAAAAATTGAAATTCAGAGAAAAATGTCAATAATTCCCATTATGTTCGTTAGTGTTTGCATGCATTTCACTTGCGATAGTGTCTCGCACTAATATATTACGATACATTCTTTCTGAGAGCTCATAGTAGAAGAGATGTTACGTACTTTACACCTATGAGGGAAGCAATTCAACTTGAGAATGAATCTAGTAATAGTTCTTTAAAATAGTTGAGAATATTTAGAGAAATAGTTCGTTCAATGAGCTTATTCCAGAAATATTTTAAAATGAATTGTCTGCTGTAATAGTTGAGCTGTAATAAGCAGGATGGCTAGTACTTGCAACTCAGATCATCATGAACAACGGAAACAATAACGTAACTTATTCTGAGTAGTTAGTTATAGGTTAGAGGTCATCCTGAAATCAGAAAGTCAATCAATATTCAATTATAATTATAAGTCAGACTTGTGTACATCACCTATCCTAATCGATGCAAATAGCTGTTGGAGGGTTGCGCTTAACAGCATCTTATAATGCCCCTAAATTGATGTCATTTGCATAAGCAACATTTCCGATAATGATAATCGTTGCTGATGAATGGTAATCCATTGTTTAAGCTTCGGACCAATCAGGTGTCTTGTTTCGCCAATTAATGGGGTTAATCATGCGACAAAGTGACTCTCAATATTATACAGTTTTGCACAGCTGCAAATTGTGAACGCAATGACTCATGGGTTCGACTATGAATAATATTAAACTTGATCTCAATCGTTAATTTATAATCATTCATAGTCAAACCCATGAGTCATTGCGTTCACAATAATTTGAAGTCATTTTGAAATTACACACGTTTTGACTCTTTTCACCATGATATTAATGTTCTTTGATAGAAGAAACTCTGTGCATGAGGTGAGAGAAATCCACACTGAATGTTACACAGTACAAGGGTAGTCAACTTGCACTGTCTTATGTATTATATTAAGTAGGGCCACCGACAAAATTTTCCTTCATTGGAAGTAATTCACAACAAAGTTACAATACAGTAACAGGACTGGACTGGTATTGGTGGTTTTGTTCAGGTTCTGTTGTGTAAAATCTCGTGAAAAGCAAGCTCTAGATAAATATACAGTTTCTAAAAGATTTTCGATCCCTCAGTTTGTGATCATTTCTAGTGTCTCTGTTGAGTCAATATTGTAATGTATTCAAAAATATATTGAATTCATAGAATACAAGACTAGTATATTTTTACTAAAATACAGAGTTTTGCCACTTTAAGAATTTTTTTGAAAGTATATCCTTACAGTGTGATCTTGACCTATATTGTCATTTAATACTTTTACCCTCTCTTCATCAGTCAGTCACTCTTTATAACTAGTTCCGGCTCCGGCCAAACGTTCGACGAACATGAATGTGAGTCGACAAACTTTAAACAAATCGTCTTGTCTATATAATTCGATAATATAGCATACGATTACATAATATCACACATGGCTACCTCCAGGATCTTCCCACCTATTGACAAATCGTTAGCTAGACTTTCAATAAAAACGAAGCTGGCTGAGCATAACAGCATGCGTTAGACAAACTTCAGGGACGCCTCCGCTTGTGTTATTATTCCTCAAGATATGTGCATGAGCGAATTTTGACTTATAGTTGGTTTGTTGGGGATGTGTGTGAGAGAGGAACAGATATAAGGAGAAAGTCACGTGCCTACACTTTGTTCAGTGCTGCACGGTTTTTCCAGACTGCAGAGGTAAACAAGGGGAGTGAATATTTAGTGGTCGTAAATTGGTATGTAAGTTTTGTGACTGTACCGCTGTCCCAGGCTCCCCTTACACATATTCATTCATATTAAGATGATGCGCCGAACCGTGATAATGCATAAGAGACAGTGCGTGTAGGAGAGAGAAAGTATGAGTATGATGAGAGTTGGTGAAGTCGAGGGTGCGAGAGTGAGCGAGAGGAAGCTAGTGAAAAGGGACCAGTCGTCACGTGACCGGAGTAGAAGACACCCTACGATTAGGAACTCTGATGCATTTATGTTGTACGATGCTGGAACATATTACACTCACATATAAGCAGTGTTTCATTTTCAGATGCTCATAAAACTGGGAAGAATGTCTCCTGTTATGTGAATAGCATCACATCATGAGTTTCCTTGAACATTTTCATGCGAGATGGAAGTGAGAGAACTTAGAATCTACATTTTTCCGTTCCAAATAATCACCCGATTCATTTCTTCATGTAGTTTGACATTATTCAAACAGACACTATCCACCTATCACAATGAATTATTGAATCGATTTTGAGATGCATCAATTTATTTAGTTGTTGTATTCATTTTATAGAATATAATTTCTCTATTCGAACTGTAGAATTAGTAAGAACAAGAAAGGATGACTGATTGTAAACATGAAATGGAGGCAGAATCCAATTGAACAAACATCATCGAGCGATTTCAGTACCGAAATACTTTCGAGGATGGGTTTTTGGAGAATAAAATCTCTCTTCAATTCAATCAATTCAGGAGCTGTAAGTTGAAACGTACAGGCCACGACCATGCAGCTTGACGAATATTGTTACTTGTTACTAAAGTGCTTAACATAATCGAGTTAGTAAAACAAGATGCTATTATTTATATATTTTTTCTGATTGAAGTGATAGAATAATAATTAATATTTTGCCTATATCGTCAAAGAAGTATTTGGTGTATTTTTAATTATAATTTTTTACTTCGAATTCTTATATCTATAGAGTGGTTTTCACTAAACTTATATAATTTTCAGTTTATATTTCTCTGTAATGTTTTGCCTTGCTTCCTCTGATGTATGTGGAGTGAATTTGAATATTTCAAACTATTTGAGTATCAAGTATCTGCTTTCTGACAAATTGAAACTTCAATTTCCGAATAAAATATGAATTTATCTATATAAATTGTCGAACAAGTGATGTGTTGACGATCATTATATTCACTGTAATTCTATAATAATTGATTGATTGGTTCAGGTTGCATTGCAGGCCACTCGATCACATCCATATTCGAAACGTTTGGTCTCATATATCATGTGAGCATCCAGAAATAGAAAGCACTACATGTCAAGCTCCGATACTCGCTAAGTTGAATAACTCGACTGAAACTATTCAACAAGGCTCAAAATGTTAAAAGCATGCGACAACCATAGCTTTCAATCCATGATTTCAGTATTCCACCTTCCAGCTAACTTCGCTTAGAGGTAAACTCACTTCAGGCAAGTTTTCTCACTTCTGCAAACATACTGTTACAGTATCTGTTATATATTCCTCATCATGTACTCTCTTCCCCGAACTTTATCTTCCTCTTCCAGTTCTATCCTTCCTCTACAATATTTCTCCCTCAATCCCCATTGGTTTGTACTCTGTTTAGATCCAACATTCCCTCTATTACACCCTGTTTGTCACTCACATTACTATAAGCCTTCCACACCTGAATATTCACAACTTGTTCTAGGTTTTCACCTCTCTCCCCACATTTTATCCTTCATCTCTCACGCTTCTACTTGCCGAACTTGCCTCTTTCCATCTTGTATCACAAGCAAACTTGTTGCTGGAGGATAATATTAATTTGTCCTGTCATGAATAATAACGTCACTTGGACAGTTGAAAGGAAAACGTCAACCGCACTCAGCAGCAACACCCACCAAACTATTACACCGAAAATACCCTTTATGTTGGTTGGGTTTGCAAACCTGACAGATTACTGGGGAAAACTGTTAAGTCTGTGTTACAAAGTTGGCCAAACTGATCCCTCACCTAGCGTTTTAGGGATAGCCGCAGGGACAAATGTATTATGATTAGCATGTGGCACCACTAATCGTGACACTACTACTTTCCTCCAAACAGAAGCAGCTTCACAACTTGATGGATGTCGCAGGCACTGCAAGACGACGCCAACTTCACTCAGCCGTCAAAACTACACACAAATATTACAAACTTACTTTTCATGTGTTAATACAATCCTGGCACATGTCTGTTAGTCACTAGACATACAAGATTAAGTTGAAGGAGAAAGGAGAAGAAGAGAAATAAGAGAGATGACGACAAGCAAGGGAATATCTAGTGTCTTCAAACCCCCTCCAGCGAAAAGATCACAAGAATAATGTCATGTTCAGATCTTCAGACCAGCAGCATCTTGTTTGGCTAGATGGGGTCTCACGTACAATCCATCCGAAGTTAGTAGACAGATTTCTGTCTACTAACGTTGCAATCCATCAACTCAAAGTCGAACAGCTGAGAATACAATTTCGAAGTAAACTAGATAGAATTGGAGTTAGTGTATCTCAATGGGCCATATGAATAAAGTTGTGCATTTGCTTATACTTCTAAAATATTGCTTCATTTTCTATAAATAAACGTGAGCAAAACCTTTTGCTAATGCTCATCAAAAAAATAGTTTGAGATAGTTAATTCATCAAAAACATTTGCTCAAAAGTAAAAGCTTTTGCTCAAAATTGTATGGATAAACTGGAAATGGCTCAACTAATTCGTGTGAGGAAGAGGAAAACTATACCACATACGATCACAAACAATATTTGAGAATTATAATACTTTTTTAGATTCAACCATGATACAAAAGAATAAATACAAAAGTTACCTATCCAATATAAAGATAGCCATCACAGAATAGGGAATAGGCATTTAAGAAGATGAGAGTGTAGACGATTATAAGAAGGCTATTGATATTATAAGATATGCTAAAGATTATTATAAAGATGACATTTTCTCACGCTATGATTTTAAAATTCTAAACTCAACTAACCTAGAACTCAATTCATAATAATAGTAAACAGAGCAGACGACGCAAACACAAGCGGTGTCTCCTAACTTGCATATTTAGCGCTTACGTAAGCTATAAAAATCTGGTGTGGTACACTCACACAACTTTCCTTGCTTTCCTTGCTAAAATGTTACATCTATTCTCGCTTAAAAACCTTTCCCCTTATTTTGATCAAATATTTCTCTTGTAAAAAAAACATCCACGGAACAAAGTGCCCTTTTTATAACCCTACCTTAAAATTTCCAATATAGTTCGCTAAATAAACCAAAGCCTCAATATCAAACGAGAATAATTTAGGAGAAAAACATAATGACGATTGACGGCAACATATTCGCAACTACGATCAGACTACTGTATATTATGTGTATATACAATTGTTTTCAGAGTACTTTTTCCTTTATTTAAATATTGTGAAATTCGATGTTTTTTTTTGAAATTCGTCAAAAACAGCTGTTCTACAGATGAAATATCTTGACTATGACTGTGTTCTTTTTATAAACTGCTCTACCTACCCACGGTATATGGAAGAAGAAAAAGTAAAAACCGTGTTCCTACCTACCTCATGCACGAGAAGTAGGTTACAAAGTCCATTTCTCAAGGATTGGGTGGACCCCCCATTAGTACCCCAGGAAAAAGACTCATGTCAGTTGATAGAGCTAATAAATAACTATACAGGGTATGGATTTGAAGAAAATCGTTAGAGCCGTTTTTGAGAAAATCGTGAAAAACATGGTTTTTTAGTAACTGTAATTTTTCTCAAGAATATTACGGAGCTCCTGCAATTTTCACAGAAATGAGACTCATGTCAGTTGATAGGGCTTATAAATAGCTATCCATGGTATGAATTTGAAGAAAATCGTTAGAGCCGTTTTCGAGAAAACCGTGAAAAACATGGCTTTTTAGTCATTATCCGCCATTTTTCTCAAGAATATTACGGAGCTCCTGAAATTTTCCCAGAAATGAGACTCATGCCAGTTGATAGTGCTTATGAATAGGTATCTATGGTATAAATTTGAAGAAAATCGTTGGAGCCGTTTTCGAGAAAACCGTGAAAAACATGGTTTTTTAGTCATTATCCGCCATTTTTCTCAATAATATTACGGAGCTCCTGAAATTTTCCAGAAATGAGACTCATTTCAGTTGATAGGGCTTATGAATAGCTATCCATGGTATACATTTGAAGAAAATCGTTAGAGCCATTTTCGAGAAAAACGTGAAAAACATGGTTTTTTAGTAATTATCCGCCATTTTTTCCGCCATCTTGGATTGAATTTTATTGAATTTCTTATTGTCGGGTTCTCATGGTATAAGGACCTTAAGTTTAAAATTTCAAGTCAATCGGTTAATTAGGAATGGAGTTATCGTGTTCACAGACATACACACATACACACACACACACACATACACACACACACACATACACACACACACATACACACACACACACACATACACACACACAGACCAATACCCAAAAATCATGTTTTTGGACTCAGGGGACCTTGAAACGTATAGAAAACTTGAAATTGGGGTACCTTAATTTTTTTTGGAAAGCAATACTTTCCTTACCTATGGTAGTATGGCAAGGAAAGTAAAAACAAACTACCTAAGGTTATAAAGGCGAATCAGCTGGTGAAAAATCTTCAAAATACGTGAGCATTATTGCTCCAGGGTTCAGGAGCATAAGGTGAGAGTATAAGGTAAAGCTTATTCATATTTAGAAATGAGCAAATGCTTATGCTTCTACCTAATGCTCATGAGCAAAACCTTATGCTCCATGCTCCTGCTCATGAGCATTTGCTCTGGTTTTTTCATATGGGCCAATAAGTTTCTCTTCAATAGTCATTGTACCTCTTGAACTTTGGAGGAAATAAATTGAAGTTGAACTATAGTGCTTGAAGAGGATCCAAAATCACACTTTGAACAATTCATAGAATGGGAACAATAGAATATTCTTGATTAGAGATAGAATATCTGTTTATGGATGATTTAATAAATGGTAGTTTGATGTAGATTAGATCCTTCAGTGAATTACACATTCCACTGCTGTTCAAAGCAAGGGATAGAGCCCTCAGCTTCAAGTGATGAGCTTCATAGCGCAGGTAGGTGTAGTACAATGTTCCTGGAATACGTGTATTCTAGGTACATTATGTCACGTGGTATTTTAGCACCACAAAATATTTTTGAAATGAACTATTGAACCTTAATAGAATTATAGAATGGAAAAGGAAGTTAACCTAGTCAAAGAACCACTCAAATAAAATCGAATGTTGTTAGCGATAAAGAATAATCGTATTATCTAAAATGATAAGAAAAAACATGTATAACTGTGATTCAACAACTAATGAGGATCCATTGGCAGATTTAAAAATTATAAAGCGGCTCATTTATTATTGGCAGATCATAAAAAATAACAGTTTGCATGTACATTGAGGTTAGAATTATTTGTTTACACTTTTAAATGAATCAATCGATCTAGAATAAATCGATAGTTATTTGAATCAATACCTAGCGAATCAGCTGATTGTTTGATCAACCAGTATAGGTTGAATTATAAAGTTTACTCACAAAAGATGTATTATGTATACTAAGGAAAGTTTATGTAAATAAATAGGGACAACTATTATTGCTGTATAAATATTTATTACAATCTAAAAAAGCACGAAAATCAAGAGTATACAAAACTCGTATAAAAAACTAAATATATATATTACATGTTAACATCGTATATCGCGATTTATTTATCAGAATAGTTTAAGACAATCACTCCGTATATTTATATAAATATTTTTATTTATTTTTTCTATTATAAAGTTGAAGAAGCCCTGATTCTGAAGCAACCAATTGTATTGAGTTTGCTAAATTAAAAGCCAATCAAAAAGAAGCTTACAAATCGTTCAAGGAAGAGATAAAATTTTTCTGAAAACCACTTTCTTCTGGCTTGTGATCTCGTTCTGGAGGGATGCACATGGAGTTTAGGGTTCTTTCTTCCTTTAAATTTTTAAATTATCAAGCCTATCCCTCTTTTAAATGTGAAATATTTGTAATTAATGTTCAATTATCTGTGAACTCAGTGTTGTTGAAGAGTTCTTAATTGTAATCAATTCCCATAAATACATTTTAATACAGAAAGAAATCTATAAGAAATCTGGACCACGCGCAATCCCAGCCGAGACGAAAAGGACCTGCACAATTGATTATTGGAATATGTATTTGCACATCTGATCAAACATATAATGATACATCTGAACGTAATACTAAAACCGTTTACTTTCTAATGTACGTACTAAGTTAGGCCTACTCAGTTTCATCAGTTACATAAGATCGATATTTCTATCAATTCCAAAGAAGAATGAATGAAAAGTACACTCTGATATTAATCATTATGCTTTCGAATAAAATAAATTTATATAAATATTCGAAAAGATTGAATTTGAGTGAGCTATACAGACAAGACATGCGTTCCATAAAAATTCCAATCGAATTAATTGCTTGATCTTACCAGAAAATTCACAATATTTTGAGCTCAATTCAGACATCAAGAGTATTGCTTTTGGTGATTCAGCAGTCCCCTTTGAAAGTATTGCTCCGTATTGCCTCCTGGATTGAACACTCAAAAGGAGCTCTGCCACCGCACTTGCTGTGAGAGTCCTACTCTGTTTCAACGCAGCAAACGAGGAAAAGGTGAAAAAGGAAAGCTCCATCGCTTTGTGCCTTTTCTGTATCCTATTGACCCGAAAGGTGTTGCGAAATTCTCATTCTCATTCTCTTACCCGACCCTGTGCCTTTCGCGCACTCAGCAGTTGATGGCTTAACTTGAAAGAGAATGAGGAGAGGAACAACTAGAACAAGAACAAGATGATAAAATCGTGGAAGAATTATTGTGGGATGGAGGTGGGGAGCGTGTGGAGGATAAATAGAAATTTAAAGTATTCCGTGAATAATACTCAGGAAAATGGAGAAAAAGCTAGCGTTGTGACAAGAAAAGGAAATGATAATAAGGGAGACATGAAGAAATAATAATAAGGAAGAAAAAGGGAGATATGGATAATCATTAGTACCAAGTTGATAGAGAAAAATGATAACAGATTGGAGAGTGTGAGAAAACTGTTCTTAGAAAGAAGAGGAGGATAGGAAACGAGAAGAGAAGTGAGGAGAACTTGAAAAGTAGGAGAGAAAAACGAAGAATGAAAACCTAAATTTGAGGGAAGGTAGAAGCGGGAGAACATGTAGAAAAGCAAGAAGTACGATGGAAAAAGAGCCTTTGCTGAACGATCTCCGGCTGACTGCATTGACGATAGTCGGGCCGCCACCTGAATCCGATAAAGAGAAATTGGCCACTCTCTACTACGATAGTGAGCGCTCTCATTTCGATGCCCCACTTTTTCCCAGTTACAATCAAGATAGTGAAGGAGAATTCCCGATTCCCGGAGGTCTGCTGCTACTGGCACTAGTTGAATACTATCAAGTAGTTGAAATTGGATGGATATTGTCAATTATGATGCGATTGGCAATGATGTGAATGTGATAAAACCTGGATTAAGCTTAGCTCTCGAAAGAGAGAGAATTACACTGCGGTATCAATCCCCTTTCCAGTAAGACTCTCACCTATGTTTAAATGTGGAACCGAAGGTAAAGGTTCTAATACGTCTCAGTGTCTGAGGGAGACTCTCATTTTGTAAAAGTGTATTGTGCTATTGGTTTTTGATGCAGACCATTACTATGAGAAGTTAACTCCAGTGCTTTCATAGCGCATATTTCTCAAGCCAGTTACACACATCCTTATAAATTCTATCAGATTTAACGGAACTTGACAAACATAATCTACCCTTGACATAAACTGTTTAATATAATAGGATTTATATGGATATCAAAAAATCGTACGAACAAAGATCAATGTGTGTGTAGGAGGACATATTTTTGGGACCTTCCTCAACCCTTATAATTATGTTCATGATCAAAACTTATTGTAAACCTCAACTGGGGTTTTTATCGAAAAGCAGATGAAAATGACAATTTCGCAATTGATGACAGGAGATTTCTTTGACATCGAAATACGAAATATACTGTGCCGTCGACTTCGACAGTTCGTACCCTATAAATCGCAAGTGTCTCGTTAAGCAGTGGATGAATTAGACTAAACGTCTGACATGCCAAAGATTGTAAAATTTAATTATTCCAGCTATGACCCTTATGTATGAGTACATTTGAAAAAACAAATTAAACTGGAAGAATCCTGTTGAACGGATTCTTGTCAGATAATAGTAGATAATGGATGTCAGATAATAAATCCCAAAAGCTGTAATGGATGTCACATATTGCTCCGTGGAGGGGCAAGAATGTGCACGGAAAGAATAATAGTAAATGGAGTAATTGAATTAAAAAAACTAAATCAACAGTTGGAAAATCTGAGGTTATTAATCTGTACTTCGTAGTTATAGGTTAGTTTACTTTCATTCATTTTGTTGAAGCATGGATGTCACTGAGTTCAGAGGATCCAGGCAGAGTGAACAGTATATAGATAAGATTGATTTGAAAAAGTAATTTGCTAAATTGATAGGTTGGCGGTCTACAAAGGTAGCCGAAGTAGGGGCTGTAAATTTCCAAATTAACGCTGTAGGTGGGAATGTAGTGGATTAAAATTAAATCGAATTCAGTAATAAAACGCAGTTCAGTTTGAATCTGCCTATTATGATCAATGCTGTCGCTAGGATCAGACAGAGATTTAAATTTCTGAGTGAGTTCACTCTCCAAATAATAACCACTATACTTAGGTTCTAGTTCCTGTGTTACAGTTGGAAGTGATATTAGACCGCACAAGACAACAGACAAAATGGCAAATCCATGCGAACTGGGTCTCTGATAAATACTATAGGTTATAAGATTGCAAAATGCCAAACCAAAATAGTAAATACTTCGAGTACCGAGTTTAATTTTGATGTTGTCTATGCGACCTTTCACCTCTCCTTGTGGCATTAACTGGTCTTTAATGCTGGATCCAATACACCTCGATGCGGTAGGTCGATGGCAGTCGATTTTATTTGATTTGGGAGGATATCTCCAATAAAATGTTTTATTATTTGATATGAATATCGCTTACCATCTACCACCAGAAGAAATAATGTCCTAATAATAAGTATGATACTCAATAATATCTGACAACTGCCAAATGGTCGTGTCCTGCACCATCGGTATGTGTCAGTCGAGAAAGAACAAATTTGGAGGTGTAATGAAATAAATTTAGAGCGATGAGAAGATAATATAAATATATTATGGAAAAGATTCTCAGATAGCAAAAGATTGAATAGACAGATGAACAGATTTCACAAAATATAGTTTCCAACTGATAAGGAGTGAATATCAAATGATAGCAAATTTGAATCTTCAAATGATAGATACTGTATGAAAATTTAATAATTTCTAATTGGTTGAAATGAGATGGGTGATAGCCCTTGGAAAGGGTCATAAAGCATACAAAATTAAATAGGCCAAGTAGGCTAATACAAAATTATAATTCAAAAATAGAATAAATGAATAGATAAAAATATTTTCAGGGTGGGGTTTCGCCTAAGGAAATAGACCTTTCGGCTAAGTACAGCGTGAATATTAAAATTTACTTATTGAAATAAAAATCATTTATGATAACTTCATACCCTGTATAGTTATTTATCAGCTCCATCAACTGGCCTGGCATGAGTCTTCTTTCTGGGAAACTAATGGGGGGTTCACCCCATCCTTGAGAAATGGACTTTGTAACCTCCTTCTCGTGCATGAGGTAGGTAGGTAGAGCAGTCTATAAAAATAACACATAGTCGAGATATTTCATCTGTAGAACAGCTGTTTCAACGACTTTTAAAAAATCATCAGATTTCACAATTTACACAAAGGAAAAAGTACTCTGAAAACAATTATATACACACATATACAGTAGTCTGATCGTAGTTTCAAATAATTATGTTGCCGCCAATCGTCATTATGTTATTTCTCTAAATTATTGTCGTTTAAGAATGAGGCTCCCAGTTCAATGAGCAAGGAAAGTTGTGTGAGTGTACCACACCAGATTTTTGTATTTGAAGTATATTCGGCCGTAGAATATATCGTTCCGGCTGGATCCTTCACGTGTGGCAAAAACGTCGAACAGACCTCACTATATTTATTTTAGGGTTTATTTAAATGAAATCGCAAAAATTAATATCACAGATTACTATCGGAACTTTAGAACAACTTTTAAAACAGAAGAGACAAAGATTGAATTACATTAAAACAGGAATTAAAGCTTTTAAACAATTAAGTATGTGGACCAGGTCTGTATCCCACTGGTGATTTCCGAAAAATGGCAACGAGTCCTCTTCTTCTAATTTCCACCTGAGTTTCTTCTTAGAAATTAACCTCGCTAAATTTACATACTAATTCCAGTGGCGGTTCTAGACATAAAAAACTGGGTAGGCAAAACTTATCATACTGTAGGTCTATTCATAGACCTAGGGTAGGGCTACTTAAGTAATTCATGTAAAAAAGACGTCAAAGCATATAGGTATTAAATGAAGATGTATTAATAAATATAAAAATTGTTAATACTGATATTTAATTGTTCAATTCGACACTATTTTGCTAATAGGCCAACCATAATTTTGCTGTTTCAAATCAATCAATCAAATTTCATTTATTCAAGTAGTTGCATATAAAAGACAAGCTTCACAACATTGAATCGTCACAATCAATAAAAAACACAGAAAAATACAATAGTGCAAAGAGGATACGTCAAAGAAAAACACTGTCTTAAGGAACACCCCCTGGAAGAAATCGATTAATTTCAGTTGATTTAAAGGAAATTTTCATTCTGTAATAATTCTATGACATGTAATTTTCTTCCCTCAAGACATCCACACATTCATCCACTGTGTATGGCGCTCTTTTTAACAGAACCTTCCTTATCCTTCCGGTCATCTTTGAAAAGTTGGAAAAATCTTTAAAGTTATAGGGGAGTCTATTTATAATTTTTATTACGCAATAGTGTGGGCCTTTCTCCAGAAGGGTTAGTCTGGATATGTTTTAATCATTCTTTCAAATAATATTTCAATTTGATAGGCTATTTATTTGGAATATCAAAGGAAATTTCTGAAATAAATAAACATTTTAGTATTCATGAAATCAACGGTTTATTACACTTTAACATTATTTAGAACATAGAGTAATACATTTTATATTTACAACTGTAGTCTTCTTTGCCCAACATTGCTGAACGCCTCTAAGATTTTTTCAGGGCTCTTAATCAGCCTTCCACTTTCCTCTCGTTCAATAGATAAAATTGAAAGATTAGTTAGACGTTGTGTTGTCATTAACATACCTGAGGTATGTTTTCCCCGTTCTAAGCATAGAAAGCCCTGCGTTCACGCACTGCAAATGTGGCATAGTAATAGAATAGAATAAAAACAATTTTCTGTTGAATCATCTAAAATATAACTCATGGCTATAAACATTTAAATATACTTCCAACATTTATTCTTTTATTTAACATTTTTAGGTTTACATGAGAAATTTAAAAAAAATCTCATAAAAACTGGGTAGGCGGCCGCCTACCCAGCCTAGGCCTAGAACCGCCACTGACTATTTCGGGATTGGTCAGATTCCTTGACGTAACCAATACGCCAAATGGGTGGTGGAAATGTATCCAACTTTAAAGCTTTTAAATCAGTAAAATTCCTTATTGTAAGTTGTTCTAAATTATTATTAGGTTCCATAAAAATATAAAAGTAAATAATATAAATTCATCTATCACGATATACATTTGTTAAATAACTTCAAGAGTTGCCAATGATTTGTAGAACATAGACGTAATTTTATAACATAAAGTAGAAGTATAAAACATATAACAATACACATGCTTGCAATAATGATAATCATAATAATAAATAAATATATCTCTTTTGTTTACATAGTTTTTTATGATCCTAAATCATCACATATAAGCTAATTGGTATTTCGTCTCTATAATAAATATAGCTTCATGACAGCTCATAAATAAATATTTAGGCCTATTCGGCATAGAAATTATAATATGAAAACTGAAAAAATTAATGTTATACGGTATAGCTGTTGCGAGCAATTATTAATCAAACTGCCTTCTTAATTGGCTAGTTGTTGACAAGTTAGCTTTGGTCTGTTTAGGGTTATGTATTGATTCAATTCTAACCTTCAAATATTGAATTACCGATCAAAACAATAAACATCACAAATACATATGGTTTTTTAGTTAATAAGTTCCTGAAAGATATATAGTTTCTGATTTATTAGTTTCAGCCTTTATAGGTCAGATAACTGTCGTTTATCTGCCTTAGATAAGATTATGGTTCTTTCCCAGTGGTGGAATTTATTTTGCTCGTATAACGGTCTATAAATAATCTAATTTATAATTCAGGGGCTGTACAAACATTGGGTACATCACATGGAATATAGACCTTATGGTAGAAGAGATATTGGTAGAACTCTAAAAAGATTTTAAGTGTACAATATATATCTTTTGAAACTGGAACAAGTGTGTACGCCTAATCCTGGAGAGAAGAAAAAGAAGAAGTTGTTCGAATCTGCTGCCTTGAACAATACATGAAGAACTCGTTGGAGTAAGTGACAACGCGCCGGTTTAATAATCAAGAGAACCCGAGCTCGAATCTCGACCGAGGCAAAAGTCTTTGGCCACAGCAAATCACATAGATACGGCCACCCCGTCTTTCGAGGAGACGATAAGCCGTCGGTCCCGACTTCCTAAAAAATAGTCGTCATCTCTCATCATCATCCCTCTCACTCATTACCAACGCACAAGCCTATGAGCTTATGTGGGCATCCTCCTCAGTATTATTATTATTATTATTGGGAACTGCAATTTTTCCGTACTGTGTGAAAAAGATTATAAAGAACTGGTGGTAGTTAATCTTTATTGTAAAATAAAACCAATCACTAATTTCCATCCTCACGACTGAACTTTATAGAACTCATCACATAAAACTGGCAATATTCTGAGCTACAATTAAACCAGTGTACTTTGGTAGAGCGATCATGATAACGTACCAAATACGACCAAAACTATCAATATCAAGCATATCATAGAAAATATCTCCACTGATAGATGAACAGACACGCTCCAATAATTCTCTCTTTCCAGTCCATCGCAGCAATCGAAATTGCCGAAACAAAGCTAACTATTGGCTCACATAGGTCCAAATTCTCTATGATGGCAACACACCACGGCAAACTAATAGTTTCGAAAATAAATCGCGGCGCATTTGCAATTTGAATGCAAAATGGCGGTACACAGAGGTTTATAATATGAGCTCTTGATAGTTGCAATAATGATGCACATTTGTAATGAACATAGTCTGGCCACTGTTATTTCTCAGTAGTAATAATGCAGCAAAATAGTGGTGATGCAGTACCATGAGTTGTTCGAGTTTGCAATGTATGATCGCAATGTACAGTTCTGGAAAACGTTGATTATTTATTCCCATTAGGTCCAATATACTATTAACATCAAACGATCAAAAAAGTGGGAAATATTCCCGAATAAAAATTATAAATAAATATATATTTCATTTATGAAACACTTATTGACATTGGCTACTTTCAAATTAATAAATCTTATAGCACCCTTAAGTGCTATAGTTGTTCAACTATTTTAAAGTTTTTTTTTTCAAATAAAGGGTGCTATAAGATTTATTTTGTTTTATTCATTTATAAAATTTCAGAACGCAAACTCCCCTATATTGGACTACTAACTCACTAACAATAATATTAGAAATCTGGAAATGATGGAAAAATTATGAACTCAGATTAATAAGAATTATTGTCATCTGAGGAAAAACAGTGTTACGACACAAGAAACAAATATCCCCTTCAATTGTGGAAGTTCTATGGTAGCTCTAATTCTCGTATCATGGACTGCCAGGATGAACTTGCTGTAAACGACAAGATAAGTATGAACATGTGTGAACGGAAATGTCTTCGAAACACATTTTATGCGAAAACCTTCGAATGAAAAACAGCAGCATCTAAAATAAAATAAAAAAGACAACATTAAAAATAAATAAACTACTGATAAATTACAAATTTGATTTGATTTGAATTACTGTAAAGATTAAACTGAAACACTCAGCGAAGAGGAAATAAACAGCAAACAATCGTAAGACACAAAAACCTAAAACATTATCCTCGAAAATTTAGTTCCTTTCGCTGCTGATACAACTTGTCGTGTGTTCACATAATGCTCGAAATACTTGTTCTGTCGTTAGTGGCTGGCTTGAATAGAAATTGAGTCCATTTCACGAAATGACATAAACAGAACAACTTTATGTTTATTTTATTAGAGAATGAACAAATAATAGATTGATTATTTTTTATTTCATTAAACAAAATCTGGAATTAATGATATTGGTTGTGAACCTCCTGAAACAGGCAGATGATTGATCACTTCAAAATGCCCTTATCAACCATTATGATCAAGAAATGAAGTTTCATAACACTCAAGAACTGATATTTTGGAGTATCTCGATAGTATTGAAACTGAAACTGTTTGGCGGGATCTAGATCTCAATTGATTGGAATATAATCACTAACATTGAGTGATTTATTGATCGAGTCTTAAAAAGTAGAATCTGAAATCTGAGAAATGTTTCCGCATTCAATTGATTTATTTAAAATTTGGTCCCTGATCAAACCACATTAAAACCAGCCACAAATCGAACCTGTGCCTAACTACAGGTTAACAAGCGAAAGAACATTTTTTAAAGCAAATTTGAGCAATTTCCTTGAAACTCAATCCAAACCTGCCATATGTGTGTGTTAATTATTGATTGCTCGACACTCGACGCCAAATATTCAGGCCACCAGTGCCCATAAATCATTTTCCTCGCATAAAATGTGTTTACCTCAATATACACATACACACACAAGGCTGCATGGCGTTTAATATTTGCAACCGGCTATAATCGCAAGTTCTACTCGTAGCTCATTAATATACGAGCAAACACGATGATCTCACGATAACCCGTTACTGATAACTGTGATTAATGCGTTAGATCTTTTGCGTCACAAGTGAGAGAGAAAAGAGAGAGTAAGAGTGAGCAAGTAGTAGGCATAAGGTGAGGGAGTTGCCTTGGGCGCGAAGAGCTTTCAAAAAGTGAAACGTTCGTTATGTTTGCCTGCCGGGGAGTGAGTTAATCACCGCCGAACGTTATCTACACTCAACCTTCTAAACTTTCCTGCAGTTTTTCTCCTGATAAGTCCAGTATAGATCAAGATTTTTACCGACGAACTTTGCGTGACTCCATCTCACCGAATACATCACTGTGTGGTGGCCTTGTTAAGATTTTAAATGCACGTGAAATTTATTTTCCCTATCACTCCTCCTCCTCCAGCCCCATAATTCACTTACCCCCCGAACGTAGCAGGCAGCAAGTGACATATTGAAACACCGATAGCACTCAGCTGCAGACGTATAATTTGCCTGTTGACGGAAACGTGTTTCTTTCGTCTGGAAACAATTCATCTTCCATTTGACAGACAAACGTTACGGGAGTGTTACTGCTGCCAGTGGTTCGTCTGACTCCATGCGTTCTCATTAAGCGTTTCGTGAAGGTGAACGTTATTGAGAGAGGTGTTTCATTCTTCACTCACTCCCATCCACAATAGCGATGCTCCTCTTTCTTTTGTCACCCGTAATCTTGAACCACCTTCCTCTCTCATTCCTCTATTTCTTGCTCTCTCTCTCACTCTCTCTCTCTCTCATCCACTATTACACATCAACTCACGTTTTGAAGTGAAATAGCAGTCTGCATGTGACTTGAGGCGCCCTTATTGCAATAATTAATATAAGTACTTAATTAATGCCAATTCAATTCCAGAATGATGATAACACATTGACGATTAAATTTGATGACTAGCATTATAATTTTGATCCAATCAAATTCATTCCCACAGCAGAATACAAACATATGACAAAATATAAGGTACGCTGCATCAATTAGAAAAGCAAAACAAAGTTTGTTGTGAAGCCCACAAGTCTACGTTGCCATCTCATGCTAATGATTTGAGAGACTTGCTACTTTGCTTCTACAAGTAGCATCTTTAGTCAAAAAATGACTCGTGTAGCCGACTACATGGATTATAATATCATTTCAAAAATAGCTTGGAAACTGCTTTCTGGTGATTCGGAACCTTCCTAAAGTTATAAAACGACTCATATCTCATCATCATCATTCATCACCCGCATTTATTCCTTTTTACTCATGGACAAGTCTGGTGCTCATGGAAGCTCATCTCTCAGGATATAGGAATGTAGTTACAAGTCCATTATCAATTTGGTGATAATTATTATCGATACCGTGTAAAATCATCAGGGTGAGCAAGTGGCTGTCTATGCAATCATGTGAACTGGATCTTAAAAAGACTATTACGATAAAAAAAAATACTATATTATATTATGGATCATGAAAGTGAGCAATCTTCAAACAAGATGCTTGTTTGGATTCTTATTTTTGGATTCCATTTCGAATATCTTATTGATTTTCCGATTATTCTAGAAAAAACTTCGCAATAATGAGCATAGCATCAATGACGAAAAATTAAGATTAAAATAATTGAACAAATCTTTGTTTTTTTTTCAATTCTAGTTATCGGAATCGATTTCTCATAACTGAACTGTTATGTTTGAATCTCCCTCCACTTTCAACTCCATTCGTTAATTGAGTATCCAGTTATTGCTATTATTTATTCGATTATGATTGTATTTCATAAAAATCAAACTATGAGTAGTTGTACCGGAAAAGTGTTTCAAAAAATTTGAGTTTCTGTGGTGTTTATGGACCCAGGGTACTCGTGTTGTAAGCAAACAATCCCAGAAAGTTAATACGCACGCGTCGCAAGGTTAAATGATCAATGGGGTCATCTTATTTGATTCCTTCTATTATCAATTCCAATTCATTAATTCTTATCATTTATTCGCGATTCAAATTGAAAATTAACTATCCTCATTTTATAGATACATAATATATCCTATTATATTGTGACGATCCTTTATCTTGGCTACTTTAAAAACTAGTTTTTTAAATCATATTATAAAAAATCAATGCAGAAGCAGCATACAAACTCTAAATGAAATAACTATCAACGATACCGTTACTGATAACAATATCAGATTTAGTCAGTCTCTTCCAGTAAATCAATTGAGAGTCCATATTACTTATTATATTATTCATTCTATTAATTATGAAATTATTGTATTGAAATCGCATTTATAGGTTAAGGAAATGTTGTGGTGAACCTAACCTAAAACGTTTGAATGCTTAGAACACTAGTATAGAGTTGAGATCAATCAGGCCTGCGTATTATATAATAATAATGTGATAGCATGTCATTATTTGTGAATTATTATTTTTCGTTATTGTATAGAAAAGGAAAAAGGAATCTATAATGATAAGTTAATCGAAATTATTAGCACAATAAATGAGTTTATTCTTGAGAGACAAATTATAAAAAAATATATTATGCTGATGTACAGAAACAACAAAAAAGTTATAAATACTATTTGTATGTAAGTCTACATTGACGAACGGTATTATTTAATTTAATCACATTTATTGTTTGGATTATTAACAGATAAATATTAAATAGAAGCGATCTTGCTAGATTTATTCCTCTTTGCATGAACAACCAATCAGAGGACAAGGAAAGTCCTCTTCAACCAATAGCAATTGTCTTATGCGAATTAGAAACAGAGAGATTCAAAGAATTGTAAGCTCAATTCGTGGAAGAAGACTTCTTCTCTAGCACTGACCTTGCCCTAGTCACACGTTCCTAGCAAACTTGCATTTTTGTTGAAAAATTTTACATAAATTGTTTTTTTTAATTGTTTATTTGTTTATTTAATGTTAATTGTAAAGTTCCTTTTGTCTGTAAAAATAATCATTAACGTAAAATACCCGATTGAATCTACATATATCGCCGAGTAATATACCATATAAAAGGAAAACAGAGTTGCGTGAGTTATTCTTCTAGTAAATAAATTGGGGCCCCATCTTCGATTCATAAGTGATATAAATACTAGAGAAAATTAATGGTCATGACCAGATTGCAATCAGGGAAAATCCAAGGTTAATCTACATTATAATAATCATTATTAAATTGAATTAATTTATAATATGTCTATCGATCAAGCTAATCCAAAGCAGAACTCACAACGCTGCAATTATCATTTTATTATTTTTTGATCCATAAATAACTATTAAACTGTAAATTGTACATGTCTGTTATTGTTAAACTAGAACACGTTATATTGATCACCACTATTCACTTGAAAATTATAATTTACTATCTGCTTATCTTGTATTGTTGCAAATGAGATATATATATATTGAAATAACTGAGCTTATCTTCCAGTTCGTTTTTTTCCAAAAAACCTTAATATCGTCTTTGACACGTTACCATTGGTATTTTGGTAGACCCCATATGGCCAGTGAGACAAGTTGGGAAATTAATTGAGTGGAAAGTTCTAGATGGTTACTAATGTATCAGTGGATCACTGCGGAATTAATAAAAATAATTCTGCTTACATTTGCTTTTACATTGGTCACTGTCGGTGTCTTAGCTCATAATTTCCAGACTAAATTAAACAGTGTATGCGGCATTTTGCAGGATTTAAGTCAATGTAACCCAACACTATATCACACAGTACCTATATCACACAGGGTCATGTTACTTCGTATCCAGGCAAGTCCTGTTGATATAAATATAGTCCAAGTATATGCTCCCACGGCAGATAAAGAAGATAATGAAATCATTGATTTTCATAATAGCATTAGTGAGACCATTGAAAGGCTTCCTAAACATGAAATGCTTATTATTATGGGAGACTTCAATGCTAAAGTAGGAGCTGGATGTAAGTCTCAACACATTGGGATGCATGGACTGGGTGAGAGGAACTCTAGGGGAGACTTTTTGGAGGAGTTTGCAGACACCAATGATATGGTAGTCATGAATACATTTTTCAAGATGCCAGCCAGAAGGCTTTATACATGGAAGTTACCGCAAGATAAACCTGGAAGAATAGTCCGTAATCAAATTGATTTCATGTTGGTAAGTAGACGATTTCGAAACAGTTGTGAGTCAGTTAAAACATACCCTGGAGCTGACTTGGAATCAGATCATATTCCACTTGTCGGTACTTTCAAGATCAGGATGAAGAAAATTAACAAATAAGTTACAAAATCATATGATTTAAGATATTTGAAAGAGCCAGCAATTTTGGAAAAGGTTCAATGTGAGCTGAATTCAAAAATTGATGGAATTGGTAACCAACGAAAAAATAATGATTTCGGTAGTATAGTTCAAAGAATAAAGGATAAATATCTAAGACCAACGAAAACAATAAGAAAGAAGACATGGATGACAGAAGAGATCTTGAAATTGATGGATGCCAGAAGACAATGTAAGAATAATCCACTCCAATATAAAAGTATGAGAATTGTTGTCGGAAGGAAGATCAGAGAGGCAAAAGAAGCTGAAGCCTTGGAGAAATGTTTGGAAACAGAGGAATTACAAACGAAGCATGATTATTATAATTTGCATCGGAGAGTGGAGGAAGTGACAGGTATCTTCAGAAGACCTCAAAAGGGAAGGTTGCTGGATGGTGATGGAATAATAATTGTGGACACACATGACCAAGTGAAGACGTGGGAGGACTAGCTTTCGAAACTTTTCTATGACCAGAGGAATGACTTTACCATCAATGACATTACCACCAGCCCTGAAATATGAGAGCATGAAGTGAAGGCTGCAATAAAACAACTCAACGATGGCAAAGCAGCAGGACCTGACAGCATTCAAGCAGAGTTCTTACAAATTCTAAGTGATATTAGACTCTTAACACGAGTGTTCAATGATATATATAATTCTGGAAACATTCCAGAACACTGGCTGGAGTCTGAGTCTATTGCTCTTCCTAAAAGGACAGGAGCAAAGATTTGTGAGGAATACCGCACCATAAGCTTGATGAGTCATTTTCTTAAACTATTCCCAAAAATCATTCACAGAAGAATCAACAGAAAAATGAGTGAAAAACAGATATCATCTAACCAATTTGGCTTCATAAATGCTGTAGGGACACGAGAAGCTTTGTTTCCGGACAAGTGTTGTTCCAGAGATGCAGGGACGTTAACTGTGATGTTTATGCATGTCTTATCGACTATCAAAAATCTTTTGATAGGGTACAACATGATAAAATTATGATTATTCTGAAAGATGCGGGCATCTATGATAAAGATTTAAGGATAATTGGAAATCTTTACAGGAACCAGTCAGCGAATTTGAGAATTGAAAGTGAGCATACAAGGCAAATTGAAATAATGCGAGGAGTGAGACAAGGTTGTATATTATCACCCATCATATTCAATTTGTACTAAGAAAAAATTTTCAGTGAGGCTTTGGATGAAATTGAGAAAGGAGCTTTGATTAACGGAATGAGACTCAATAATATCCGTTATGCAGATGACACGATCGTTTTATCTGATAATTTAGAAGATTAGCAAAATTTAGAAGATTATGGACAAAATAACGGCATGTAGTAATGAATATGGTCTAGACATCAATGTGAAGAAGACAAAACTGATGATTATAAGCAAGAATAACATAAATGGAGATCATCTATATATCAATCAAGCACCAGTGGAAAGACTAAAGAAGTATAGCTACCTGGGAACCATAATAAATGAAGGATGGGATATTACTGAGGAAATAAAATCAAGAATAGGAAAGCCCAGATCAGCTTTCAATAGAATGGGCTCCTTCTTCAAGAGCAATAATTACTCCCTAGAAACGAAGATAAAAATGCTCAGATGTTATGTGTTTACAGTCCTGGACTCTGAATGAGGCCATTAGTAAAAGACTTGTTTCATTCGAGATGTGGGCATACAGAAGGATTCTGAGGATACTATATCTTATTCATGGAGTGATCGCGTAACAAACATTGTGGTTCTAAGGAGAATGGGGAGAGACATTGAGATAATCACCACCATCAAATGCAAAAAGATTCAGTATCTGGGACATGTAATGAGAAACGACGTAAGATATTCTTTATTACATGTGATTCTACAAGGAAAGAGGGGCTCAGGTAGAAGAAGAATTTCTTGGCTAAACAACATCCGATCCTGGTGTGGAAAAAGCTCCATAGAAATATTTCGTATTGCCGTGGATAGAGTGAAAATCGCCATGTTGATCGCCCACGTTCGTAGCGGACAGGCACAATAAGAAGAAGAACCCAACACTGATAGGATTAGATTCTGTACTCGAACCTCTTTTCAGAAACTATATTTATTCAATAAAGTACTCACTATTAATTCTGATAGCGGTGAGAGACACAATCATACATGGATTTGTGATCTATATCTTTGTTCAGGTTGCATTGGCTCTTCATCAGAACAACAAACAGGTAATAATTTTAAGATTGCTTTATTCAAGCTCATTACAATTGAAATATTCCAATCCTGAATCTGGGATAACCTACAAATTTCTCGACCAATTAAATAAATTCTCAGTTCTGATATCACACAGAGGGGCATATATTCATGTACCCATAAAAGTGAGAACTTTCATACATTTATCCATTTTTTGTGTGGTCCATGCCCTCCCTGGAGCAGGCTGTCACCATATTAAGCCAGCAATTTCTGTATATATATATATATATATAATATATATATATATATATATATATTATATATATATATATATATATATATATATATATATATATATATATATATATATATTTATTTATTTATTTATTTATATGGCTATGTGGTTATCTGTTCATGATATGGAAATTCAATTGCACTTACTAGGTCTCTTCACTGTGATAACTCGCTGAAGGGCATTAAAAGGATAAATACGTCATTGGAAAACCAGCTGGAAATTTTGTCGTCTGTTGATACCGTAATGGAAGAGAGTGAATGAGTGCATGTGTGGGTCATCATGCAGCTGATCTCACGAGAAGAATAATTCAGCAAGAAAAACTTCGCTTATTTCTCTTTTTTCTAGAAAACATGTTTACTTCAGAAAGTCCAAAGTAGTAACTAGATGCTGTTAGTGTAGTATATTAACAAATATTGTGGCAAACAAAGTATATCATTCTAAATCGAATCCATAGTATATGTATTTGTAATTGATGATGTGTTTGTTCTTTGAAGTGTGAATAAATTATTATTGTGATGAGTGATAGTAGCTTAACCTACATTTTGATTTGGACTGTAGTATAAATTTGAAAAGTGTCGCTTTTGGGCATAAGCCTGATGTGGCTCCTCATAAATGAATGTGAAAATAATTGTACGACTGAGAAAATGAATAAATGAATATAAACTATAAATTCAATCTTTCGTTACAAATTTTCCATGCTTTTACACTCCAGAGCTAAGCTCGATCCCCTGATATTATTTATTATTCTCCCAATTCTTCAGAATCAAGATCAAGCGAAAGGAGATTTCATGAATTTATCAATTCTACAGGATTAAGTTACTTACGTTTCGGTGAATGGTGAGTGAAACCATGCAAATTATGGAAATTTCCAAGCTAAAACATCAGGATGAATGCAGACGTGTGGTTTTTGGTGGGTAGAGAGTGGCAACAGCTTGTGGAAACTGGTATGTTCACAGTATTTCGAGCTGATCAATAGTGTCACCATGAAAAAGTCAGCTGTTGATATTAAAGATGAAGACAGTGGACAAAAAAGGACGCTAGTGTGTGCAGATGTCGCCAGGGCCCACTTTAATCTGCTCCCTTCTGCTTATTATACAGTTTTCTCTACCGTCCAAAACCAGCTCCAGTATCCTATCCCATGGGATAGGGGAGCAGTTTTTTATTTCATCCTTAGATATGTTGTGCATCTTCAGACTTTCAGGAAGATGATCTTAGATAGTCTTCGCTGCAGAGGCTGAATCAGAGATTAAATTTAGAGGTTGAATGTGAAGCATATAGAACGTTTCACTCAGAATGGAAATATTCGTTAATAGTCCAAGACTGGACACCCTCATTAATCGAATTGAGTGACTATATTGTCATGTAATTTTATTGTTGTTTCGATCATTTCTATTCGTTAGCTAGAATATTTTTATACTGTGGTTCAAACGTTTTCTTATATTACCTATAAATTGTGAGTCGATGGCCTCTTCACCACAAGTCTGCAAATACTTTGTCAAATTCACCTGTAAGTTTGATAAATGAGAATAGAAGATAGAGCGAATGTTTCCTTCGAAGTTTGGCTTGTATTTTGTGATAAGAATAAAATTACTGAAAGAATACATCTATTCTCCTCCACGAAGGTTAAGGCTGTGCTAAGGCTAAAAGTAAACTTTCTACTAGTGATATTTTTCAAAGTTTTTCGATCTGTATATCATCAAGCTATCAAAATGAAAAAGTTTTCTCAGAAAAGCTTTTTTCGATCATTACTTTTTGAGATATGAGCGCTCAAAGTTTAAATTTTTGGGACAGAACATTTCAAATTTGGTAAGAGATGAATCCATGAGATTCAGAGGATAGATTCTTCATGGTATTGTTGATCTAGTAAAACAAAAATTTTCTGAAAATAACAGTTTTTGAGAAAGTTATTCAATTTACCAAAAAATGACCAGAAATAACCCAAAACTTAACAAATTAAAAATTTCTCATTTTGATAGCTTGATGATATACAAATCGAAAAACTTTGAAAAATATCAGCAATAGAAAGCTTATTTTTAGCCTTTGCACAGCCTTAATAATCACTGTTCTAGTTAACTGTAGACTATTCTCTTCATCGGGTCTAACCAGAGAGTATAGAATGTATTAAATTCTATCCTCACTGGGTCTAACACGTGGATGAAATTGTTTGTTTTCGATTTGAAGCCTGAATCGTCAACTTATTTTGAACAGCAGCGCCTTTTTCTCGAGTCACTAGGAGTAGGCCTACTATCTGGTTGTGCGCCGCGGGAAACGGCAACTTGCAAAGGGAATAACTGCGGAGGAGCGGTGAATTACAATGAAACAGTCATTTGACATCTTACATTTTCCGCATACTAATGTCATCTCCCCCGGATACATTTATCCATTGTTTGCCACCAGCCGCTGAGGATGAATGGCGATTAAGGAAGAAGAAGAAGAAGAGGAAGAAAAAAACAGAGGAGTGGGTTGGGTGATAGGGAGCAGAAGGAGAAAACAAAAATGGAGAAGGAGAGAAACAAAATCGAGAGACCTTGGAAAGTGGATGGGGTTGAGAACACAGAAGGGGGATGAAAAGTAATAAGGAACACTGTCGAGAGAAAAGTGTGAAGTATTTCTCGAAAAGAAATACTTCTACACATAATGTGCGATGGAGATAAGGAGATAAAAGTAGGAAGAATAACAGAAGAAGGAGGATTAACAACAGAAAGAATACAGCGGAGAATAGAGAAGTGGTGGTAGAAAAAGGGCGAGGGAAAAATTATTGAAGAGAGTAGGAGGAAAAGACAGGGGAAGACGGAAGAGTAATAGAGAGAGGAGTAAAGGTGACTGGGTGATGGCGAGATGAGTAGAGGTGGGACAAGGAAAGGAAGACAGGAGGTGAGAGGAAATATTGTTCAAGAAGAATTAATAAATCAGAGTAGTAATGTGAGTAGTAATGAGAAATATTTTTGAGGAGAGGGCAAAATAAGAGAAAGGAGAAGATGGCGGAGGAGAACTAGATGTGAAAAGGTGTGATAGGAAGAAGAGAAGTAACGTAATGAAAGAATGGAGGAAGCGATGTGGCGCGGGTATTTTATAAACGATCAATTTATGCTAAGCGGTAGACGTTTATCCGTTTATCTTGATCCTGTGAGCCAAACAATGGCTGCAATCAGTAGTCATTGATGATCTCTCACCAACCATTCCTCTTTTTTTGTCACACACCATTTCCACGCATATTTCTTTATGATCTGTGCGGACTTTGAATATAGAATGAGTTTCTTATAATAAGTTGAGAATGACTCTCGAATAAACGTGGAGCTTGTACGTGGGAATAATCTACAGGCTATTTTCTACTAAAACAATTTCAATTACAATCTAGATTGGATTGTATATAAAAATATTACTATAGCCTTATCTTTTATTATTAGGGCTACTCTTAAATAGAAAGAGTTAATAGTTGAAAACTCAGTACCTTTTTTTAAATTGTTTATTTACGACATGGTTCGGCCATGATGACATTATCAAGAAAATAAGCAATTTTTAAAAAGAGTACTAAGATTTTTATTTTTTTTCCACTATAATTATTCATGATTGATTCAAATTCAATTGCAGCTCATAGTAGTATTTCCTCAGTTATCAAGATAAAATATTCCAAGAGGAAGATGTTTGATACTTCAAGTACTGAACTCATTGTTCTCTTCCTTTGGATAACGGCTAAGGTGTCCAGCATCCACATTGCCTCTGCGTTGTCATGAAAAATTCATCATCTTTATATTTCTATGTAACAATATTGTAAAAATTTAATTCTTTTCGAGTTCGGTGAACTTTCTTACTGTATAAAATAATTTACTATAGTGGACTCACATGCTAGATACACCCAAAAAGCTCAGTGATAATAGTTATTTTGTGATCGACTCGATAGAATGAGATGTTTAACTTTGGATTCAACTTTCCCAAATATCTGTGCTTGCCAAAGTGCAGTTGTTGATGAGTTGTGCATGATACTATGGATGTTATGGTTTATTCCCATTCTTGGATAGATTGAATCTCATCCTTTCAAATTAAATAGGATAATGTTTTCTATTCATTCACTGTTGTAAATTCTCAAACGTATCTCATTATAACTTTAAGTATGTTCCATTATTAGAGGGGGCAAAGTCAATTCTATCAGTTCTATCAATTCTACAGAACTTTTTATATGGAGCGCAATAATTCCATTCACATCCAAATTTGAACAACTTCAACATAAACCTTAAAGAACCTATAAAATTGAATGTTTTAAAGGGAATGACATTGGGTAATACGCCAAGACAGAACATACGAATGTATCTAAAATGTTGTAAAAATTTTACACGTGAAATTCTAATCTCATCTTGAACTGTGTCACCTATAAATTTGGAAGAAAAATAGCACAAGGACTACATTATTTTACCTACCAATGTTATTACGTTGGTCTCATTTGCATTGTAAATAAATAAAATATCTCTCTACCAATAAAAGCAATATGAATAAAAAAATATATTAATTTCACTTGAATTTTCGTGATACCAAAATAATAATGTGATTGATCATGTAATCTTTTTAGAAATGTGGATGGTTATTATTGAGTAAAAGATGCAGACAAACTTGCTATCCAAATTTTGAACAATTACATGACTAAGACATACGCTCAGGTTAATAGGAGGCTCATTGCTAATTCGGGACTTGTGTTGCCGTATACCTCTAGACCGGCTGCTCCACTTGTGATCATAAATTCACAAGTTCACTGCTGCAGAGGGAGCAGAGGGGCACAAGTTTGGCCACCTTATGAAGTTGGCCTGTTGGCGCCGTGGCCCGCGTTTGGAACGTGCTGCATTCAGCCATTAACACTGTAACATTAGGATAGAAACAAAAGTAAAACGCGTATTATAGATATACAGAAACAGAACAAGATTTATAGTAGCAAAAGTGTAACGCATATAGATATAGAAATAAACGGCTCCATAATTCTCGAAATTGTGTTGAGCGCCAGAGATAGCGTGCGCACAGTGCACAGCAGCATCCTCTTTTGTTCTTATCGTTCATTCTTTACAGAAATACGCACAGAAAGCTGGAGATGGGAGGGAAAAGAATGGGTTGACTGTGTCGGTTACTACTCTTGAACGGAATTTATTGTTTATTTTTCTGTCGTTTAACTGTACCTGCTACTTCTAGCAGCAGAGCGGAAATACGGGGACCAACCCCCTGGGAATAGACAATCATTCTTCTATTTCTATTTGTCTTATTCTTCTTCCCCATCAGCTATCCTCTTTCTAGTTCCTTGTACTATTTCGGAGCGCGCCCCCGAACATGTTCAAACGCTTGGTTAAATTTGGATAGACATCATTTACCCGCCACACGTGTTGTAAAATTCTCTACTTTCTTGGGGTGGGAACTCAAAAGATTGAGTGAGAGAGGTACAGTTCATCAATGATTCACTAAAACAATCTGTTTATATACGCGTAATTCCTCATCCTGTTTAATCTTGAAAATTATAAAACCGAACCAGTATGAGCAGGTCGCGGTGAAGCTTTCAGTTATGATCGATGCCACTATCAGCTGAAAATTTTAAAAGCATTAGAATGTCATAGAGGTGAATCGCGACCTCGTCTACACTGTTCTGTTCACTCTCATGCTTCAAAATAATTATGTCGTGTTACATGCAGATCAAGCAGCTAAACATAGACCTTACAGTTCAGTTCGGTTCTAAACCGCCCTCCATCGTTCTGTTCGCACGTCTAGTCGTCTCAGCTGTCCTGGCCAGCCATATACATACGAGATAAATTCCATTCAGATATATGACATGGACGTTTCACCACTTCATCCCCTTATCCACGCACTAGCAGAAAATATCATTTGAGTATCATCCGCAATAGTACAATTTGTAAAGGTAGATTGAAAAGAACGATTAGTACTTCTCCATATAATGTACTGTATTGATTTTCACATTCATTGGTTTATAGCAGTTTTACTCCTTTACGATGTGATAACAACGGGAAAATATTTACAACATGGAATATTCCCGAGGACAATACTTCAATCCTAAATTCAATCTTACTTTCAAATCAAATAATAGTATATGAATTGAGAGAAAGCTCCGTTTGAGTCAAAACAGTGGAAAACATTAAATTGTATAACAAATGACAAATACATGAACTCAAGGATTTTGAATAAAAATATTCACCGTGAGTGAGAGTAGCGGTGTGTTTACCTACGGAAACTTTATTGGTTTGAGTTGAAGCGAAGATGATGAGAAATACAGAATTCGAAAAAATAGCTTCTTCAAATTAAGAGTTATATAATGCGCATGGACGCTAGGATTCAAAGTTTCCTTGGAAATATTATCATATTTTATTATTAAAAACTGCTCATATTAGAAAGCGACTAATAGAATGAATATCTCCTACGTATAACTTCATTATTTTTGCCTCATGGTAGTGAATTTGCCTCTAGCAAGGTCTTAATTGCATTGATCCAATGCTGAATGGGTTGAGATATGAAGCTTTCCTGAAGTTTCACACCGAATACAACCTTTTTCAACTAGAACGAATCACTTTTCATGTGCATCTTTGCAAAGAGAGGAAGGGTTTTTTTGTAAATGGTGATACCAACGTGAGTGAGTACTCATTACTCGGGCTTTTGATTGGATCATCTAAAATGAATTGTGATGAAATATAAGCGGTCCAAAGTGGAGTACCACTGAGAAGCGATTTCTTCGAGACTCCGAAAAGTAATAAGAGGTAATACTGAATTACTAAAGTGTCACCAGTCCAACAACAGTGCAACAGGATTATCAGGTGCATGTCTCTTGCATGGTGATATTCCCGCTTTCTTCTTTGTGGATGCTTCCTTCTCTTAGAGACTAGATACTCACGAAGACTAGACAATATAGAATATGTCATCAATCTGTCTGTAACAAATCGATTATATTAGCAATGGAAAGTACGTTCATGCTTGTTATTTTCCCTGAACAAATTAGGAATGTAATTATGAAATTAATTGTATGCTGTCACTACCAGTATTCCTTTTATCCACTGTTCAGTGATTGAATGAATGAGTTTCCTGCTACAATTATTTTGTGAAAATGCACTAACGATTCTCAAATGAAAATTTTAATGGATTTTCATCATTTTAACAGTGTTTGAATAAATATATTCTATCAGAGTATAACCATAAAAAAAGGTTCGGCTGATCAAATAACTATAAGATCGGCTCATCGGAGAATAGCCGAGCCCATATAGCATATAGATTGATATATAATGGAATATGAATCTATATAATAGTCATAAATTGTGGATTGACTATTGTTAACTTCTTTCTGTGGATAGAATTTTCTCAGTACACTATTCACAAAGCGTGTTAAGCAATGTGAAACTATAGTCAGAGAAAACAACTATAATTCTACTACTGATGTATTCTGTGCTATACAGTAGAACGTCGATAATTCGGACGTCAAAAATCCGGACCGTCAATAATCCGGATTCGTCTCTGGCAAGAAATAAAATTTTTGTACCTTCTGCCCTCGGCGCTAAGCTCCTTACTTTAGAGCGGGCGACGGCAGAATGGCGCGAAGCGAGGAGAATGTATACCTTATACTCTACCTACCAATAATTGAATACTGTATATGCAATTTTAACAGCTTTGTTTCTTGAATAGTGCGTGCTGACTTTCAAGATTTTCTCCAAAAGTAATTTCATCCAAAAGTTAAGTTTGGATACTGCCACAAAAGTAGGGAGAATGCTGTTAGGTAGTGGGAGTGATTAGTGAAGGAAAGAGTATCGGGCCTCTCTGTCTTCGAGTGAGAGCCATGTTAAAAGTAATATTCATCGGACATCGGACTATAGTGACAAGCTGTATACGGACCAATATTCTCTTATCCAATTCAATTTTTACTATTACACACACTACACTATTCTCCTTTTTTATTTTTTTACACCTCAAAATATTTTAGGGTATCCTATACTTCATGAGTTATCACTTGGATTCACTTCTCTGAGTTGAATTTCATGGAAATTTAATTGAGTTTGAATTACAATCGTTCAAATTTGATGAGAATAATCTTTTGCGAAAAATGACGGAATATAGACTATATTTCTACCATATAATTCTATACTATAACTCTATTTCTATTATATTTCTGAAACTCTAACATTTCTACTATTTTATTTGAATCCCTTCTTGTGTTATATGTGCGATGTCTTTTCAAGTATGGGATTTAGAATTTCAATTAATCTGGAGAAATGAATAGGGACGAATAATAATACATTATGTGTTTTCGTGAATATGTGAATTACCATATTATTGCTCTCTCAAGAGCCTAGTTCTCAAGGGTCTGATGTCTATTACACACTGCATAACTCAGTAACAAAGAACTTCCAGCTATGGAATGATCTCCTAAGAGTTTGCCGTGTAGTCTCCAATTTCTTTGTAATTTGATATGATATTTCATAGAGGAACAAAGATCATGTTTTTCATGATAATAGTGATTCAGTATCCAAGAAATCAACTAGAAATAATTTTTTTAAAATACTGTGAAGAAAATTCAGGGGAATTCAATCTTCTGCATCCGCGAAGGATGGATGGATTGTGTAGGAAGTCCTATTCATGACAATTCAAGCCTTGCCTCTCGATGAGAATATTTTCGATTGCTCATTCAATTTCTTGATTCACGTATAATCAATTTGTGAATTAATCGTATTCTCTAGTTCAAATAATAGAGTCATGATAAGTCAAGTATCAGGATCAGTATGTATCAGTATCTTCATAAGATTTCTACAACAAGAGTCACCTCATAATTAATGTTAAGATGGTTCATAAAGATATAATCACAGATCATTGTCTCTGATATCTCCTCAATATTATCTAGGCACTGTTGACACTCGAAAAATTCCAGCCATTACTGTGTGGTTTCTCTCTAGAACATACGCATTTCACTTCGAGATAGCGATAGTCCAACAGTGAAATTAAACATTAAGAAGAAAATAGAAACTGTCTTCCCCTTGAAAATTGAGAAGAGTAGGAGAGTGTGAGAAGAAAGAAGAAGAGAAGTAGGAGATGAGAAAGAGTTGCTGCATCGAATTAAGCTCTAAATGGGACAGATTCAAGATATTCATGAACATTGTTATCCAGCCAAGATAAGTTGACGTATCAAAGAAAAACCAACGACTATATGTAAAACAGTGGTATTAATTTCAAAAGAGAATTAAATAAAAGAGGAAGGACTGAGGCTCGTAAATTCTTGTCGAGCTGTCTGGTTATTATCTTGTCAGGCTGACGTGGTGTGGCCTGTAGTCCCCTCTTTCTCTACTCGTGATGAGAGTTGCAATGAGGAATCTCCTGACAGCTCCTTTTTTGGCGCGTAAAAAATACGCCCTGCTCTAGGCCCTAATGGAGAATCATTAATAAGTAAACAGGAAACCCGCGCCGGCAGAGGAAAGAGAGCCACTCTTTTTCACCAGTGAAAAACTGACTCAGCATCTCCCCTCAACTTTGAGACATTTCTCAACTTGAAATGAGAAAAACAGTTGCCTTTTGTTGTGGCAATTGTTTTGAGCGAGTTAGTAACTCGGTCCATTCATAATTATCTGGATTAGGGCGTCGCATTTTTCATGCCCACGCTCAATTATCATCAACTTATAGCTTCATCCTAATCTATCAACAAATTAAACAGGAAGGAATTTTTGAAAGAGAATTCCCGCATGGAATATCTACTTGGAAAATAAATGGAAACTAGTAGACACAAACAATTTTTGAACTATGACAAGGACTCTCATACATGATTCTGATTAATCCAGTTTAATAAGAATAATCAATTATGAAGAACATTCTGTATATTGAATAAGCAATATATATAGCGAGTTTTTGAAACTTCAATTATGTCGCTTCTCGCACCCTTATCGTCATCTTCCCTTGTTAATCCAGTCTCCTTCAAAGAGACCTCTACTCTCTATTTGGGTGCGGACATTGGTTACCCATTTCTTTCGCGGTCTTCCACGCCTATTTCAGGTCGCTGGTACCCAATTCTTTACTTTCAAAGGTAGTCTTCCTTCATTCACTCTGCGCAGGTGTCCATACCATTTTAATTGTTTCTCTCCTATGACATCCATTTGTGCCGACCACTGTTTTTAATTCAGGCCTTTTCCCAAGTTATAATGGCGTTAAGGCTCCTAACTGAACGCTAATTTATGAAATTATACCAGAACTTTTGAATTATTTGTGGAGGAAGATCCATTAATTTTGATACAAAGAAGCAGTAGTTTAAAGGTAGGAATCTATAAAAAATGAGGATTCAAATAGAATGAGAGAATTTAAATAATGTGCAATCGATAGATAACTCTTGTCTCAGCTTTTGATTAATTGAAGGAAGAGATAGAAATTAATGCTGTAATGCATTTATTTACAGCAGTTCATGTGTGACCCCAAACCAACTTCATGTACCACCCCTTCAGTTCCGCAACTTTATGTAACACCGCTTCAAGATACCCGTTCAGATGACAGGTCTAGGGACGTAAGATGACGTCGCCGTCAAGCCAAATTCAACTGGTAGAAGTTCACCGCCAAAAGCAAGGTACCGTACCGTAACCTCGACGATAAAGCAACGTACAGACCACCGAAAGTGCAGTGTAGTGAAAAAAACGGTTTCAAGAAGTCAATCAAAAGTGGGGATTCGAAATTCATGAAATTGTGGTTTATTATCGACGAAATTTGGGTTCAACGGCTTTTTCTTTCTTAAGTTTTGGTATTAAAATTAATTTGTTATTCTATGACTGATATTGTTTGGTTTTTTGTGACGTATTGCTATCTAAACGAGGGATAGTAATGCGCCCCCAAATCAGACGAAGAATGTCAACAAAGTAACATGAAATTGTTGTTTCCTTTGTCCGATTTTAGTTGCCAATGTTTATTGAAGTTGTTGGTATTTTTGATTATTTTAAAGTGTAGTGTTAGTTAATAGTATTAAATCAGGCATGGCAAGATTAATTGAAGTTTTCTTGACTCTAGCCCGTTCACCTGCATGGATAAAGTATAGACTCAGGTATTTTCTAGATGTGTCGGCCTATTTCCAAATTCTAAATTTTATTCCAAATAATCGTTTTTATTATCTTTTAAAAGGTCAGGCTCACACATTATTGTGTTTTTTGCGCTCATTCTCTCTCTTATGATTTCATTCCTGAATAAAGCAATAATATCATAAAACTATTAATTCTTAAAGGAGACATCCATTCATTGTTAATTCATTCATTATTACACCGTAGTAAGTCATACTTTTACAATTAATAGACTATGACATACAACGTAAACCACGAAAAAGGCATACACATATTTTCTGTATGCTTATTCCATGAGATAACCCAGCAAACAGCTTGGTCTGATTCACAAACCTATTATAAGATTATGTTGATCTCTTTCTGATAGAAGATTACGATCCTGTTGTGTGTTTGAAAAATGTCTTCGTGAAATCCAATAAAATATTGGAACCTTAAAAATTTGTCATTCTGCTCGTTAGCACCAGGACCGGGTGAGGTCGGCACCCTTGAAAACCAATACCAAAGTTAACAAATATTATTTGTCATACATTACCAGCAATTTGATCACTGATCTAGATAATAAATTGTATCACAGATCCTGAATTGTTAACTGGGACTTGTTTTCTCATATCTTGATATCTTGTCAATGATAGCTTTTTTCTTACAAGAGTTACTATGTGACAATCATTCATCGATCATACTGAAAAAAAAACTGAAACTAATAACTAATATTGATCTCAATGATAGCTTTTTTCTTACAAGAGCTACTATGTGACAATCATTCATCGATCATACTAAAAAAACTGGAATTAATTACCAGCTACAATACAGAAATTCATTCAAAATGCACTTCAATGAAGTACTGCAAGGTGAGATCAACGAGCCTGATAATTCCCTATAACGCAGGTCACTCTCTGGAAATACAGTATCAATAACGGCCACTGTTGGTTTATGGCTATAATTAATATGTGTTGCATTTCATGACTCTCGGCATGATGGTCATACGGCGGAAGAACTGAAATTAGTTGGTTCGATTCTTCCAGGCTCTGATTTTATCGTTGTTTTAGGTGGACATGAACATGATGGACACCAACACGGTTAACGACTTTCTGTCATGCTCTTTGCTCACTTGGGTTGGTGACTCCCTTTTACATCACCTCAACCAAGTTTCGACCAGGCAAAGATGAAGAAGTGGGGAAAAACAAAATAAGAAGATAGATATAATCCCCCATTCAACATAATAGCAAGGGCAAGTAAATAGACCTATTACATCATTGGCCACAATGGCCACAAACAACAATCATTCATAATATACTCTACACCCTACCAGAAGTCATGTCAAATCATTTTGAACAGGACCTTGTCATATTACTAACAATGTGGGTGTTGTCATGCTCGTTAGTTCTGTGGAGGGAGACGTACAACTTGTGGCAAACTTGTCATGCACCTGCTTGGAATCATTGTATTTGAATAAAAGCTACTTGAATTAGCCTGCTGGTGAATATTGATCAAGAACATTATTCACGAAGAATAACTTGTTATGTCAGGAAAGTTTCATAGACCCATGTATCCTGAAAGATTGCGTTTGTTTATACCCAAACTCAGTAATTACTTTCGTGAATACGCGTTTAAACATGAGATGAGTAGCTACAATCTCATCCAGGCCAGTTATTCAGATTAGGTTTTTACTGTAAGGACAATAATAATATGAATTACAGAGATTCAAGTGTATTATAGAGCTCCTGCATTATAAGTGCTGATAAGCTTCATGAGACAGGTCCCATAAAAAAAGAGCAGCTGATAAAATACCGTCTTTACAGATCCTTTTTGAAGACAAAATATAAAAAACAGTATTTTTCCAACTACTGTGATTTTTTCATGAACATAGGCCTTTTTTGGAAAAGTAACTCCTGATTTAAATGCCTATCCTTAGGCAAGGATCTCCTTGTATTGGAAATTCTGCGATAGGCCATCAACCAACATCTCAGTTATTGATGCATAAACAAATAGGAAAAATTGATTCTTCAAAGGCAAATATTTCTTTAAAACAAAAATCGATTCTTCAAAGGCAAATATTTCTTTAAAACAAATATAAAGAATGATGGAAGCTCATCTCGATGCGAAATCAGAGCCATTGGCACAGAAATGAGAAGACGAGTCTGTATGCGTAACTTCACATCCACATAAATGTATGATAACCTAGTGTTGTTCTGTATGGAATGTAGGTTGAAAGGGTAAGCTCGACCGATGAGTGGAGTAGGCTACATTGGAGCCATTTAGATAATGACTGTATTCACAGTCGCTGTAACAATTACAGTATACGAGGGAAATTGCTGCTCTAGCTACAAACGACGGTGAAGCCCGAATTGCATTGTTATTACGTTCACAATTTGATAACGCCAGCCGCGTTAACTGTACATAGCTCGTGAGCTATAAAGGTGCGCGTAACAATTGGCCGTTCGGGATCAAGCAAACAGAACTACCATCAAGCAAAAGGTACTCAGCTGCTTATTCGTCTTTCAGCGAATGAATGGATGAATGAATCCACCTGAGGATGAATTTGATGAATGAGAGCGGTACGCTTTCTCAGTCATCAAAACACAAGTTCTCCAGTCAAGCACTGCATGCAAACTCACCAGGCTTTCGAATTCTATGAGCTACATACTCCAATTCAGTAAAGTCCATCAAGGAAGTTGTTCAAATCGGAGTGCAGCTCAGCCTTTCAGAGCGATTTCGTTGATCTCAATCTGAGATTCCACTCATTTCTTCAGGTTCAAATGGACTAGTGCGTTTCAGATTGTTGCAATGTCTGATCTGGAATGTCAGTCCATTGCTAGAGTTTTATTTTAGCTTTTAAAACCCAGCGTTGGAGTTCAAAGAGTACCTAGAGAAAGGTTTTAATACCGACAAGTTTCGTTCGCAGCAAAGAATGTGCTGCTTTTCGCCTTGATCATTATATTTTTTTTTGTTCAATTGTCTGGTTGCTACGAATTGATCAATTGATTCTGTAAACTGAAAAAAATATTGATCCTTATTCTCATGTATATTCATTTCCCAAATTAAGGGATTCTACCTAGGAGAAAAATGAGATTCCATTGATATACCTTTTTCATACAATAATAATTACTTTCGCGATTTCATGGAAATGCAGTGATTGAAAATAAATTGATTGAAAATCACTATTTCCGCCAAGAATGAATAATTACTTCGAATTAATACGGCTTTTCAGTTGAGGAATTCCATTTCAATTGTTCACTTGATCGATCCAAGTTCTAGATTTCAATTTGAACATATTTTTGGGCAAAAAATTGTGATATGGAGTGGAAATTAAATAATGGGAACCTTATTGCTTTTCTAACTCTAATCATCTAGATTTAGGAGATGAATATCAAAGGGTTCGCCTGTTTCTTTTCTTCCATTATCATTATAATAATATGTCATTTTGTACTACTGAAAAATTAATAAAATAAATTAATACTTAGAGGATCTATATACGTGAGCATGATCAAATGGAATATCTGAACTATCTACTTTTGAATGCGTTCTTCAATCTCAAAATGACCACACTTCTCGTGAAAATGAGAACATGGCCAGTATTCCATTATGAATGAGTTCAATTTTTCTTGCATTGGAATTGATACCACACTCATTTGCGATTTAGTCACTAATACAAGTATAGGCTATACCTTATATTTCCCAATACGCTACTTGTATTCACATTTTTATCTTTGGATTATATGATATTGGATCACTATACTGCACTTTCAATAAATTTAATTTTCAATCGCATGATAGAATCACGGTAGTTACAGAATTATGAAAGGGTTTTTTGACTACTAATTACACGATTGTTTACTGTTCAGTTCTGCAGTTACTATATGAACATTTACTATCTTTGATATAGTATTGAGTTCTGTCTTCTAATGATGAATGACCTCAAATCAGATGTCATGTTCTACCCTTTGATGGTGTAGCAAAACTATCAATGTTTTTATTAGAAAATACCCAATAAGTTGCACTAGCACACACTCAAACATTGACTCTACAATAGAGTAACAGAGACAGAATAATATTTTATGTTGGACCAGTCTCTGTCTCAGCGTTCACCATGATAGAAAGATATTTAAAAAGGCAGAAGTTTTCTGCTCCCTTCTTAGCATTGGTGTCGAGATTTATTGCCTACTCTTCGTTCTCTTCTCTTACTTCACAAACTCTTCTTCATGCTCTCTCTTCGAATTTCTTACTCGTAGAATGATTATTCTTTCACATTTTCTATCTCTTTCTGAAATATTCTTTTTCTTATTTTTCTTGTCTCCATCATCATCTTATACGCCTCAGTTCTCTTTTTTATTCTCCTTTTTCTTTTCCTTCCAATTCCACGCTTCTTCTCTTACCCCTTCCACTTCCTCTTTCTCAACCCACTTCTTCCCTACTCATTCAAACCCTTCGAGGAAAGAGGGCTACAGAAATACCAAAGGCGTTTGTCGGCTTGTCAAGTTATATCTAACGTCATAAATTTCCAGGCAGCAACGCTCACTACACTGAAAATGGCGTCATAATAATTTCAGCACATGATGTTGAAGCATTGCATCTTCATCATCGCTCTTACTACACTCAATTACGCGCTGCACTGGATAAGAGAAAAATGAATTGTGAAATTCCCCAAAGACTACTAGAATCATTCTGCTCTGATTTGAAGAACGGGAACTTGAGTTTTAGAGAGCGTCATAATATTATACTCATTCTACTGTACTGCATTTAAATTCTTTCAGTTTTCAAACTAATTAACTTTTGTTTACAGGTCGTCGGCTCAAGACTACATCAATGGATCGTAAAAGTGAGATGGAGGAAATTCACGATGTCCTGCTATTATAAATCCTTTAAATAATATAAGTAAAGTACGCCGAGGAAAATTTGTGATCTACACATTAGTTTTGCGAATAAAAAAAATTAAATGGTTGACGTGATAACTACTCAGGTTATGATAGTCGGTCCCATGTTGGTCCATATGGTCAATATACTGATAATACTGATATGATAAATAATGATTAAATAAATAAAATAAAATAAATAATAGTACTGATAATGCTGATATAGTGATTCACTGATTATACTGATATTCATTTCCACATGGTCTCGTGAGCTTTCCCCTTAATATTATATTGCTTGAAGAAATATTTACGAGTGAAAACTTGCTATGAGCTATGGCTTAATCCACCAACCAAGAAACACTGACACATAATTACATTATAATAGCCTCAAGATCAATCATCCTTTTGCTCCACTGTTGCCCTCTAATATTTAGTTATCTTATATTAGATGAGTATCATTCAGAAAAATGTTTAATTAATTGTTTTCCAATAATGTTACAATTATAGAAGTAGTTTTCTCTACTAGAATCCACATTAATATGATTTCTCCTTGATTATACTAGAGCTTGATCAACAAGTATACAGAGATGAGTATTTATTTTTGTCACTCCTCTAATTTTATTTCTTGTCTTCATTATTCTTCTTTTCTCGAACTTTAGCTCAACTCCCAAATTCATAGATATCTTTCACATCTTTGGAAAGGGATTAAATTTTCAACTGATTATTTCGAAATGTATACCTAATAACATGAATGAAGAGATTTGGATTGAATTAATAAATACTCCCCAAAATTTGATCGTACTACCGTCTCATTTATTGTATTATTGGTAAATGTCACCTCTACATTATTCTTGGTCTTTTAACTAATCTTACTATTGTTTATTAATTCATCCTCTTTCTCATCCTCCACTCTCGCGTACTTTCACGTCCTCTCATACGCAAATAAGATTCACGCTCTGAATCCTTTAACTGAATTTTACACACATCCAAGCGACACCGATTAATGATCTTGAACATCACAATTTACATGGTATGATATGCACTGCATCTGAAAATAACGACCTTCCACCATTCACAAAATTGCTGGCAAACCAAAGACCTGGCACGCTGACAACAAACTCGACTTGGTTGGTCTTAGACCCCAGCGACGACTAGACCCATCAACTAGACGACAAGATAATGGTGTCTCATTTGAGTTATATTATGACAGTTCACTACCCCTACCTTACATGTTCATAGGAAAATCACCTCTCTTCAATTTTTATAGAATCGAACTTTCTGATTGACTAAATTATGATTTTGACAGAATTTCTGTTGAAAACTTCTTCATATAATAATCTCCTGATTGAACTCTATAGAACAGAAACTCCACTTTACCGTCATTCTTTCTAATACACATCGTTATGTTCAAAGTTATATAAGAAAACTCAGCGGAATCTTTGATTATCCTTTTCTATCCCTGATTATAATATGGCTGAATAGAGCGCTGAGTGACGCATTTCCTGGGTAAGATTTTCCAAATGTCTCAACTTTTCCAGTTGAGTTTTCCTTATTCAATCTTCTCAGAGTACAAAGCAATCAGAGGGAAGGAGTCGCAAAGGAAGAGATACTTTCAATACCGGTACACACATTTCAAGAGTAATGACACTTTTCGAACTGTAATATTCTTTTGAAAAGTATAAGTTAGATTGATACGTTCGGCGTAAGTTTTAGGTCAGTGAAGGGAGAAATCGATTCGTTTAGCGGAAGTGGGGGGAAGGATATGAATTGGAAGTTTCTTCAAAGAGTACGACCATTGGTGAAAGAGGAGGGTTGGTAGAAGGATGTGGAGAAAAATTATGTGTGAGGAGCAGAGAGAAAGGGGATATATAAGAGGAGAGAAGTAATTGTAGGGGGAGAGAATTTGAAAATGAAGAAAAAGGGAGAGAAAAATTCAAAGGAAGAAGTAAGAACGTGAATAGCAGAAAACCAGGTCTTAGGAGAATCAGTAGGTAGAAAATATGTATGAGAATTACAATGAAGAAAGAAATCAAGATCCAATAAGTAAGAGGAATGAGAACATGGGAGAAGAAGAGCTAGACGTTTATAATGAAGATGAAAGAAGAAAATTGAAAGAGGATATGGAAGTGGTGGAGAAGTGATGGAAAACATATGAAAAGTAACATTCAGAAGAATAACAAAGAAAGCAAAAATGAAACCAACCAAAGTAGGAAGAGAAAGCATAGTGAGTTGCTGAGAGGGGTAAATAATGAAATAAAGTATCATGCTGATGTAGATGATGAGAGAGAATAAGAAATAAAAAAGTCAAAGATAGAAGGATGTAAGGAAGATAGAAGGAAATAAGAAAAACAAGGAGAAAACAGAATCTCAAAGGAATGATTTCTATAGTATGGAAAGGAGCAGAAGAAATAAAGAATGAGAAAATGTAGTAGTAAAAGGACAGGAAGTAGGGTATGCTACCAAGATTTGCAATATCCACTTTCCTCTCCCTTTAATACTATTTTGGCGAGCGTCTTGGAAAAGTTTAAAAAAGCATTGCATCCCTTGGAAGGAGGAAGGGTGAGTGAAGCCCTCCGTTTATGATGCCCTGGTCAACGGACCATAAATTGAAAGAGAATGGCGCATCGTCTTACCTACCTCCTTCTTCTCTTTTTCCTCCTCCAATCAATCCTTCCTGTTACTCCTCCATCTCCTCCTCTATTTTCTCCTCCTCCTTCACCTTCTTCTTATTCTACTTTTTCTCTTAGTGTGTCTCAGTTTCGGACGACAGAGAAAACGAAACCTAACGTCAAAGCAGTGAAGTTGCCCTCCCTTGTCTTCCCCGAAACACCATCTCTACGCCACACGGAAATATTGAATCTCCTCTAAGAAGCTTTCGGTGATAAAATATTTGATATGAACAGGCGCAAGATACTCCACGCTCGGATATCTAGTCACTGTAAACCAAATATATTTGCGATTTCACCAGCGTGCCAATTGCCTTCTGAAAATCTCAATGCATATAAATATCTTACTCTGGATTCTCGTTTGGATTTATGAAACCGCATTTCTACGTATGTGACACATCTACCAGTTTAAAGCGAAGTATACTATATTTATGTTGCGAGAATATTCCATTCATTCATAGAAGGTTTACTTTACTTTACTTTACTTTTCTTGTTCGTCACAATTACTGAACTGCATTAAGGGAGCAATGATCCCGTTTTGATTTATTCTTCAACCGACTAGAGGAATAAATTCGAATCCAAATGGGGAAAAACTAATTACTCCAATTTCTTAAACGAACAATACGTCAAGTTTGAGAATGAGAGCTTCATCACAATAACCATGTAAGACTATAATTATAGCTACACACACATCGACTTTTGTTCGTACGATATTTTGCCGTCCTTCATAATAATTCTATTAGATTATTAAACAGATGATGTTTTCACAGTCTCGTTTAATCTGATAGAATTCATAAGAACGGAAAAATATGGCACGAACAAAAATTGATATCTGTGTGGTGTGTTTAACTCGGATAACTTATCCAATTGATTAAGAAAAAAATACCTAATTGCTCGTGTTTTTGAAAATGATCTATATATTCATTACCAATCACAAATTATACTAGTAATATGAATGAATATTACCACCAATTATTACCACTAGTAATATGAATGATAAGTACCACCAATTAGTGCTCTCATAAGCATACATGGATTAAGAGTCAAAAAATGGAGAATAAAAAAGGTAATTCAAAGAATAAATATTGTTTGTTTTTTATTCTTCAATTTTTGAACTGATATGAGTGTTCCTTGACTGTTCAAGATAAAGTCTAATCACTAGGAATTTCAGTTCTGAAGTTCTCTTCATTTTTTTCAGATGCATATTATACTCTCATCGATTACATAATATTCTTTTTGCACCACTATTCTTCTCTTTGTCAACAGAACAAACCAAGTATTAGCTTATGCAGATGATTTTGTTCTATTCTCAAGAAATTAATATAGCCTCAAAGAAATTTTCAACAAAATGAGGGAAGAGGCAAGAGGGGTGGGTCTTGAAGTTAACATCAATAAAACTAAATATATGAGAATGTCTGCGAATCAAGCAAGGAGGCAAGTATGTAATCTGAAAATAGCCGATGACTGTGTCATAAAAGGCGTCAGAGAGGTCACCTTGGGGTGACCCTGACAGCAGACAATAAGAACAGTCAAGAAATACACAATTAGATAATGATGGGCAACAGAGCATACTTTGCTAATCAAAAAATATTCAAAAGCAGGCTAATATCCAGAGAAACAAAGATGAACATGTTCATGACGCTAGTGAGACCAGTTGTAACATATAGGGCTAAAACATGGACACTCTTGAACAAAGATGAAAGAGCATTGAGGTCATTCGAAAGAAAAATGTGCAGAAGAATCTGTGGACCAACATGTGACGGAGGAGTGTGGAGAGCCAGATTAAATATTGAGAAAGACCAGGCCATTGGAGCAGGAAATATGGTGCGTTTCATAGAAGTCAGAAGGATTGAATGGCTTGGACACTTAGCCAGAATGAGTGACGGGAGGGTACCATCAAGACTCCTGGAAGAAAGAATGCTTGGGACGAGAAAGAGAGGTCGACCGCGGACAAGATGGCTGAACGACGTGATTGGAGACCTTCGTGTACTGGGAGTGGCAAACTGGCGACGAAAGCACAGGATAGAGATGGATGGAGGCGCTATGCTGAGGAGGCCAAAGTCCACCCAGGACTGTAGAGCCAGATAAAGTAAGTAAAGTAAGTATTCTTCAATTTGTATTATTGTGATTGTTGTTTGTTTTGCATGTGTTAATCTGTTCATTTGTATTTGTTCGTTTGTGTGTGTGAATAGATAGGAAGGAATTGAAAATTGATTGCATTTTAGATTACTGTGTGATGAATTGAACACTGATCAGAGTTCAAAGTTTTTCAATGAATTAATATCATATGTGGGAGAATAGGCCAAGTAACTTAATTTGCTCACGTTTTCCACAAATATAATACTTTTGTCAAAATGAGTAGATTAATTTACACAAAGAATGGAATATTGGATAAATAACTAGCAGTTGACTGGTTTATCAAAGCAAATCTCTAACATAGAATTCAAAACTTCATACCTAGCAAAATTATAAAATCAAAACTCCTAGATCAAAGCTGCCTCCACAATAAATCATCGCACAATCTTCATTCTCATCTGGAGCATAGAATCAATCATTAAATTCACGCCCATATTCGCTGCAATCGAATCATTACAACGTTGTCAAATTTGGCGACGAAAGATGCCACCACCGCCTCATCCATTAGCAAGGGATTAGTGGCAGACCAATCTCGGACAAGTTTCACTGAATGAAGCACGCTCTAGGAAGGACCCTCCGCTCTAGTTGGGCAGCTCTCTTTGTGGCGCTAATACTCCGAATAGACTGCAATAATACTCTGAATAGTGCTATGCGCCTGCACACATTCGGTTAGACTCACACCACTACACTCCATTATGACATACATTACGTCCATGATCAAACATGATAATAAAGTGATAACAACGGAATTATTATGTGTTTAAAGTGCCGGTTGCATAAAAGCCGGTTAAATTACAACCATGATTGACTATACGAGATCAGAGTCTTTTCAAAAACGCCTTCTCTGATTGGTTCTCGTAGTTAATCACGGTTGAAATTAAACCGGTTATTTGCAACCGGATCTAAGTGTGATATTATAAAGTTATTATATTGTTGTTCTTAGAACTTTGTATGTGTATTAATAAATACATCTATGATGGATTGAAGCTGCATTTATCATGATACAGTCAAATAATAGCTTCATCAACATTCTACAATGAAGCTATCTTAGTAAATTCATGATCTACAATAATGAACAACCAATAACCGATCCTCAAATTTCCAATTTATACGACATCAAGAATGTTTTCAACAAGTTCCTGGATATACTAGTTGGAATCAACTGGTACAATTGTGTTAGAAATTGTCTGCATATTATTATAAATTTCTTGTCAAATCATAACTGCAGTGTACTTATCAGTAATAATATCCGTTATAGTTCTGAATAGAAAATTAGCCTCACTGTCATTACAATCTTCTCAGTTTTGTCAATAATCTATTCATGTTCGCTTATTATGGATGATTATATTATATTGGCTTGTAGCCACAATCCTGATTCTTCTCAACTTGATGATAAATTGACGATTTCATATGCAACTTCGAATCCCAGTTCATTATTCAATATTATAATCATTATGTTTGGTAATGCACTGATAGCCGATTTCATACTCTGATACAGGAATCTGGACGAATAAGTCATTGCTGAAAACCGTAAATGAATGGAGCTTATTCACTGAGAGAGAACAGTGGAAATCTTCCACTGGGTCACTGAATAGGACAAATACAGCATCCTGGAAATTTGAAGTTTGTACTGCACACACGATGCAAATTATTTATTTAGGTGATTATTCCAATATTGTGACAACGTTGTTCATTAGCAGTCGCTGTTACTCTGAGTGAATAAATCTCTCTGGCCACACGAACATACTCGTACGTAACAGGAAGTTGGAAGTGAGCCAAAATGAACGCTTTGACTCTTAAATCCGGTTTTCGGCTCGGTTTTGATTAATGGTTCCATGGAACTGATGGAGGAATCAATATGCAGGCGCACATGATTGGTTATCACTACTAGCCTATTGTGTGATTTCACTTGGAATGAAATGCATAATAGACGTAGGTAGCTTCATCATAAATCTCGTTGATCTCAACACAAAGAATGAAAGCCAACCACCAGCATGAGGCTCGTTCATGCATTCAATGCATGCCCATACTTTAAATGAACGGCTCATGAATTATTATAAAATCAATCAAATTTATAATGTATAGACTAATACTTTTCTCTAATAAAGCAGCCTTACCAAAAACTCAAAATGTATAAATACAAACAGGAATCCAAGTATCTTTTTTAAAATTGTTTAGTCACAGAATGTTTCGGCTATCAAGTCACGAGTAGCCCTAAAGAAGAAGAGACAATTCAAAATGTAGAATGTTACTTCCAGAACTATTTCAGGGACATAATGTTGAATATTACTCTGTTCAAAAAGTATGGAAATTGAATGTCTTCATTGTTATGAGGTGTTGAGTTCTCAAAACCTACAGCGTTTGGTTTAATAGTTTTGGGGTAAGAAATCATTATTTTCCCAATGATAATTATTGGTTCTGCTTAACAACGTTCATTTGGAGTATATAATTTTAAATTCCACTCCTTATATCCGTATCCGTATCCTATCATCCTATATCGTATCTTATACGATCATCCGTATCCTATTTCAAAGAATCTGTTTTGATACAGAAAGCTCATATTCTACACTCTCTTTACAGAATCCAATAATTCACATGAAGACAATACAATCCTACACATTTCAATCTTCTTCTGGCACATTGAAATGGTGATAATTGAATTTGAATACATTGGCATGGTGCAGTAGCTTTCGCATTTCAAAAAGTTAATGAGTCTGATACTCATAATTGAACAATACTCATGATCATCTGTCTAATCAACTACTAATGATAAATCAAAATGATAGCTAAAGCGATTCGCTGCTTTTCACTCGCAACTCGATTACTCTGCGGCTGTAGTTATGGGTGAGCTGAGCTGCGAGCAGTGAGTGCTTCATGCAATGCAGTACTGTTATAATGCTAATGTTAGCGCCCGAATATTAGGCTAGGCGTTGACATTAACCATAATTCACAGCGACATCGCATACTTTGGTTCCGGCTCGCTAATTCTATTTGGCCAGTCCAAAAGCCTTCCGGCACAATTATCTGCGAATATGAGCGATCTTGACAGTGCAGGAATGCTTTCACTCGGCTGGAATTGGGTCACCTGCAGCTACGGCCACTATTAATACTGGCAACAGTTGTTGCCACCAAATTGGCCGGACATCTGTTTTAATGGGCCTTTCCAGTGATGGAAATGATAATGTAAACTAGTTTCGAATATTGTGATGATGATAATAAGCATCATCACAGGCGATTCTAATGATAAATTTGCTGGTGAATGAGAACATTGTTTCTTCTGGATAGGTATTACGGTTTTTATATCATCATTCAGGCTCTTCCTAACTGCAACGATGAAATTTGTTGTACCTTACTTTTGTGGCACAAAAGTAGACTGCCCCTACAATATTGTCAAATCGAGTTCCTTATTCAAAGTATGACTTCATTCAAATTTTTCGTCTTAATTTGCTGTAGTGGATTTCTTGCATTTTTTCATGTAACTTTCCAAATAACATGACGACTTCTGTACAATTGATGCATATTTACAAACCTGATTATTGAACCTAGTTCAATTCTCAAAGCTTTATCTCCACCATAAATATTGTAATCGTATCACTATGAAGACTTGGATAGGGTTAAATGTAATTGAAACATGTTGGATCCATTTTTCCGTGAGTTAGCAAATCACATGAAACCACATCAAAAAGATTGATTCAGGAACAGAATATTCCGACCAAATCTTGTTTATCATAAAATGATACTTTGTATACATGATATGAACGGAACGTGTATTCAATTGATGAGAGGGGCGTATTGTTCGTGGAACGATAGACTGGAGTGGATCACCGCGAGCAATGAGACTCTCATATTCGTTCTATATGCGATATTTTCCCCAGTCAGTTACGAACGCAATGATGCACCATGTATCTTGCAGCTCGATATTTCCAAAGCACTTTCCAGCTACAAACGTTTCTGGTGGGGAAAATATTCATAGAATCCGGGCAAGTCTGATTGTGTGCTCAGAGGGGGTTCTCTGCTCCGCTCCGCTCAAGCTATCGAGGATGAATAATCATTTTGTAGGTCTACGACAACGATGATGTTTTCTTATAAACCGGGGGCCGGCAAAATTATTATATTCGAAAGCGCCCTCTTTTCTCGCCAGACAATTTTATTCGGTCGCCCCTCTGCCACATTATTCATTATGGCGCGTTGAATACTTGGCTCTGACACTCCCTCTCTTCCTACCAGAGGAACAGGACTCCCGGCTAGCCGGCAAGGCACAGCAAGGCCTGCTACCTCTTCTTTCGCAAACACTCCTTCCCACCAGCAACTTCTCATCCACATTCTCTTCTTCTCACCAATAGCTTCCATTCCTCTTCCCCATTCTATTCCTTCTGCTCTCTTGCTCTTACTTCATCAAGAACAATATCTCTTCTTTCCGCTCAATCTTGAGACGAAATGCTCATATTTCCTTGCTCATCTACTTCTACCATTCTCTCGATTTTACATAACATTATACAAATTCTCTCCTTCCTCCACCTCTTCTAATTCTTCATCCTCCTCTATCGTTCACCTTTTTTCTCATTTTCCTTCTGATCGTTTTCCCATTCTCATTTTCAATTCTCTTTTTTCACCTTTTCCTCCATAATCCTCTATTTTCTGCTTACAATTTTCTCTTTCTTTCCTATTTTTCCATCGCCCTTCTTCTTCATATAAATATATTTGAATTCCTCATCTACTATAGACCGTAATTTTCCTCCTTTATTCCACTTACTTATATGCGTTCTTGTTCTTCAGTTCGACCCACTTCTTTCGCTTCTTTTCTCCCATGGATTGCTCCTCTTCTCCATTGTATATCCTGCTTCAGTTTCTCTCACAAGATTCCCCTCCGACAACAGTAGACTAACGTATCATAACTGCAAACACGGACAGGAAGTGTGCGCACATAACGCAACATTAAATTTCCAGTTGACGCCGCCATGAAACGAAATGATAATTTGTGAAAGAGAGGATCTTGAGTTGGATGTTGCTATACAGAGATTCGGAGAGAACGCGGAAACTTGGGAGGATGAATAAGGGTAAGAGTGTTATTGTATAGAGAATGAACAGAGAGACGAGAGAGTGAGTGAATTAGGAAGGAATAGTAGTAATCCATAATGTGATTAGACAAGGGTCAATAGCATGCAATAGTGACAAGCTTGTATCTTCTCTAGCATACTGAAAAATGTGTTATATTATACAAGAACACTATGTAAATTTTACCTGATTACCAGATATAATGTAGAATATTTCGTCAATGAATATTGTAAATTTCATGTGAGTTTTCAAAAACTGAAGATTAATTCCATGAACAAACAATGACTATAGAAAAAAATATAATATAAAATATAATATAGTAACTCATTATTTTTGAGTTATAGTTGAGGAGGATATTACAGTAGTTTTACTAAGCAGAGTCAACTAATAGGAGTATGGGAGATAGGAATGGTGTTGATGTGTTGATCATAATCCATGCACTAATCTGGTAAAACAATATTCCACATAGAATCAATAGCTCAATTCAACTGGGTGCTAACCCCTAAACCATTTTACCTCAAAAACATGATGGTTAAACTACCTGTGATTATAATATTAATGAGTTCTTGTGCACTCTAATAGTATGATTATGAACAATCACAACATGTAAATTCGCTCACAAAAATCACATACTTTGAAAAAAATAAAATCTGAAAACGGAAATTGCTTCTTCACCCCAACAGCGACAATCTTTCAAAGTGATCGATGCTTTTGCTTGTAGCGCGGCGAGCACCAACCACCTCACCCAAACATATATATGTGTATGAGCGAGCCAATGAGAAGCAACTACTCACGCATGTTGTGTGAAGTTTGATAAATCATGCAACGACGTGACCATGTTGGGGAAATATTTTTACCGATAATAATAACAGCGGCAGAGCAGGAGCGATCCCCTCAAGATTTCTCTCGTGAAATATCGATGCATTGTTGTGTATGACAGACATTGTTGAGCAGATAAATTGTCCTTTAAAAGCTTTTTCCTTTGTATGTGAAGGACCAGAGGGAGGGGATGTGGATGAGGAATAGGAGGAGGTGGTGGAGTTGGTGGAAGAGGAGGAGGAGTAGTCCATTTGCAGCAGACAAAACAACACTGGACAGTAGTGTACCCTGTACTGGACCCGGACAGAACATAAACACCGTTCATAAGAGCCACCACACTGCGAGACAGCTCGGAGTTATTTCCAACTCGGATATTCGAGAACTCCGCTGGGAATCGGGCAAGACGCTATCTATGTTTTCCAAACGCACTCGATAAGTGCGACTGGAGAGCAGTTTCAAGACTGAAAACATCCTAGATACCTCTGCTACTGCCACTTTCACATCCAACGTTTTTCAAACAGAACATTCATTTTTCGTCTTAATATGCTGTAGTGGATTTCTTGCATTTTTTTCATGTAACTTTCCAAATAACATGACTACTTATGCACAATTGATGCAGATTTACAAACCTGATTCATTATTGAACCTAGTTCAATTCTCAAAGCTTTATCTCCACCATAAATATTGTCATCAACAATAAATTGACTTCAATTAAGGACGCGATCTCAGCTTTTGAACAAAACAGGTTCATTCATTCAAATTAACAAAAATTCAGTTGGACTGAAAAAATATACACATTATATAATAAGTAATAAGGAGAAGTACTTGTATATTTATTTTCGCCCCACTTGGATGTAATGAGCTGGTTTACGTGCGTCATATGGAGGCCGAAAGTGATTGTTTTCTGACCAGGCCGGTAAAAGTTTTACTGCCCTAGGGCTGTAAAATAACCTTGAAGTCAGCTGATTCTGATTTGATGTGAACGTGTTTACAAAATAGTTTATGAAATGGAATCAGTTTATGCTTCTAGAATTGAATAAAGTATTTTGCAATAAGATACTATCATTCTATTTGGATGAATGAAATACAAATGAGATATTATAAACTATTAAAATCAATTTCAGAGTATAATAGAATCTAACCTCAAACCTTCTAGTACTGCGTTTATCACGGAACATGGTGGATAAACGGAATCATTTTATGCTTCTAGAATTCAATAAGTATTCTGCAATAATATACTATCATTTATTAAATAATACAGATAAGCTATATATTATTATAAACTATTCAAATAATTCGATTTTCAGAGTAGGATAGAACTTCTAACCTAAACTTCAATTGACATTCAGATTGGCCAAATTTCAAGTGTGCTAAAACAGCTGATCAAAAACTTTTCATTATTTGTGTTCATCATTCAATAATTAAAACATTTATAATAATATCATCTTATTGTCATTTGGAAGAATAAAAGTTTAAACTCAACCTCTTACATAATTGACATAATCTTTTAGGTTATTTAGACAAATCAGAATAAAAAATAAAAATACTTGGACAATTTCCTGATATTCAGATTACCTCAGATTTGCTAGAGCTATGACCTTCCACTTTTGCTTTCGGAAGTGCTTATAATAGACAATAAATTATTTTCATAATATATATATTGTTTATTTTTCTGTGTGGCGAAAAATAACGTTCTCACCATGGGCAAAAATGTTTTTCCGGCTTTCAATCTTTTCTAGTCCTCGGCCTACGGCCTCGGACTTGAAAACCGATTTCGAGCCAGAAAAGTCTCATTTTCGGCCCTAGGTGAGAAATATACTATTATTCATGCTTTTCATTAATAAATAGATATACAAGTACTTCTACTTATTACTGTAAGCGTATAACTAGTTCTGAAGAGTATCTTTATATGACGGGATGATTATGTAGCGGAACAGATGAAGTCAAAGAAGAAATCCTAATTGATTGTGATAAGTTAATCAAAAAGAGAACTGATATTGATATTAATGATAGACTGTTAAACAGACTCATCAAAAAACTTTTCCTAGCACATCACATATTGTAATCGTATCACTATGAAGACTTGGATAGGGTTAAATGTAATTGAAACATGTTGGATCCATTTTTCCGTGAGTTAGCAAATCACATGAAACCACATCAAAAAGATTGATTCAGGAACAGAATATTCCCGACCAAATCTTGTTTATCATAAAATGATACTTTGTATACATGATATGAACGGAACGTGTATTCAATTGATGAGAGGGGCGTATTGTTCGTGGAACGATAGACTGGAGTGGATCACCGCGAGCAATGAGACTCTCATATTCGTTCTATATGCAATATTTTCCCCAGTCAGTTACGAACGCAATGATGCACCATGTATCTTGCAGCTCGATATTTCCAAAGCACTTTCCAGCTACAAACGTTTCTGGTGGGGAAAATATTCATAGAATCCGGGCAAGTCTGATTGTGTGCTCAGAGGGGGTTCTCTGCTCCGCTCCGCTCAAGCTATCGAGGATGAATAATCATTTTGTAGGTCTACGACAACGATGATGTTTTCTTATAAACCGGGGCCGGCAAAATTATTATATTCGAAAGCGCCCTCTTTTCTCGCCAGACAATTTTATTCGGTCGCCCCTCTGCCACATTATTCATTATGGCGCGTTGAATACTTGGCTCTGACACTCCCTCTCTTCCTACCAGAGGAACAGGACTCCCGGCTAGCCGGCAAGGCACAGCAAGGCCTGCTACCTCTTCTTTCGCAAACACTCCTTCCCACCAGCAACTTCTCATCCACATTCTCTTCTTCTCACCAATAGCTTCCATTCCTCTTCCCCATTCTATTCCTTCTGCTCTCTTGCTCTTACTTCATCAAGAACAATATCTCTTCTTTCCGCTCAATCTTGAGACGAAATGCTCATATTTCCTTGCTCATCTACTTCTACCATTCTCTCGATTTTACATAACATTATACAAATTCTCTCCTTCCTCCACCTCTTCTAATTCTTCATCCTCCTCTATCGTTCACCTTTTTTTCTCATTTTCCTTCTCGTTTTCCCATTCTCATTTTCAATTCTCTTTTTTCACCTTTTCCTCCATAATCCTCTATTTTCTGCTTACAATTTTCTCTTTCTTTCCTATTTTTCCATCGCCCTTCTTCTTCATATAAATATATTTGAATTCCTCATCTACTATAGACCGTAATTTTCCTCCTTTATTCCACTTACTTATATGCGTTCTTGTTCTTCAGTTCGACCCACTTCTTTCGCTTCTTTTCTCCCATGGATTGCTCCTCTTCTCCATTGTATATCCTGCTTCAGTTTCTCTCACAAGATTCCCCTCCGACAACAGTAGACTAACGTATCATAACTGCAAACACGGACAGGAAGTGTGCGCACATAACGCAACATTAAATTTCCAGTTGACGCCACCATGAAACGAAATGATAATTTGTGAAAGAGAGGATCTTGAGTTGGATGTTGCTATACAGAGATTGATTGATTGATTGATTGATTGAGTACTTTATTTATGTAGATTACAATATATACTGTCTTATACACTTATATACAATAGCTTACAATACAGCAAAATTATAGATGAATTTACATGATATAGACTAAGAAAATAATTATTGAACTGTATATGATATGAAAACGCAATTTGTAATATAATAACTATAGATAATAATTATATTGTTATGCATCTACATAAATTGGCGGAGCTTTGGACATATCAATGTCCATTCTTCGGAAAGAATATTAAAAATATCCTCCCCACTAACTCTCTACCAGAACGTTAATTTCATTATTTAAACTAAGGATTTATTTATTAATGGAAATATTGTAAAAGTTTTAATCAATATGAATATTAAGAGAAAAAAAACAGAAAATTTATAAAGTAAAATAATTATATAGGTAGATAAGATCAAATAATTGATTAATAAAATGAAGTAGGCTGAAAGTAGATCAGGGTAATCAACTTTCAGTAATATACAGCAGTATGCAGTGGATAAGTGAAATAACATGAGCTTATATAATATATATATATACAATTCGTTCTATAACAGGTTTAAAGGTTTGTATTTGTGGGATTGGTGGGGGATGGTTGTCATGTGATCGTTCTAGGGCCGGACAGTTTCAGTCATTTCTTCCAAAAGATGTTTTTTTAAAGTCAGGATGAAGCTCGCTCGGCTCTCGATGGACCTGATAGAAACAGGAAGTGCATTCCATGCACGACAGGCACTGACTAAGAAGGATTTTGTGAAAATAGTAGTTCGATGATTGGGTATCCTTAAAGTACTTTCTCCGGTTCTAGTATGTGAAGCATCTATCCTCCTACCTTCAGAGACAAATTTGAAATCATCTTTAAAATAGTTCGGATTACCGTATTTCAAGATATCTCTAACAAGCTTGACTATTCGAAAAAGCCTCTGATCGGGAAGCTTCAATGTTGAACTAGCAATGTGGGCTGGGGTGATATGATCATGGCGTTGGAGAGAGTAGACGAAACGTAGACAATAATTTTGGCAACGCTGTAGTTTATCATTCAGAGTGACTTGCATATCGTTAAGAACAGAATTACAATACATTAAATGTGGGAAGATGAGAGATTGAACCAATAATAATTTAATGTTTCTAGGGAGGATATCGTGCATTTTCTTCAATGCATGCATGGCTGAGAATACCTTTTTACAAGTTTTGTTCACTTGTTCTGACCAGTCAAGAGTATTATTCATAATAATGCCTAAATTTTTAACTGAGCTACAGTAAGGAATGTCATTACCGTCTACACTAATTTTGTGAATCGATTCAAGGTCAATATTGTTTATAAGACGAGAATATCCAATTATAATGGGTTGTGTTTTGATGGGATTAAGCTTAAGGCCATTTTTCTTTGTCCATTCCACTATCGAATTGATATCCTGATTCATTATTCCAACTGTTTCATTAATTTTTGTTATGGGACAGCTTAAATAGATTTGAAGGTCGTCTGCATAAGTATGGAAACTGGAGAATTTGATAATGGAAGAAAGGTCATTAGCATACAAAGTGAAGAGGAGAGGGCCTAAAATTGAACCTTGTGGTACTCCATGCATAACGTTTTTCCAAGTTGACTTTTTGTCACCGACAGATACACATTGTTTCCTACCTAATAGATAGGATTTAAACCAAACTAAGAGTTGTGACTGAAACCAAGAATAGCCAACTTATTCAGAAGGACTGTATGATCAACAGTATCGAATGCTTTAGAAAAATCAAATAGGGTGAGGATGGTGCATTTTCTTTGGTCCATAGCTAACCTTATATCATCAGTGACACGAAGCAGAGCTGTCTCAGTTGAATGGAATTTTCTAAAGCCTGATTGAAAGTTATGAAGCTTACTATTGTTGTCTAGAAATTTTACAACTTGAGCATGAATGAGTCTTTCTAGCACTTTGGACAATGCAGGTAAAATACTGATTGGTCTAAAATCCTCAACTTTATTGGGTGATGGAACTTTATTTAGAGGGCGAACCAGAGCAAACTTCCAGTTTTCAGGGAAAATGCCTTCTTCAAGTGACTTGTTGAAAATGTATGTAATGGTTGGTAAAACAGCAAATAACATCTTCTTGATAAATTTAATAGGAATTTTGTCTACACCCGTAGCATTACTATGAATACGTTGAATTGCTCTGAAAGTGTCTTCTTCTGAGATTGGATGGAAATGAAATTGATCAGTGATTGGTAAATCTAAGTTTGTAACCTGCTCTTCAAGATCATCTATATGATTAGCAATGACAACTTCGTCGCGTTGGTTAGAGTGTGAAACGAAATGGTCATTTATATTATTCAATGGTAAGTCAATTTGTGGATTCGATTTCTGTTTGCCAAGCCCGAATTCTTTTATTCCCTGCCAAAGTGATTTAGAGTCTTGTCTATTGTTTGTCATAAACGAATTCAAGTACCTAATCTTTGAGTTCCGTAATTCCTGTTTAACCCTATTTCTAAGGCTCCTATACTCTATCAAACTGTCCAAGTCAAATGTCTTTTTAAATTTTCTATGTGCTTTGTCTCTACGTCCCATCATCTTAAGTATGTCTTCAGTCATCCACGGTACTCGTCGTTTTCTATTAATCCTCCTTGTCACATAAGGTGCATGTTTGTCATACAAAGTCAAAGTCCAATTTTCGAAAGTCTTGACCATGTCATCAACTGAGGGTAATGTTTCAATTTGATGCCATGGAGTCTGAGCCACATCAGTCAGGAAGGCGGCTTCATCAAAGTTTTTGAAGTCTCTATAAGTGATAATTTTCTGTTCTGGCTTGGGTATCTTATGAGAAAGTACACAGTAGATCAAATCATGTCTAGAAATAGCTGGGACTGAGATTTGGCCTGCTTGAACAACCTCATTGGGATCACTAACAATGAGAAGGTCAATGAGTGTGTCTGATTCATTAGTATGATGAGTTGGATCGAGGGGTAAATAGTCATGTTCAGGCATTGGAAAATTGTAGTCAGTTGAAAGTAGTCAAAGTTACGATTCGTCATGTTCAAGTCGGTGTTCATATCCCCCATAACTAGTATACGGTTATAACAAGGCATAAGAGAAAGCAAGGCATTTTCGAAATCTGTGAAATGACCTATTTTTGGTGGGCGATAACAGATACCAACGAGTAATTTATCATTACTAGATAAGGATAATTCAAGTAGCATAAACTCTGGTCTGGAACAATACTCTTGTTTAGATGTGATTAAAACTTTTGTTTTGATACCATCTTTCACATAAATTGCTACACCCCACAAGCTTTATTTAATCTATCATTCCGGAAAAGATTGTATCCAGGCAATGCAACAAAATTTGATGAAATACTAGGCTTCAAAAATGATTCGGAAATTCCGATTATATTGAAGTCCTGAAAACGGAAGATTGCTCTGAGTTCATCAATGTGGCAACTGAGGGATTGTACGTTAAGGTGAGCAGCCTTGAAAAGTTTTTTGAAAGAGTGGAGCTTATTTGCTAGAAACATACCTGCGTCATTATTACTATTATTGAAATAATCATACCTACTTGAGGGCGAGCGAGCTGACGTGTCAGTAAGAGGCATCATGGAAGCAGCAGACCAATCGTGAACCGACCTCAGAACGAGATTCGGAGAGAACGCGGAAACTTGGGAGGATGAATAAGGGTAAGAGTGTTATTGTATAGAGAATGAACAGAGAGACGAGAGAGTGAGTGAATTAGGAAGGAATAGTAGTAATCCATAATGTGATTAGACAAGGGTCAATAGCATGCAATAGTGACAAGCTTGTATCTTCTCTAGCATACTGAAAAATGTGTTATATTATACAAGAACACTATGTAAATTTTACCTGATTACCAGATATAATGTAGAATATTTCGTCAATGAATATTGTAAATTTCATGTAAGTTTTCAAAAACTGAAGATTAATTCCATGAACAAACAATGACTATAGAAAAAAATATAATATAAAATATAATATAGAAACTCATTATTTTCGAGTTATAGTTGAGGAGGATATTACAGTAGTTTTACTAAGCAGAGTCAACTAATAGGAGTATGGGAGATAGGAATGGTGTTGATGTGTTGATCATAATCTATGCACTAATCTGGTAAAACAATATTCCACATAGAATCAATAGCTCAATTCAACTGGGTGCTAACCCCTAAACCATTTTACCTCAAAAACATGATGGTTAAACTACCTGTGATTATAATATTAATGAGTTCTTGTGCACTCTAATAGTATGATTATGAACAATCACAACATGTAAATTCGCTCACAAAAATCACATACTTTGAAAAAAATAAAATCTGAAAACGGAAATTGCTTCTTCACCCCAACAGCGACAATCTTTCAAAGTGATCGATGCTTTTGCTTGTAGCGCGGCGAGCACCAACCACCTCACCCAAACATATATATGTGTATGAGCGAGCCAATGAGAAGCAACTACTCACGCATGTTGTGTGAAGTTTGATAAATCATGCAACGACGTGACCATGTTGGGGAAATATTTTTACCGATAATAATAACAGCGGCAGAGCAGGAGCGATCCCCTCAAGATTTCTCTCGTGAAATATCGATGCATTGTTGTGTATGACAGACATTGTTGAGCAGATAAATTGTCCTTTAAAAGCTTTTTCCTTTGTATGTGAAGGACCAGAGGGAGGGGGATGTGGATGAGGAATAGGAGGAGGTGGTGGAGTTGGTGGAAGAGGAGGAGGAGTAGTCCATTTGCAGCAGACAAAACAACACTGGACAGTAGTGTACCCTGTACTGGACCCGGACAGAACATAAACACCGTTCATAAGAGCCACCACACTGCGAGACAGCTCGGAGTTATTTCCAACTCGGATATTCGAGAACTCCGCTGGGAATCGGGCAAGACGCTATCTATGTTTTCCAAACGCACTCGATAAGTGCGACTGGAGAGCAGTTTCAAGACTGAAAACATCCTAGATACCTCTGCTACTGCCACTTTCACATCCAACGTTTTTCAAACAGAACATTCATTTTTCTAGTATTTGTAAAACAAGAGAATGATGATACACTGATACTAGATTACAGCATGTCTCAAGCAGGATCACATCATTGTTGAAATAATTGATTATTGATGGAAAGAACTGAAAAGGACATATCCAAAATAGATCATCTGCATTTGAGGAATTCACGCCCATTTATAACAATCAATTTTTAATCATTTATACAAATAATTATTACAATAGTACTATGATAATGTATATCATAACCTGAAAGAGGAGAACTAAGCTTAGCTAATTGTATCATCCCTCTTTCAAATTTTAATGATGATTAAAGGTTAGGTGATAAGTGGAATCCAAAATGTTATGTGTATGTCACGCACTTTACATTTCTGATCCGAGAATACTCATTGAGTATATAATGATGATATGCTTGATTCATTCTTCTTTGCTGAATACTATTTATAAGAGTTTAAACCGTTTCGGTTGAAAAACACGAGTTTTATTATGCTACTTTGCTGGCATTGCCACATCGGTATCTTCTCTCAAATTTTTACCCATTGAATTAAATTATTTCTCTTTGCATTGAAATAATATTGTCTCATTTTATGATAATCTAATTCGAATAATTATATTGCAATAACCAATAAACTGGCATGTTATGACATGATGATTAGCCAATTTTAAATTCATATTCAGAATATAATGATTTCCCACTTATTCCAAGTGTTTATATGCAATATTCTTCTTGATTATGTGATCAAATACTTATTGATATTGGCTCAAACTGTGATGTAATATTTTTTTATAAGAACAAAAAGTTATCATAGCGATAGTGAGCAATATAATGTAGATTATTTCAAGAAATTTTGATACTGATGTTGGAAAAATCGTGAATTTCGAAGTGTTACAAATTCCATGACACTGAATTTACAGAATTGAGTCCCATGATAAAATATGATCGTCCAATACAAATGTTTCTCTGTAAATAACAATAATTCTTCTCCCAACGACCAGTCTCATCCCCATCTCAAAGTGCCGCTTCCTTTGTCAAATTCTCTGCCGTTTTATTGAAAACTATTTCTCAATAACCCCTCTCAACAACTCAAAAATTCACGACATCATCATCCATTCGATCATCTAATAATATTGTTTGAATATTAAGTTTTGTTAGGAACAAATGAAAGTGAAATGCAATATCTTTTGTCCTGAATAGGGGAATGGACTTATATAGAGCCATTTCTAACTTTCAGAAAATGTAGCTGAATAATGGTAAACCAAATACTAAGGAAATGTAGTTTTCTCCCAAACCACATTAAGCGGATAAGAGTGAAATGATCAGAGAAAACCCAAGTAAAATCTTATATGAGACTTTTATGTCACTAAAACTGGCCATTAAAATATAACAATGAAAATATCTGTGAAAAGAACTTCCAAAAATTATTGAAATTCTTAGGAATTATGATGAGGAATGAGTTTGAGTGTACCACATCCCAGTGTTATATTGGGGTATAATTTTAATAGGTGTTTTATATTATGATAAAAATGTTAATTTCATTTGTATTGTAAGTCATGATTTGAAAAGAGTTGCAAGAGCAGATAGACTACAGCTTTTCAGCCAATAATATTGGTTTATACCGTCTGGAGTCGGAAGTATATACAGTCGAAATAATGACTTCAACATGAATGTTCCAAGTGGAAATCGATTACAAATTCGTAGTCCGTCTATATATTATTATACCACGAATAAAAATCATTCAACTCTCTCATCAACCTGACTTTAAAAAAACATATTTTGGAACAAATGACTGAAACTGTCCGGCCCTAGAACGATCACATGACAACCATCCCTCACCCATTCCACCAATATAAACCTTTAAACCATGTTATAGAACGAATTATATATATATTATATAAACTCATGTTAATTCAATTATCCACTGCATACTGCTGTATATTACTGAAAGTTGATAACCCTGATCTACTTTCAGCCTACTTCATTTTATTAATCAATTATTTGATCTTATCTACCTATATAATTATTTTACTTTATCAATTTTCTGTTTTTTTTTTCTTTTAAATATTCATATTGATTAAAACTTTCACAATATTTCCATTAATAAATAAATCCTTAGTTTAAATAACGAAATTAACGTTTTGGTAGAGAGTTAGTGGGGAGGATATTTTTAATATTCTTTCCGAAGAGTGGACATTGATATGTCCAAAGCTCCGCCAATTTATGTAGATGCATAACAATATGATTATTATCTATAGTTATATTACAAATTGCTTTTTCATATCATATACAGTTCAATAATTATTTTCTTAGTCTATATTATTTAAATTCATCTATAATTTTGCTGTATTGTAAGCTATTGTATATAAGTGTATAAGCCAGTATATATTGTAATCTACATAAATAAAGTACTCAATCGATCAATCAATCAATCAATTCAATTATATAATATAATTTAATTATAATATAATTATATGATATAATTTGAATGAATCTTACATAATGGAAGGGAAGAAAACTGTGAAGGTTCAACTCTGGAAAGCTCACTCATTTGAAAATATCCTCAGTACAGTTAAACAGGAATGCAAATGAATGTCTACAAGACGTTGTTGAATCTTTTGGGGTGTTTGCAGTCTACAAGACAGCGGCAGCAACTCAGGTTGGTGGCAGATTTATTGCATTTCCGCGTTAATTTTTCCCCACTTCTACTAGAGTAGAATGACTGTTATTTCAAGAAAAGCCTAAGGCACTGAATTTGTTACATACCGTTATACACTGTCGACTCACCCTCCTCTCACAACCCTCTATCCACCATTCGCCAACGGCTGCCTCCTAGATCGATTTGGGCTTTCTCTCGCTCTAGAAAGCAATTGAAATAATCGCCTTCACCCAGATGAATAATTCCAGTGATTCTTTCGTTTCAAAGGAACCGTTCGCATTCATCGTGGAGGAGATTGTCGGAGATACTTGTAATAATATTTTTATCATAGTCATTCAATTTCAGCTGTTTTACATGCATGAAAAAATCAGGTCGGTAAATAGCTGATTGTAGAACAAATAAGCATAATATTCTCATTAAAGCATATTAACTATATTGTAATGAAATCATTGTTTTCTTCACAGTCGAGTATGTTTCCTAGTTCCGAAACAGGAACAGAAAAACTGGTACAAAAACCGCCTTTTAGCGTTCCAGGTGGAAGTTTTGTCAACTACAGTCAAGAAATTTCTGGTTCGGAATTTGTAAACTAGGTTATGTTTATAAAATGCATGAAGTAACTTCAGCACAAGCTGGTAAAATGTTTTTTTATTTCCTAGTTATTCTTCTTTAGATAATTATGACAAGAAATAGTTTATGTTAATTGGAAGTAAATGTCTCTTGCAGGGCTCGAATGAAATTTTTGCCCTGCAAAAAGGCCCTTTCTGTCCATGTGACGTAAAATACTATAATGTCACAAAAAAGATGAATTTCTCCAAATATTGAGTTCATTGTCAACATTAATAATCATTGATATGTATATCTATCAGATAAGTCATGATTCTGAATTAAAACAAATTCATCATGGATACTTTTTACTTTTTTTAATTTCCAAGACTTATCAGTTATCAGCTATTTTCATCATAGGATTACTTTTTGTAGATTCTTCAAAACTCTGGAAAATAATAAACTCTGACTAAGGAAGCTTTTAATGTAATCGACCGTAGTGAAAACACGAGGTGTTCTCTCAGACGGGTCGGCACTGTACAACAGGACAGAAAAGTTGAGTAAAGAATTTGATATGCACCAATTAAATTTTATCCATTAGGAATGGAATTCAATGAACAACGTTGTAGATCATCACATCCCTGAACTGGGTGGATGACTTTAGTAAAATCTTGAAGTTCAGAAGAAAATTGCTTCTTATATGATAAAATGATCATTAAACGACTTATATATTCTCCCATGTATATCCTAGTAGTAGTGAAGGGAAACCTTATAGTAGTACTTTCAAGATCTTGAAGCTCGTTAAACGTTTGATTTACAACAAAAATATGAATTCTCAGTGAATATAACTCCCCAAATTTCAAATCGTAACTGGAAAAATGCCCCGAAACGTATCCATTCATCTGATTCATTGTTCCAAGCCGATAGAACAAGAGGATTCAGTACTTTCCCTCGAGACTCGTGGAACAGTCGAAAAGTTGCTGATACCACAATTGGTCGCTCCCAGTTCTTATCTTCGGTTAGAAAGTTGCGCGCCAAGTTTAACTTTTTGATTGAGAGCAGCGGGAAAGGGATAGAGCCGAGCCACTTGCGCAAGATACACACAACAGAAGCAAAGATTCTTCTTTCTTATCAAGAAGAGGAAAGGTAGTCTGCCGTCAGTTGATGTAGACTTTTTAACCCTCGACCCTTCTACACTTGGAGTCTATAAAAGGGCTCAACTGCCTCACCTTTTGCAATGATTAAGAACTTTTTCAAGGTACACTTTCTCTTCTCATTATGCATTATTCCCACCCCATCCAGGATTTCAGGTTTATTGAATGAAGTCAATTAAACCTATAAGCTTCACTGGTGTCATGTTGATGAGAAGCTGTTCTCATAATTTCACTACTTTATAAAATAATAGAATAACTAGCCAGCAAACTCGCTTCACTGGCCTTATCCGACTTGCTAGAGACCTCTCATCCCTGGACCCTAGGCTTCATCATCAGTAAATGAGACACTTTGCTTGTCCGCATTTTCCATTATGAGCCAGCTTTTTTTAAAAAAAGGTGAGACAACCAAATTAATGGTGGTCAGGAAAGCCTTGAATAGACAAATTCAGACAAACCTAATGGTGGACGGTACAGTCATAGAGAGGGTCCATAAGTATAGATATCTGGGGACGTGGGTAGAGGAAAGTGGGGATTCGACGGGAGAGATAAGAAAAAGGATTGAGATGGCCAGATCGACATTTGTAAAAATGAAAAAACTGTTCACGAGCAGGGACATAAATATAGAATTGAAAATGAGGATGTTACGCTGTTACGTGTTTTTCCACTCTCTTGTATGGGATGGAATCATGGACCCTCAAAAAGAGCCATATGGATAAGCTGGAAGCCTTTGAGATGTGGTGCTACCACAGGATGTGGCGGATTCCATGGACGGATAGAGTCTCGAACATGGAAGTCCAAGGGAGAATGAAGAAACAATGTGAAATTGTTTACACCATAAAAAAGAGAAAACTCCTGTATCTTGGACATCTTATGAGAAGCCACAAATATATATCTCTCCAGAATATAGTCCAAGGAAAAATCACTGGGAAAAGGAGTGTTGGAAGGCGACGTGTTTCCTGGCTTAAAAATTTGAGGGATTGGTTTGACTGCAGCAGCAAAGACTTGTTCCGAGCGGCAGTGAATAAGATCCGGATTGCTGTGCTGATAGCGAACCTCCGATAGGAGACGCACTAGAAGAAGAAGAAGTGAAGGGAAACCTTATAGTAGTACTTTCAAGATCTTGAAGCTCGTTAAACGTTTGATTTACAACAAAAATATGAATTCTCAGTGAATATAACTGCCCAAATTTCAAATCGTAACTGGAAAAATGCCCCGAAACGTATCCATTCATCTGATTCATTGTTCCAAGTCGATAGAACAAGAGGATTCAGTACTTTCCCTCGAGACTCGTGGAACAGTCGAAAAGTTGCTGATACCACAATTGGTCGCTCCCAGTTCTTATCTTCGGTTAGAAAGTTGCGCGCCAAGTTTAACTTTTTGATTGAGAGCAGCGGGAAAGGGATAGAGCCGAGCCACTTGCGCAAGATACACACAACAGAAGCAAAGATTCTTCTTTCTTATCAAGAAGAGGAAAGGTAGTCTGCCGTCAGTTGATGTAGCCTTTTAACCCTCGACCCTTCTACACTTGGAGTCTATAAAAGGGCTCAACTGCCTCACCTTTTGCAATGATTAAGAACTTTTTCAAGGTACACTTTCTCTTTCATTATGCATTATTCCCACCCCATCCAGGATTTCAGGTTTATTGAATGAAGTCAATTAAACCTATAAGCTTCACTACACCAGTGTTGATGTAGATGTTGATGAGATGTTGATGTCATGTTTCTCATAATTTCACTACTTTTTAAAATAATAGAATAAATAGCCAGCAAACTCGCTTCGCTGGCCTTATCCGACTTGCTAGAAACCTCTCATCCCTGGACCCTAGGCTTCATCATCAGTAAATGAGACACTTTGCTCGTCCGCATTTTCCATTATGGGCCAAATGTTTTTAAAAAAAGGTGGGACAACGCTCGAGAAATACAGTTTCTGGGTGTTAGTTGAAAGCCCTTCCAATAAAACTTTAATTTGTACATCTCAGATAAACCTATTCACCAAATAAATTTGTATATAGCTCTGTCAATTAATTTTTGGAAAAGCTGAGAAAACGCGGAAAATTCTGGAAAAATGCCGAATTCCCATTTATCTTCGATGTTATTCTCAACTCTTCTCAAACAACCTTGTGTATCAAATTTAAACATTTTCTGTCTATCAGATTTTGAAAAATCTGACAAAACGGTGAAACATGCAATTTTCTTCCAATTCAACATTTTTATACCTCAGTTGAGCTTGTTTACCATATTTGAACGTTCCATCTTGAACAGTTCTTGAGAAATCTTGAAAAATACACAGAAAACGCTGAGAAACTAAGCCTGATACGAAATTGAAACATTTTCTGCCAACCAGTTATTGAGATTGAGAAAACCCAGATATTGAGCGTATCTTTATATTTTTTCAGATTAGTTGTTAGTGCTCCTCTAGAAGGCCAACTTTATAATATGTCTGCCAAATATTCAATACTACTTGGCCCAGTAGATTTAATGAATGAATGAGTCGTTGGATCAGTGTCATTTCGCTTTTATATGCTATAATTGTATGGATGGTATAGTATATGCTTATAGTATATTCTAGAGATATTTTTCAAAGATATAATAAGGGAAATCCAATATTACCAAACAGTTAATATTGAACAAAGTTTGAATTTTTCCAGACAAAGAACAAGTCCATGGTTCAAATAGAAGAAAAATAAATTTTCCAATATTTTCCATCATCGAAACGTAGCTAACTGTTATATGAATTCAATTGAAAGATTCTCAATCAATATCCGATTATTATATTGTGATGTACCAATGATCGTACAGTCCTCAAAATACAGAATAAATTTGTTCATAGGCTAGTACAAGAACGGAATAGCTTCTATCACCGTAGAAACAATATAATCTTATCTGAGGTCGATAGACGATTGTTATCTAACTTACAAGGCAAGAAATAAATAAATCTGTAATTGTATGCTTTCCAAAAAATTTGTCAATGGAAAAACCATATATGTTTATATGCCTATGGATTGGAACAGTAAAGTTATATTTGAAGGTTAGTTTCGAAACGAAAACATAACCCTAAAACAAACCAAGGCTAGCTCATTAACAAGTAGCAAATTGAGAAGGCAGTTCAACTAAACATCGATCATAGAAATAATATATTATTAAATTTTTCATTTTTATACTTTCGTTTCTAGGCCAAATAAGCCCGAATATTTATTTATTTAAACTACAAAAAAAAATATACTTGTTGAAAATATATGAACAAATTAGCTTAGCCATATATAACGTTTGAGGGTCGATATTCTAGCGTATAAAAAACAATATAAACAAAAAAAATAGGAAGAAATATTTATTTATTATGATGTTCGTTATTGTTATAAACATATATATTCTTATGTCTACTTTATGTCATACAAGCATGTCTATGTTCTATAATCATTAGCTGTTCATTGAAGCCAATTTAAAAGCATATCATCATAGACGAATTCTATTATTATGTATTATTATAATTATAAAAAACTATATGATAATTTGGAACAACTTCAAATCAGGAATTTCGCCCTATTTTAAAAGCTTTAAAGTTGGACACAGTGACACCACCCATTCGGCGTATTGGTTACGTCACAGAATCGGACCAATCCCGAATTAATATGTAAATTTGGCAAGATAAAATTTGGAAGAGAAATTGAAGTGAAAATTAGAAGAGGAAGACTCGAGGCCATTTTGCAAGGATCATGGGAAGGATGCAGACCTAGTCCACGTACCTAATTGTTCAAAAGCTTTAATTTCTGTTTCATGAAACCTAATCTTCGTTTTCTGTTTTTTAAAAAGTTGTTCCAAAGTTCCTATAATAATTGTGATATTAAGATTTTAAATTTCATTCAAATAAACCCTGAAATTATATCAGTGAAGTCTGTTCAACATTTTTCGCCACGTGGAAGGACCCAGCCGGAACGATATATTCTACGGCCGAATATATTTCGAAAAACCAAAAAACGGAAACAAAAGTCTACGTAAGTTGTTCGAATATAAAAGGGGATCCCCATAAATCTGCGAAAATTGTACAGTGTATAAATTCGTCCATTTGGAAAAGTCATGACTATAGTTTTAAGGGTACAAAACTTATCATAATTAATTTTTATAATATTAAATACATTTAACTATCCACGCTGTACTTAGCCAAAAGGTCTATTTTCCTTAGGCGAAACCACACCCTGAGAATAATTTTAATTATTAATTTATTCTATTTTCTGAATCACCATTTCATATTAACTTGTTTTTTCTTGTTGAACTAGTTCAGTTTATGACCCTTTCCAAGGGCTATTATCCATTTCATTTTGTTTAATTGAAGAGTACCAAACTTTCTATATAATATTTATGATTTAAAGACTCAAATCTGTTATCAACCAATATTTATTTTGTATCTATTGAAAATTATTATTCACATAATCTGTTCATTAATTTATTCAATATTTGCTGTAACAGTTTATCTCTCAGAATATATCCATATTACCGTTTTGTTAAACTGGGTTTACTTCATTATACCTCCAAATTCGTTCTTTCTCGACTGACACACATTGGTCATTCAGGACACGTCCTGTTTTGCAATAGTCAGACAGTAGCGAGTATAGTATCTATCATTAGACTATTATCTATTCTGGTGGTAAGTGGTGGTCGTTTTTCTTATCAAGTAATAAATTCTGTCATTGGGAGTATCCCACAGAATCAAATAGTAAATCGACTCCCACCGGCCTGCTACACCGAGGTGAAGTGAATCCTGCATCATCAGCCGATCAACGTTGAAAAGAGAGGTAATAGATCGTATAGACAACGTTAGAGTTAAACTCGGTACTCGAAATATTTACTATTTTGGTCCAGCACTTCGCTACATAACCTATAGTATTTATCAGAGACCTGGTTCGCATGGATTTGCCATTCTACCTGTTGTTTCATGCGGTCTAATATCTTTCCAAATTACGGCACAAGTATTGGATTCTGGATATATTGGTCATCATTTGGAGAAAAGGTTCACTCCAAAGTTACTATCTCTGTCTGATCATAGTGAAAACAGGATTTATTTTCAGCAGATTCAAGTTGAACTGTATTTTATTATTAAAGTGAATTTAATTCCACCTCACTATATTATAGCCACCCACCATATTAAGTTAGAGTCTCAGGTCCCTTACTTCGGCTACCTTTGTAGACCGACAAACCCTCTGTTGAGCAAATTAACTTTTTCAATCTGTCCCATCCATATACTAGTCATTCTGCTTCGATACATCAATTTAAGTGATATCAACAATTCGATTAAACAAAGATTGATCATCTAACCTGCAAATATCTATCAGTGGATCATAACCGCAAATATTATAATTTTTCAACTATTTCATTTAATTTAACCGTTTCAACTATTAAATACTTTTTTTTTTTTTTACTGTACGTCCTCCCCTCTCTACGGAGCAAAATAGGTTGCAATAGTCGTCAACCCGAGGTAAGACCCACTATACGAAGGAATTGTATTCTTGACTGAACAATTATAACCCTAATTTATTATCATATAGTTCCAATTATATAATTTCCGTGTCCCCCCTTTGGAGTAAGATCATGACACATGATGCCCCTCCAGAGACTGGGATCTGACACATGCCGACACAACGTGGGGCATTAAATGTTGAGAAATATTGCTCATGGCTTATGATTATAATTTTGGTTCTTGGTTTAATTGTTGAAAGTCTATAATTATCAATTTTAGTACATGTTCATGCCCCTCCCCAGAGCAGAACTTGACACATGGCGCCCAACGTGGGGCATTAAACGTTGAGAAATATTGCTCATGGTTTATGATTATAATTTTGGTTTTTGGTTTAATTGTTGAAAGTTTATAATTATCAATTTTAGTACATGTTCATGCCCCTCCCCGGAGCAGAACTTGACACATGGCGCCCAACTGTTTCAGCCTCTGATGAGACCCCTAGGCATGTACAGCTACACTATTAGATTACATAATTATCTCACTAGTACCCAGAAATTTTTTCAAACTTTGGATCAATCCCAACTTGTCAAACTTAGCCTGAATATTCATCATAACAATCCTAATCAAACTAGAGGGACACAGAACCCCAATTATTAATAAGCCGTGCCCTGCATGATCGATGTGGGTAAAAGATTTGTCAACTAGTGATGAATTTTTAGGGGAGAGAAAGAACGAACTTGAGATTGAACAGATCAATTTTGTATGTGGACTGAACCACACGAAAATTATAAAACAAGAAGGTTTCGTATCCTACCTCACAGGCAATTGCTATATGTTAGTATTATATGTCATATTTGTATTGTTAATTTTTAATGTTTATATGTTTACCTCGAACAATTGAAGGTCAACGTGCACTGAATTATCCTCTAGTCATCTCGTGGCACTAATCACTGTGATAAATATTTGTTGTTCACTTGTCTCATCACTTATCTAATTTTACGCGAATCAGCATCGATTCACTTGTCTGCTCACATACTACTGAACTACTTCTTAAATTCCATACTATTATCCGCGGATCTATTGGTTCACAATGGACAACACCAATCCAGACTCGTCTGTTTCCCATCCGGACGCACATCATTCAGAGCCAGTCACCAGCGTTGCTGCAATCCCCAATGCGTCAACCCCGCCGACCACCTCGTCTCCACATACCATATCGTCTCCGCCCATACCTAAAACAGAAGAAACATTAGTATGGGAGGACACCCATAGACCTGCGATGACAGCACAAGAATTCGCCATTCACAGGAGAATCACGGAGAGGCTGTCTCGGATGATAGCACAGATGGACAAGGACAGCGAAGAGAGAGCCAGGGACCGAGAAGAAAGAAACAAGGACAGAGAAGAAAGGAAACGTGAGTGGCAGGAAGAGATGGACAAGGACAGAGAAGAAAGGAAAAGGTACAGAGAAGAACAACGAGAATGGTTCAAGCAAAAAATGGCCCAATTAGAGAACCCAACTACAACCACTACGGAAGAGGCTGAAGCTAGATGTGCAATAATAGCAACAGAGATTGCTGACATGCTTGGTCTGGAAAAGTCAGAACATACTGGAGCAATTAAAGATGTGATCGTGAAATCGGACCAATTCTCTAACAAACTCAGTGCCAGAACGGAAGAGACGTCCCAGATCATGGCGCCAGCAAATAAATACAGCACAAGCATGGAGGATAAACCTACCCAGCATGTCTATGTTGAAGCCGACCCGTATCTCGCCGAAAACCGAGAAGAGCCGGAGGACGCCATCCATCAATCCGAGGGACAGCCCAGACCGTCGACGGCTAACAACAATTCAAACCAACAACATCGAAGGGAGAACATAATAAACACCGACCCGGAACAGGACCGCAAACCGGAGAACATAGAGGAAAAGTCTAGTCCCGAGGATAGTGTAGCCATGGACGTAGACCAACCCATGAAAATTGAGGAGGTGCAGAAGCCCCTAGATATGGATATAGATCTTCCCAAAACTGATGGTATTAAGCCACAGGTTGCGTCCTTCAAGGAAGATGTTGTAGTGAAGCCTCCTGAGGACGTCGTTTGTAAAAATGAGGATGTTGATAGTGAGATTAGGAGAGGTGTGAGGAAAGAGGAGGAGACTGCTAGAAGCAACTATGAGGAAGAAGTGAGAAGAGAAGAGGATAGGAGCAACTTCAGTGAAGATGTTAGGAAAATAGAGGAGAATAACCTGACTAACAACGACCAATCCTTCCAAACCTGTCTACCCCTCGAGATCATCAGCACCAGAACGGAAGAGACGTCCCAGATCATGGCGCCAACAAACAGATACAGTATAAGCATGGAGGATCAACCTACCCAGCATGTCCATGTTGGAGCCAATCCGTATCCCGCCGAACACAGAGAGGAGCCGGAGGACGCCATCCACCAATCCGAGGGACAGCCCAAACCGTCGATGGCCGGCATCACCAATCCACCGAAGACACCTCCTGTAACAAACAAAACCGGCAAACATCATAACCTGTCACATTATCACAATAACAGAAGATAAGGAAAATACCACAGAAAATCAAGACAACAGTTAAGCAGGAAGCAAATTTAAAAATAAGAAGAATATTTAGAAACATTCATAAACACCACCATCAAGTCAAATTAAAATCAATCATCCTTCATCAAAACACCATTCAAAAAAGAAGCAGGAAACCAGTTTTAAAGAAACAACAAACATTCTGGAGATTCTATAGTCCTCTCCATCATATGAAATTAAAATCAAACACAGTCCACACCCACATGCAGGATAGGAAAACACTATCCAGAAAAATCAACAATCTCAGCAAACATGTTAAGTTTAAAAACACTAAACTTCATGTTACCAGTCTGAAGGGAGGAACTATGTTCGAAAAAACCCACAACCACTACCGGCATGTGCGGTGGAAGCCAACTAAATTAACAACAATCCAAGGAAAACGGCTTATTACGAAAAGGATCCATCTCCATCGCCGCCATACCAGATTTAAACAATTAATAAATAGCAGGACGGTCAAAAATCAACAAAGATTCTCACTCCAATTAGTATGAAAAATACTGAATGAGGGACAGCAGAACGGGAATTTAATTCAACTCCATCAAATAATAACAGCGAAGCTTCATATGTCAACAATATTATACACACTGGATTTCATCTTAGCGATTGAGATTGTCTCCAACAACAACAACATAGCACCTAACCTATTTCATGTAACCAATGCAATCACTGTTAAGGTTATAAGGATATTCAATAAATACTTAAAGCATCGCGGCCGAACTGAAAGCATCATATAAATTCACCAGTTTATTCATTATGCAAACGAAATTAAATTATCAATTGCAGATCGTCAACAAAAATCCAGTCGCAGTATCAGCCTAACTAACCTAAGAAAAGGGTACAACAGCTTCGAAAGTAAACAAACGCAACGAAAGGATGAATAAACATTAGCGGTTAGCGAGATAAGCAGGCATCGGTCTAACAAATGATGATAAAGAAAGTAAACAATTTTTTATGCCTGTAATACTCACCGTGTAAATATTATGATAGCTTGTCCACAACGAGGCGAAGTCGCAATCCCACTCAAACCCAAACAAACTTCCATGGGCATCTTGTTACAGACCTGGAAAAGGAAATTATTATTAAAAATAAGGCCAGATAAATTTGTCCAACTAAAAATCTGTGCTCAAATTGCGTACATATTATTAAACGTAATATTAAGAATATTAAATTAAGCATTTGGCCTGAACACACAGGAAATTGTTTCGAGATTGTGAAAATCGATAGCCAGCTGTAAGCAAAAGAACGCATCAAACCAAAGTACCAACTTCACCAATATAAAAAAAAAATTGTAAAATTGTTCGAGGTAATATTGTATTTATAAATGTATATCATGTAAAAAACCAATCAGAAAGACCAAAAATAACTTTATGTTTATTGTAATATATCTATTTTATGTTATTGCATGAAAAAAGAATTAGATATCGACCCATAACCTCAAGATATGAAGTAATAGTTCAAAATTATGAAAAAGAATTGATTCGTCTAGTCTGTACCAAATTTAAGCATATAATATCTACTGATTAATATAAAGTTAGCCAAATTTAAATGTTATAAACGCTCTATGTCTATTTTGTGTAAGGGTCATCCAGGACAGGCGGTATCTAATGAAAACATCAACTCAGTACACATGATTGCTCGAAAGAAAAGTAGCCGGAAATTAGCTACCCGATGTCGACTAACTGTTGAAGTCACATCTATGTTTTAAACATTGCATTGCATGGCGAAATGCCAAAAATTCTATACTTTGAGGTAAATGTATCACTGTATCATTTACACTCACCTTTGTAAAGAGATCAACCTGAAAAAATCAGCTTGACTCTATATAATTTATAGGAGACTAGAGGGACAGACCTCACTCCTAAAAGTTACTACCAATGGCCTGCGTGCCATTAAGGGGTACCTTATCACCTTAAGTTGCACCGGATGAGTCTGCGCACCATCTAGGGCACTTTGAACCCGTTTTGTGTTCGATGAACCAAAAATTTGCTCAGTTAATTGAGACCAGCTATGTAAGACAGCAGATACCGAGTCAATCATTTGGTACTTGAGTAAATCGAGCCTGCGCGCTCATAGCTCCTGTTCCTGTATCATAAACCCACAGACTCGATTTAGAGGGACTTTTTTGTGATGTACCAATGATCGTACAGTCCTCAAAATACAGAATAAATTTGTTCATAGGCTAGTACAAGAACGGAATAGCTTCTATCGCCGTAGAAACAATATAATCTTATCTGAGGTCGATAGACGATTGTTATCTAACTTACAAGGCAAGAAATAAATAAATCTGTAATTGTATGCTTTCCAAAAAAATAGTCAATGGAAAAAACCATATATGTTTATATGCCTATGGATTGGAACAGTAAAGTTATATTTGAAGGTTAGTTTCGAAACGAAAACATAACCCTAAAACAAACCAAGGCCAGCTCATTAACAAGTAGCAAATTGAGAAGGCAGTTCAACTAAACATCGATCATAGAAATAATATATTATTAAATTTTTTCATTTTCTATACTTTCGTTTCTAGACCAAATAAGCCCGAATATTTATTTATTTAAACTACAAAGAAAAATATACTTGTTGAAAATATATGAACAAATTAGCTTAGCCATATATAACGTTTGAGGGTCGATATTCTATCGTATAAAAAACAATATAAACAAAAAAAATAGGAAGAAATATTTATTTATTATGATGTTCGTTATTGTTATAAACATATATATTCTTATGTCTACTTTATGTCATACAAGCATGTCTATGTTCTATAATCATTAGCTGTTCATTGAAGCCAATTTAAAAGCATATCATCATAGACGAATTCTATTATTTATGTATTATTATAATTATAAAAAACTATATGATAATTTGGAACAACTTCAAATCAGGAATTTCGCCCTATTTTAAAAGCTTTAAAGTTGGACACAGTGACACCACCCATTCGGCATATTGGTTACGTCACAGAATCGGACCAGTCCCGAATTAATATGTAAATTTGGCAAGATAAAATTTGGAAGAGAAATTGAAGTGAAAATTAGAAGAGGAAGACTCGAGGCCATTTTGCAAGGATCATGGGAAGGATGCAGACCTAGTCCACGTACCTAATTGTTCAAAAGCTTTAATTTCTGTTTCATGTAACTTAATCTTCGTTTTCTGTTTTTTAAAAAGTTGTTCCAAAGTTCCTATAATAATTGTGATAATAAGATTTTAAATTTCATTCAAATAAACCCTGAAATTATATCAGTGAAGTCTGTTCAAATTTTTCGCCACGTGGAAGGACCCAGCCGGAACGATATATTCTACGGCCGAATATATTTCGAAAAACCAAAAAACGGAAACAAAAGTCTATGTAAGTTGTTCGAATATGAAAGGGGATCCCCATAAATCTGCGAAAATTGTACAGTGTATAAATTCGTCCATTTGGAAAAGTCATGACTATAGTTTTAAGGGTACAAAACTTATCATAATTAATTTTTATAATATTAAATACATTTAACTATCCACGCTGTACTTAGCCAAAAGGTCTATTTTCCTTAGGCGAAGCCACACCCTGAGAATAATTTTAATTATCAATTTATTCTATTTTCTGAATCACCATTTCATATTAACTTGTTTTTTCTTGTTGAACTAGTTCAGTTTATGACCCTTTCCAAGGGCTATTATCCATTTCATTTTGTTTAATTGAAGAGTACCGAACTTTCTATATAATATTTATAATTTAAAGACTCAAATCTGTTATCAACCAATATTTATTTTGTATCTATTGAAAATTATTATTCACATAATCTGTTCATTAATTTATTCAATATTTGCTGTAACAGTTTATCTCTCAGAATATATCCATATTACCGTTTTGTTAAACTGGGTTTACTTCATTATACCTCCAAATTCGTTCTTTCTCGACTGACACACATTGGTCATTCAGGACACGTCCTGTTTTGCAATAGTCAGACAGTAGCGAGTATAGTATCTATCATTAGACTATTATCTATTCTGGTGGTAAGTGGTGGTCGTTTTTCTTATCAAGTAATAAATTCTGTCATTGGGAGTATCCCACAGAATCAAATAGTAAATCGACTCCCACCGGCCTGCTACACCGAGGTGAAGTGAATCCTGCATCATCAGCCGATCAACGTTGAAAAGAGAGGTAATAGATCGTATAGACAACGTTAGAATTAAACTCGGTACTCGAAATATTTACTATTTTGGTCCAGCACTTCGCTACATAACCTATAGTATTTATCAGAGACCTGGTTCGCATGGATTTGCCATTCTACCTGTTGTTTCATGCGGTCTAATATCTTTCCAAATTACGGCACAAGTATTGGATTCTGGATATATTGGTTATCATTTGGAGAAAAGTTTCACTCCAAAGTTACTATCTCTGTCTGATCATAGTGACAACAGTATTTATTTTCAGCAGATTCAAGTTGAACTGTATTTTATTATTAAAGTGAATTTAATTCCACCTCACTATATTATAGCCACCCACCATATTAAGTTAGAGTCTCAGGTCCCTTACTTCAGCTACCTTTGTAGACCGACAAACCCTCTGTTGAGCAAATTAACTTTTTCAATCTGTCCCATCCATATACTAGTCATCCTGCTTCGATACATCGATTTAAGTGATATCGACAATTCGATTAAACAAAGATTGATCAATCTAACCTGCAAATATCTATCAGTGAATCATAACCGCAAATATTATAATTTTTCAACTATTTCATTTAATTTAACCGTTTCAACTATTGAATACTTTTTTTTTTTTACTGTACGTCCTCCCCTCTCTACGGAGCAAAATAGGTTGCAATAGTCGTCAACCCAAGGTAAGACCCACTATATGAAGGAATCGTATTCTTGGCTGAACAATTATAACCCTAATTTATTATCATATAGTTCCAATTATATAATTTCCGTGTCCCCCCTTTGGAGTAAGATCATGACACATGACGCCCCTCCAGAGACTGGGATCTGACACATGCCGACACAACGTGGGTCATTAAACGTTGAGAAATATTGCTCATGGTTTATGATTATAATTTTGGTTTTTGGTTTAATTGTTGAAAGTTTATAATTATCAATTTTAGTACATGTTCATGCCCCTCCCCGGAGCAGAACTTGACACATGGCGCCCAACGTGGGGCATTAAACGTTGAGAAATATTGCTCATGGTTTATGATTATAATTTTGGTTTTTGGTTTAATTGTTGAAAGTTTATAATTATCAATTTTAGTACATGTTCATGCCCCTCCCCGGAGCAGAACTTGACAATATTAAGAGACTAGCTTACCCGGCGAACTCTGTACAAGACGTTTACATCTCAATACGGACATCCTTGTGCATAATCATGCAGCATTTATTATTCCGAAAACATATTCTTCTCAATCAATTGGTAGTAATATCTATCAGTAAAGTGTTTAATTAAAAAAATAGATAGCTCAAATCAGTGTTTCAAAGATGAATTTAATGTTTTCATAGTTGTTGATTGTCAATAGATGGTCCAGGAAATATGCGATGTACGATGAATCATACAGGATTACATATTCTTTCCATCTTCCATTTTAGGAAGAATAAAAGCTAAGCTAAATAAAAAAAGTAAATTATTCTGTCATGCTTCAGTTATAATTATTAATGAATACAATATGAACAACTCTCTCTCATGATGTGAATAATTTTTTCCCACATTTTCCGTGACGTGTTTATTACAGCTGGTAGCTTTAGAAGCTGAATCATATTATGACAATATGATCTTGAATCATGATCATCTTCCCGTTATCCGGTAGCCGCTCGGCCGGAAATTCCGAAAACATAGGTCTGTAAATGGATTAATAAAAATAGTTACTAGTCCCCCTATTGAAATTACTGGTAAGAAACCATCCCCAATATTCACACAACGTATTCCCAAAGTTTCATGCCGTCCTGTCAAGTAGTTTTCAAGTCTATAGGGAGCAAACAAACAAATAAACACACAAACAGACATCAATTTTTATATATATGGATAAATCAATCATGTAATCTTTGAAAATAATTATTTTTAAAGTTTTAATATAAAGAGAAACAGTCCTCCTATGTAAAATATAGTGAAAGTCTAGGATGGAAAATCTTAGTAGGTAATCTTAATATAAATTTTAATTTCAATAAGGGAATAATACCGCGTGATCTATCCTAATAATCATGAGACCACTGTTATTAACAATCCATTGATTCTCGGGTCTCTTAAACTCACATTTGGTAATCTGAATGCAACACTTCCGTGAAATTCAATCACACGATATTTTTACACAGAAAGATAATTGCTAGAGCGAAAAACATACAGCAGATGTTCACAAACAGCACCCTTGGAAGCTAATTCGCAAATTTTGCACCGGTTAAGAATGATGTTTATCAAAAGCGAGCGCAGAGAACGAGAGAGATTCAAAGCTAATTACATGAGTAGATGAATAGGACAGCAAAATAAATTATAAGGATGGGAATTCGGATGCTGCGAAAGTTTCAGGCACGAATGGTGAAGAGGAGAAAGAGTAGAATACGAGGGATGTGAGGAGGAAGAGGGTGTAACGAACCGAGAACAAGAAATTAAAGGGAAATTCTGTGATGCCGTCTTTCAGCCTCTTTCCCTTTCTACTTGTGTACTTGTGAGTTGGGTTGGGCGCGTCTTCAGCCAAAGCTAAAGGACCAGAGCCTCAGCCCTAACGAACCACAACTTGTTTTGCGCCCTTTAAACGACGGATTTACAGCACTCAGTGACATCATCACACGCTCTAAAGCTTCAGCTATCGTTAACTTCTCATGGTGGACTGCTTGTTTTTACATTTACGATAATAGTTTTCATGTCACCTGCATTCTACATAAATGGTATCTTCTCAATCATTACATTATAATCATCATCAGTTGCAGAAGGATTAATGTTATTTCTGAACCAAATATTGCTATTTCGACCTAAATTTTGTGTGATCGAGACATTTTTTTTCCTGAAAGACTACAGTTTTTGATTTTTAGACTACAATGCTTCATAATTTTTTTTTAATTTTTCTTGTGGATAGTGACCTGTTTATACCCATAAAGTTCAATAAATTTCACAATAAATCAATCTTTGCCTCGCTCTTGATGTATGGATGATTTGTACCATCACTTTCTCTCATTGGAGACTTAAATAGTGGTTTGATCTTGTAATAAATTAAATTTGATAAGCAAGCAAAATCGCTAAATGAAAGGATTTTATAGGTCTCGAGCAAACAGCTGCTCTATTATCGCCGGGTGCGATAGCAACAAATGAAAGATTAGATAATAACGGGTATCCTGGCTACAATTAGAACAGCCAAATAGAAAAGAATTTCATTTGGTATTTATTGTATTATATAAAATATTGGAATTTTGAGGTTAGGCTATAATACTTACTGGTCGGCAGCCTAATAATCGATCAAGCCGTGTAATTTGAAATCTAGCTAGACACCTTTGGCAAATTTTTGTTGTAAACAAATAGCATTCAACTAGAGGATTTGGTAACCACATGGCGTGCTATTGTAAATGGAAAAACAATTTAAAAAGTTTATAGAAATTTATTGTATAAAATGAGCATGTACAAAATACATAAAATAAATAAAAATATTAAGGAAGTATGTATATTCAATAGGCGCATGGATACATTTGTAACTTTTAGATGAACCAATCAAATTGCAGTAGTTGATGGGCGGCAATAACGAGCCGATTCAAAAATAACACCCCGATTTTATATAAATGATAAGAATTTATAAGTTGTCACTACTCAGTTCATATATCAGATGTAATCCAAGTAATTATAAAATGTAATACCTAACAGATTGGCACGGACTATTCAATTTTTATAATGGCGTAGTAGTTGAATATTTGAATATATGCAAATTTGGAAGACGGAAGTGTGATCTTAGAGAATAGGGGTAGATCAGAGCCCACTTGCTTGCCAGACGCCGCCATGGATCGCCACCAAATTTCGTAGAGCACAAGTCCCCTTTTGTTAAATTGTACGTTTGAAAGATTTAAAGTTTAAATTCATTAATTAATTTTTTATAAGACTTTGTGATGCTGTATTAAAGTGTAAGTCATTTAGATATTTATTTATTCCCTTGGAGAAGACGACTTCGGCCACCAGAAAATCCAGGACGACAGGAAATTCGGATCGCCACCATCATCTTGTGAATTTCAGCAAGTGAGTGATAATTATCGAGAAATATATGAATTTAGGGCGCCCTCAGTGCTTCGAGTGAAATAAGATTTAAAAAAGCTAGCTCGTCGAAAGGTTATATAAATATTGAAATTAATATAAAACTTGTGCAAGTCTTAAAAAGTACAAAACGTATTTTACTAATTAAGAACTATATCAGATTCATATGTCTAAGGATGCACAGATGAAAGAAATATTTAAATTTAATGTTGTAATATATATAGGCTCTTTCAATTATTAATTTGATTAGCAAATTATAAAGATATAAATGTAGCTCATGTTCACTGGATAAATTGATTTATCTAATTCCACCAAAGGCCGAACCTTTAGCCCTGAGATATATACTGAGATATATCTATACATATTAATATATTTGAGATTTATAATTCATCAATTGTTTATTTTTATTAATTTGGAAAAAGGATATATATATATATATCCTTTATATATATATAAGGATATATATATAAGGATATATATATATCATATATATATATATATATGAGATTCTAATCGACAAGCAGCAGCAAGTCGATAACTGAGCTGCATAATCTAAATGCATATATGGTTAATGATTTAAGAAACACATGGTAACTTTTCGTGCTAAAAAGCTAGTGAGGCTAATCTGTGTTACTTTCTTTTTTGATATATAATTTGTTCTTATTTTTACTATTTTTGCTTGTGGCTCTATACATATCTATATTTATTTATTCGTTGATTTTTTGTGTAATATACGTATATAAATTTTTATGGTGTATCCTTTATTTGTTTCCCTACTTCCATGCATGACCAATCTCATTTTTATCTATCGAGTTACCAGTATTGAAGTATTAATAAGATTACCATCCGACTATATTCTTCACCGAATAAGTTGGTTAAGACAGCGATATACAGCATTGATAGCCAAATCTTTGGAAATAATACGTTCCAGAGATTTATATAAATTATCCAATATCATTATATACGACCAGAAGAGTCTCAAAATTATAGCTTTAAGATGTAGCAGTGCAAATTCTCGCATCTATACTTGCGGATTTCGACAAATCAGTCACAGAAATTGTGAACTGTTGGAGCAGCCGACGTCAGTAACCGGCAAGAGCAGAGAATTGCGGGAGCTCCTGGGCGAGCCAGTAAGAATTTGGTATAATATATATTCTAAGAACCACAACAAGGGTTATATAATTTTTTACTCATGCTCTATCGACTGCAGCCAAGCAGGGCAACCCGTTATTGAAAAAAATAACGTGACAATCTATACCCATAGTAAAACTATTTGAGACTACAACAAGGTATCAAACATGGAAACAAAGGTATCTAACAAGGTATTGTCAAAATGTGCGAACTTGCAAAATTAATGAAAGCTCATACAACTGATATGAGTTCAATGGGACAACTCTTCATCGACTGTGTTGTCAAATTGAATAATAATTATATTAATACATACTGACTGATGACTGATGTATATTGATAATATTGACCATAGGAGCTTGCATGAATAGATCGCAATTCTGCACAACTTGACAACGCGGATATATCTTATCCATGTTTCAACTCATTTTATTCGGAGGATGAGTGTAGGCCTACTCAAATTACAAATGAGTTTCGACTGTTTGCATGAAGCTTCTATTCCGAATGACAGTAAATAGACTAATAGTTATCCAAGAGTCAGAATCATCATCGTTTCATCAATGAAAAATAATGGAAAGCATTGTTCAGTCTTTTGTGAATTCAGTTTACTTAACCTTCTACTAGTTTTATGATAATTGTAGTCCAACATCCATAGTAGAAATTGTTTTGATGAAGTTTTCAACTCGGATACTGTCCGCTCTGGTCAAACACAATGCAATCACAGTATGCGGTTCTACATCGAATGAGTGACTCCATTCCAGTCGGACTTTTAATGAACTTGTGCAAATCCAGAGGGAGGGCGGAACGCTAGTGGCGCCAAAATTATTGCGGGTCACACTTGTGGAACAAAAATCCCCAAACCACAAACGAGTTCATTCTGCTGCTGTCAGCAATTCTCTCTCTCTATCTCACTCACTGGTCAGTCGGTCGGGTCACCAGGCAGCAAATGTTCACAGTCTCCAAGTCCCAGAGCACCCTCGTCCCTGAAACTGGACCTCCTCAGATCGGGAAGCAGCTTGCTCTCGCCGAAAACCAATCAAATCTTGCTCGTTCTGTGTCGTTGTGATAACCGAATTAACCAAACTCTAATGTTATGCGTATAATCCGCCCAATATGATTTTCATTGAACTTGTTGTAAAATTTGATGACCTGATAGTTGTTAAAATTTATCCATATTTTATCAATCAAAATTTACCACGTATACAATTGTTTTTAGTGAGTTGATTACACTTGAAATCAGCTCATTTGAAATGATAGAATAATGTTGAAAGAGTTGAAAACTTCTTATGAACTTCAAACTGATATCTGTGAGTGATGGATGTATTGGGTAGTAGATAAGTCACATGAAGATGGAAAGTAAATAATGAATTTTACATTGACAGAAAGCTTACTTATTCCTAAAACATTTGTGAATAGCTACATTTCTCATTTAAAATGTTGATGTCGATAGAACCTATGTTTTCTGATCATTTCCTTCCAATTCAATTTATGATGGAAGTAGGCTATAAAATCGAATTTTCATTGCTCTAGAAATCAAGATGTACACTATCATATTCCGTTACTGGCATAAAGAGGACTAGTCTAAAATTATAACTCCTTATACGCTAGTTGGAATCAAATTTATAGTTACCGAATACCCAACATTCCCCATTATTGTTCAACTTCATAAGAAAACTTACAATTTTATTGCAAAAAATTCCAACTTCTACGACAAAGCCAGTACAGTCGTTGAGATAAACCGTTGAATTTGCATTGGTGTCCCCCTGGGTGTCAGAAAGAGCAAATCAGGGAGAATCTTCTCGGGAACAAACTAGAGCATGGCACAGAGTTTATCAGTACAAAAGAGTGGAGCAACAAGAATACCTACTACACTACACTGTAGTAGTGATGCTCGGTTATGTTTGTATCTGAAGAATACAAGCATTGTTGTGATGAAGAGAAAATACGTCTCGGGGGACAAAGTGAGATTCTTATTTGAGTGGCGTGGCTCGTCGACAGAACGGGATTTGTACAGTCAGTCAGAGTTCTCTGTCTTCTCTGTCTCTGCAAGCGAAATGGCGAAATGATAAACACATTGAGATGAATAAGGAGAGACCTCGAAACAAGCCAGCTGTATGCAGAACAGAGGATTGTTATCCTTAGTGAGAATGAGTCTGGTGAAAAAGGCTGCGAGCATTCAAGAGAAGAATAGAAATGAGATGGAATTGGTGCATCACTCTTCTCTTTACTTTGAACTTTCTTTCCGCCAATCGGGTAAAACGTTTGTGGCTGCAAACTGATACTTTGTTGAAATAACTTTAACTTTCTGTGGCATGAACCTGTGATCACAACTGAACTTAAATTGCCTTATTCTCCCAATATTGCATCAATGTAATTACGTAATTACGCTTGTGTTGAATTACTGTATTTAACTAATTTTTATGATTGCCTAATTGCAGATGCAAGCACCGTATTATTATAACACAAGTTTCTTATTTCTACAATGAAAAATAGTAATGTGATTATTTGATAAATTGTTTCCTGAATGAATACTACTATTCTACTGTTATCCTTGGCAGATACAAATCCAATACTCTATACAATAGTGGTGACTATACGTAATTATTTCAATCTCCGCAATTCTTACATGATACCGTTAAACATAAAAAACCAACCAATTTATTCAGAGCACATTTTATTGCTGGCAACCACATGAAATTTATATGAAAATAACTTAAATAATTTATATGAAAATAACTTTCATGGAGAGATTAAGGAAAACTCCCATATTATACTTTTCCACTTTCAAAAGGACTTTCTCCTCAATACAGTAGTTGTTGATCACAATTAGCTGAGTTTTAAAGATATCACTCAATTAACACTCAGTTATAATTATATTCTACGCATCACATGATTGGAAATGGAGTATTAATTAATTGTTACTTGAAAATGATGTGATATCATGGGCATAGTCGTAACCATCGATCTGGACAAGAGTTATGAGCATATGGCCTGTGTGTGTATCAAGTGAGAAAGAGAGAAATCCTCCATCTATGAGAGTAAGTAGAAGTGAGATAGGTCGGCGCCTAATATCTCAGATTAATGTTCTCGCCTTTCATTTTGAGCCGCCGCCAAGCCCAACTCGACAATAGATTTTTCACTCTTAGCAGTCATCTATTTTGACGGCATGCAATATAATATAATTTTTCATAGCTGCTCCTGTCAAGACTCAGCTCTCAGGTCTCTGCTGACAATAAAGAGCAATGTAAGGAAAGATAACAGCATAAGTTGATGATTTTCTTGGCTGATATTAAAAATTCCAACAGACACTTATGCATGTGAGAACACATGTGCAGAAATTCACTCATAATCGGTTAACCCAGTATTAAGAGAAAGTTTCTCAAAAATATTACCAGAATATTCTTGGAAATGATAACATAATTTATAATGTCATAAATATATTATTATGTTGGATTTATGCGGTCAACAGCACATGGTTGTGATTGTACTTGATTGTGATGATTTGATATTCCATGAAAACGTGATGAATGATCGAAGCTGGAATAAATGGAAAATCACTAATTCAATTTCTGTTTTAAGTGGAAAAGAAGAATATGATTGACGAAGAAGCCTACTTGGAAACTCACTGATACAGAATATTCGAAGAACCTATAAGAATAAGGTTAATTATTACTGAATTTGTCAGATCTAAATATAGCTTGATAGTGTCAGTGAGTAATCAGTACTCTATGATCACTTGAAACACTGCGTTTTATAATGTATTAGAAAAAGCCAAAACCGAAGTTCATCAATGAGATCAATTCATAAGTCATCAACCACCCACAAAGATCCATTCTATTTGATTTCCAGTCTTTATCAAGGGGCAAAGAAAAAGTTTCCATGAGGATGAGAATTGGAGGAGTTTTGAAGTTACGTATCAATGTAGCAAATTGATGATATTTAATGCTTATTCAATTGAATTCGGGTGTTAGGAAAGCATCAAATAAGTGGAGTTACTTGGTACCATTTCTATATTATTTATTCATCATTATATAAATCACTTTAGTAGGCTACCCTTTATATACTTTTTTTTAAACACAACTAGTTTTAGTACTCATGCCATCTTCAAATTCTAAAATGAATTATTATTTGTCTTTAAACAAATAAAACAATACAAATAGCTTCATAGAAATATTTTTTCTACAACTGCGCGTAAAAAAAGAATTTACATACTCAATTCTCCTCGTAAAACAGCTTATTTCTGAGGAGAATCTACTTTTTCGCTTGCTAACCATCTGCGCATGCACAGTAGATTTTCTTTACGCTCGCAAATCATTCGCGCATGCACAGAAGAGTTTCTTTACGCTCGCTAATCAGCTGATGATAAGCAGCTCGCCAAAGACAAACCACTCTTGGTCAGATCTTAACCTAAAAAGTCGGTAATTGTACCGATTCTACAGCCATGATGGATATTAGTGTCGACGAATTATTATAAACTCCGCCAGATATAAGTTATTTAACAGGTTTGTGCAGTTGTAGAAAAAATTTTGTATGTAATACGCGCGTAATGCTTCTTTATCGCTCTTGCAAAATTATCACGCTCCACTTCGCGTCGCGTGATAACTGTTTTGCGCAAGCGATAGAGTCGCGCATTACGCTCTTAATACATAAATAGCTATTAGAGTATTATATAGTCTACTTTACTCCTTGTTGGAGTAAGTTTACAAGCGCTCCGTCTGTTTTGATTTCAAATCCTCCATGAAACTACAATATTTGTCATTATGTTATCGATTGTTTGTTTGTCTTGTTCCTTTTTTTCTCTTGAGTGATTGAATGAATATTGAATTCAATTATCATCGCTGAATCACGAATAAATCTGTCATCTGAAACCTTTTTGAGTCTATAGTTCATGATAAATTGCAAATAACCGTTCCTTTCGGTCGTCTCTCAAGTATTTCCGTTTTTCTCAGCTATTCCACATTCTATTCGTCTAAGCCTGTGACCGAGAACTAAAAACGAGTTTATTTTCGGGAATGGCAACAAAGAGCAGGCAACTAGGCCGACTACCGCTGTCTCACACTCACAAGCCCAGACGCAACAAAGGAGATGGAAGGCTGCTGCTGCGAGCGATGAGAGCTGGCAGCATTACACACATCATGGAGATGTGTCTTATAATGCAGGAACAGTTCACCATTCCACCATAGCTGCAGAATTTCCCGACCAAAATGCTGGGAGCTATTCCCGATCATGTGTGATAGAGATCCAATAACGAATAACCTTACATTGTATCTGAGAGCTCAAAGGACTCAGCATCAAGGCGGGTTGGCACCATTACACAAAATAGAGAGCGCGCGTTTCAGGTCTCCTTTGTATCATTCGTCGGCCTGTATTACATTGACTTCTCTTTATTTTTATTCCTTTCCACGATCCACGACCTGAATTTCGCCGAGAAAAACTAAAATTTGAACCCACTGCGGTGTTGTAGGGTGTTCTTGATGAGGGTGTACTCGTTCGAAACATTGTAAGAGATAAGAATCTCTTGAGTAACAGAGAACTGCATAACTGTAAGGATCTCTCTGGCAATGAAAAACATGGGAATAAATATAATAACATTGTGAGAATTTCAAATAGATAGAAACATTCAAATTGAAAAAATAAGTCAATTCCCAGTATTTTCCACTATTGCTTCCAATAAATGAACACAGGTTTTTGATCTGAGAAAATATTGACGCTATTCATGATCCACAAAACTATGATAAATTATTCTATTGGCTCACATTACAATGATTTGATTATAAATTATTATGACACACAATCGTTATTATCATTACTAGCAGGTGCTTCGTGCTTCGCAAGGGTCTATTTTAAAACTTTACACACTGAAAACTTGACGTGATAAAATATTGGAAAATTGAAAACAGCCCTATAACCAACCATCCTCGATGAAGAATCTTTATGCAAAATTTCAAGTCAATCAGTCCGTTAGTTCAGACGTGATGATCAACTTGAAATTTAAAAATTCAAGCAATTTAAAAATGCGTCAAACATAATTTTCCCATCCCGCTACGTGTATAAGCCAGTTCTTTCCTTTATTGTAGTATAGATAACTGAAGAAGACAAAATACTTGAAAAACTCAAAGTATCGTATTGATTTTTTCAATTTTAGAATCGATTAGATCCTCCCCAATTTAAATCAGGCAGCCTCTTTTGCTTCCCCAATTCAAAAAAAAAATACCTACAAATTCATTTCACTCCTAATCTGTGTCTAGGCCTGATAGTAACTGAAGAATATAAATTATTACGGTACTAATTTTATTGTGATCATGCTTCTCTTATGAATTACAATAATACAGCATGAAATCCATGTCCATTCATTTACACTGGTTGAAAAATTTTACAGAGTGGGTGAAAAGTTCGAGAACGGCTTAATATCTCATACTCAAAGGTAATTTGACGGTGGGTGTGATTGGGGTTCCTACTAAAATTGAAAATACTACTTCACTTTGGCTTCGAAATCTGGTCTGCCATATTGAATGCAACTTTGTTTAAATGAAGGTGGTCATGTAATACATGATTTCGATACGGAATTTAAAAAAAAATCTTTCAAAGGGTTCGAGATTCCGTGAAATTGCCTTGAAATCCCGTATTGAAACCATGTATCAGATAACCACCTTCACACTTAAAAAAAACAGAGTTGGATTCAAAATGGCGGATCCAAGATGGCAGACCAGATTCTTGAAGTCATAGTGAAGTAGTATTTTCAATATGAGTAGGATCCCCAAACACACCAACCCTGAAATCACATTTTTTATGATATACTAAGCCATTCTCATACTTTTTTCTTCCCGTTCTGCTTTGATTAGTATTGATTAATAATGTGAATATCTTCGAAACGGTTTGAGATATCGATATGTGGTTTTCATAATTATTTTTTTTGAAATTCCGTATCGAAATCATGTACACATGATCACCTTCCTATTTAGAAAAAAACCAAGTTGTATTCAAAATGGCGGATCCAAGATGGCAGACCAGATTTTTGAAGTCATAAGTAGTATTTTCAATTTTAGTGGGATCCCCAATCACACCCATCATCGAATTACCTTTTTGTATTAAGCCGTTCTCTGACGTTTCACCCATTCTGTAATATATCAAGTTTATTTGATGAAATTTAAGTTCAAAAATGAAAACAACTTCCTTCAAAAAAGTATTTATAATTATACGTTTCGAGGGAAAAAATTAAGAACAAAGAAAAGTAGATCCAAGAACACTCGCGCTGAAGCCGAGCACTCTACCGCTAGACTACGGCTGCGCTCAAAACAATATGATGTCTTGTACTAACGTTATAAGTTCATCACTTATGAACAAACACATTCCACAACAATGTAAGCTATGCTGGCGGTATAAAATGTCATGTCCCATGAATGGAGTTTGAACATTTATTCTGAAAAATCCAGAAGGAGAATTAAAATTTGGGCTTCCAGGTGCATGAGTTTAATATTTTTAGAATCTATGAGCAAAATTTGGAGTTCTAAATTATTCCCGTTTCTCCGGTATGCAATCCACAAGTTGACATGTTTTGATGCGAACAAACGAACACACGAACAAACAAACACAACCCTACTCTCTCTTATTATATAGATGTCTGTCTAAATTATGAATTATTGATGTTTGAATAATTTGGACAAAATAACATTCAATTCAAACCTTAGATTTACAAGAAAAGAAATCAAACTCTTGTATAGCACCCTAGAACTACTGAAATAACGTACTGAAAGATGATTTTGATAAAATTAATCCTCAATTTCTTCTTGTCTTCTGATAATAATATAAACTATAGATGAGAAGGACGAGAAAACATACAGTACTTCTACACACATCGAAAATGATCACGAGAATCTAGATGAAATTTGGTTGTGAATGACTTACCATCATCTATCGTCAACAATACCTTCAATTCAGTCAATGAACACTCATTTGAATTTATTTGTTATTCATCTATTTGATACATTCATTGATACACAATCATACCTGACTTATTATGAATGATTTAAATAATCGAGCCATTAAACCCAAAACTGTTACTCTCCTAAATTTCGATGGAAATAGTCCAAAAATAGACTATATTCATCAATTTCTGAGTCCAGAAATATAAAACCAGCAATATTTAGAATCAAGATGAGAAGTAAATTGAATATTCGAAATAGAAATATTATCATTACATTATCACTGATAACTGAAGAAGTGAAGTTTGCTAGGATACAAGTATAAGTAGTGAATGCTCTAATTTACAGTTACGATATAACTTATGAACAATACATTATTTGAAGATAAATGAGAATAAGCCTATAAAAAGTTTACAGCATCTCATCCAGTGTCAACATATCAGGCCTGGGAATTTCGCAGGGGAACGGCAGCATGAAATTATTAGAATGCAGAACAAATTATTCAAGCAGTATCTTCTCAGAACAAATGCAAATATTTGAAGACAAGCCTCTCCCCCCTTGGAAGCTTCCTCACTCATTCAACGCTCTCTCTCATTATAGCAATAAATCGATGAATGTCAATCTTTTTTTTTCTTCATGTCCCTCGAGTGTCGATCGAGCATGAACGTGAAGCCTCGAACCATCTGGAGTAGCATGCTCGCCTATGTTACTATTACATTGAATAGTCCGGCTATTTCAGTCCGGTACCTAATCTTTTTCAGTCCTGTGCTATTACATTGACCACCGAGAAAACATTTCTTCCTTACCGGTTCACTTGCACCTCTCTGTCTTCTTCGACATTTTATTCTCTATGAATTATGCCTTATTCATCCTCTATCATTGATTCTCTTTTCCTTTCCTCTATAAGTGTTCTCAAATCTTGCAATTTGAGTTGAAATAGATGATATTAAATTATCATCAATATCTATCACTTCTTTCTCCTCCACACCTACTCCTCTCTTTTATCCTTCACTGTTGCTCATCTCCTTCCTCTTGCACACACACCATTTTCAATCAGATCTGCTCCATTCCTTCATTATCTGCTCCAATAGAGAACAATAAAAAACTTGACTCAAGCTGAAATTGAATTACATTCAGAACTAAATTCTCATACCCATTCATCATTTCGAATAGATGTTCCAAGACTCATTTCTTGTTTCTCCAAAAAGTATCATTTCTTGCCTTTCCACTGTACTCTTTTATGATAATGATGAACAATATTCTCCAATTAAAAGCTCTTGAGATATCTTCTTAGAACCAATTTTCAAACTCTATAAACTCACAGAGCCCTTTCTCAATGTATTTTCCATGCTTTATGAGAGTGAGAGCTGATGACTTGTATTCCTTGTCCTTGTTAGGAAGTAGGCCCTTTTGCATGCAGGCACCAGACATCGAAAGGCTGTTGACGTGGAGCTTGACATTTTAAGGTGAAAATATAGATCATGCTATAGTGGAAAATGAAATGTTTGGATATGATATTATGATTACACGTTTCATAAAACACATTCAACACAAATATCAATCATAAAATTTGAATAAGCCATAGCAATAATATTTATCCGATTATTGAAGAAACGCAATACTTGAAAGAGAACTAGAATATTCGAAACAATTTTTTTTCAAACATTATTCCTTAAATAAAGCCGTCACCAACCAAGATGCACTTTCTCTTTTATTTGTGATCTCTCTGAAATTTAACCAGTTGATTCTATAAGATCTCCGATCCGTCAATCCTTGATTTGCAAGGAGCATCCTCCAGGAGGGCATATGCACGCTACTGGAGCAGCTGTAAAACTCCATAACTCAATCAAGCGTTGCTCGAGTGCAGTGAATGATCTATTACTTGAAATTTCACTGGTGATGGTGGCGTATCATATTGCACGATGGTCGTTATTCTTATTTGTTTGATTTATGGAGCAGCGATGCCTACCCGATAATTTATGTGCCCGAGCAATATACTCCTAAATAACACCGTCCAACTTATTCAAACTCATATCTTTTCTTGCTGGGGCCTCGGGGCAATATATTCGGGGTGCGACGCTTCTTCTTCATCATCATTCATTCCTTCTTCTTCCTCGTCTCTGTCAACGCTTTCTTCTCTTTCTCATACTAATTCGTCTCCTCGTTGTTCCTTCCCATTTTTCTACTATCACTTCTATGATTATTTCCGCTCCATCTCCTATGTTATATTATATTCATTATATTGATAATATTGATATTTCTGTTTCCGAATCCCTACTCAATTCCACCTTTACTTGTAATTCCCTCTTCTATATTGTTAGTTATTCTAGAATAAATGAAATATCATTTCCTTTGAATGTAATCATTTTCTACTCTCCAGTATTTACTTGGAACAACTATTTTCTTAAACGGTATGATGAAGCCCGAATGTGGTTTTCCATCGATGAACTTGCATTGAATGAGTCCAAAACTAAGAAATTCTATTCTCTTTGTGCCGTGAGAGCAAGTGAAATGAGTCATTCAGTAAAATTGTCGATGATTGTATACACAAGGTTTTTTGAAATTTTGCATTTTAATGAAAAATTAAATAAAATTAATATAAGGGAAAGGAATTTTCTCCATACTCCGATATCACTATAATATAAATCATCTACTCTGAAGATAGGATTAGTCAGACTATAGAATTATTCATCATAAATCAGCTGTCGAGTGGATTATTAACCGAATGTAATAGCGCATGGAATTAATATTTCAATGTAACTTGGTACAAAATCAGCTGCTGTGTGGACTATTAATTGCATGCCTCATTGAATTCTAATTTTTATGCACTATTAAATAGACTAATAATTTCATGCAATAAGGCATGCAATTAATAACTAAATAACATAGTATTGTCTCTCGACCTTTCTCTGCTTCGAACCCGGGCTGACCTGTTGCTAGTATGTCTTGAAGGAGATTAGCTTTTGATGTTAGCATCTTTGATACACCAACCCAACAGCCGTTTTCACACCGATATTTAGCCGACACGACATACAGACAGGATATACTCTGATGGAAAGTATAAGAGGAGACTGTGGTTTATAGCTGCGCGAGGTCTACCGTTCACAGAATTACTAGTTCTACTCTATGGTATTTCACATTCCTCTTCATTGTATATCGTTTACGATAATAATTGTTGTTCTTTTTGTTCTTGATTCCATTTCCTTTTTATCTCTTCATCTTATGCTTATTCATCTTCTCGATTACATTCAATATATGTTTCATAATTCGGCTGAATTAGCTTTTCTGCCTTCCTTATTCGTGCTATTCTTCTTTTCTCTTGCTTTTTTCTCATTCATCAATCGTTCCCTCTCTTCTTCTAACTGTTTTGCCTCGACATAATCATCTTCTTCTCCTTTCTCCTCCTTCTCGTTACTCTTTTTCCTATTCTGTCTATGCGAGACCCAAAATCGACATTTATTTTTCCAAGCATCTACAGCCCTCAGTGACTGCTTCACAGGAGGAAAAATTATCAGATTCAGACCTATTATGCTATTATTGATTATCAGTTCCAAGTTGTAATATCTGTTCATTATAAACAGAAATCTCTGAAGAGTTTTCTGTGCGCCATTGCTCTCTATAAACTAACGCCTCTTTCTAAACGTTCACCTTGTTTTAGAACGAAATTTCTTAAAAGCCACTATATATCCTCCTCCTGAGAAAATGGAAAGTCTAGCACGAAGCTTGTTAATCTTCGTTGAGTGCTGCATAAAGGATAAATAAAGCCCGAAGAACACTTTTTTGAATTCTTAAAATAGTTAAATTGTGAAAATTCATACCCTACTAATAGCCCACTTATTACAATCCACGTAGTAGGGTGGAAGATCACTCTATCTTACTCTGTTCTTCTTAAAATAAATACACTTTCAAGACTGAACTACTTCATAAGAGATAGAAGTAGCTGCGCTAGAATGAATGTCCTTGCAGAATGATCCATTACAGCTCATTACTTCAAGAGATTTTAAAGTTCGTTTTCTATTTATATTTACTTCAATAGATTAATAATTTGATCTTATTTTGATCTCATTTGATCAACTTTCTCATTTCGCTCGAAGTTAGATGAATAAGAAACAAAACATAAGAAACGAAAAAGAATAATCGTTCTTTGTCAACAAAAAGAATATTTCTCTCGTCTCGAATAGCATTCACACCTTTCTCTTACCTGAAACTGATATGAGTCAATTGACAAGTGAGACGAGAGCTGCGTCAACAATCTCAAATATCTGAGTATTCGGTAGTTCACTTCCAATAGTTCAAGCTACTATTCTTATTACTATCACTAACAGCCTTATTTCATTTACATTCTTCCCATCTCTCTATACAGAATGATCTTAACTATCTCTTATTCAAGATTTCTTCGATCAAGAATTCAAATGTGATATTTTGGAATGAATCTTATGTATGAAAATCTCGCAGGAGTCGCATATCAATTGATTTATTGATTTGTGATCAAGTCTTGATAACATTATAGTGTCTCCTTTGAGAATGAAGTGGTGATTAAATTTTCAAACTCATCAACAAGGAGCTGCTTAGAATGAAAGTGGTCTTAGTCACTATTAAAAGCTTTTGAGTAATTGGCGTTTTATCGAAACAAGCTTTTAGAAAATCCAGGTGATAATCTTGAATCAGTTTCATTGTATTGAACTATATTGAACTTGACCACTATCATACTGAATAGGGAAGCTAAAAATGAACACATTTCAGTAAAGAACCTAGTAGTGTACATTTTTTACTTGAATCGCTTCCATTCTAAGCAGATTTGTGCTTGATGACTAGTCTCTCAATATTACTCCGCTCCCTTTCAATCAAATTCTCGACAATTCTACAAATAATATCTTCGATCGATCATATCATGCTCAATTGAACAGAATGATGAGAGAATCTTTAGATATGGTTATTGATAATGTCATATTGATCTTTAGATAATGTCATTTGAAGAAAGAAGCTCCCAGTGCATGATTTTCCAAGAATATCTCATGTGGAGGGATTTTTAAAGAATATAGTTCATGGACTCCAACAAATTGAATTGATTGATGACATCTTTCATAACAGACCAGCCAGTCACACGATCAACAATATGTTTTTAGGTCACAACAGAATAATTAGGGTAGTTCGCCAGATGACGGACGAATTCATCAGCATTGCTGAAGAAGACTGATGGCCGGGCTGCAAAACCAAAACTCGGTTCCGTCGAAGTCCCTAACTGCGCATCATTTAATTAAACTGCAGCAGCTTTAATGGGCGGCATTAGTTGAGCAGGAATTCCCCTGTCCAAGGGAGACTTGAGCTCAAGTTCCCCTTGGCTCATCAGTCTTGCACCCTTCCAGACTCGAGATGTTCCTTCATTTTTGGCTGGTATCTTCCCTCTCCCCCTCTGCTGATTATCCGTGTTCCCCCATCAAACTTGTTCCCCATCGGTCGTCATCTTCACGGCTACGGTATGTGTTTATGAATTTCTCAGCTGGTACTATCTACACACATTCCTTCGAGGCTATTTTGTAGACTGCCATGATCTCTTGAATTGGTATGTGGGGACGAATAGATGGATATTTGAGCCGCACCTCAATGATGTACATGTCTCCTCACATGGATGGAGCAGTGGGGATACACTTCAGGAGTCACGCATCCAAAGAGTTGAATCATGATTGAGACTATGAAAGTTTCATGATGAAGATGTTTCTAAGAGAGGATGTAGCTCATTTTGCCACACATATTACAAAGTAATGATATTCCTTATCGTTTGTTCACGCGAATCAATATTATAGCTTCAGTACCTCATTCAGTAAGGGTGTAATTACATTGAATGCGTATATGTGCATGTGCAAGTCAGATCATGCATTAGCCAAAAAACAAAATCTGGAAGAGTGCCATTTAAACACGTTGTGACTTGCATGTAGCTGCTCACACTGAACGCAACCAGCAAGTGCACGCGTTCAGTGTGTGTTCCTATTGCTCTTACCAGATTTTGTTTCTCATTTGAACGCTTGGTCATATACGCATCCGATGTGATCACACCCCAAGTTCAATTATGTATCTTTTTAAGTTCAGGAGGTTTTTCAAAAACGAAAACAGTCTTGAAAAAAAGAGATGGGTTCCAGTAATAAGTGTGCGAAACAAAAATGAGCATGAATTTCATTACATATACGCTCATTAATTTACTGTGTGCATACATCCTACTAACTGTAACCTGTTCTCATTTTTAAACTCTGAAATCCTTCAAAAATAAGCCGAAAATTTGGAGATGTAGGCCAAATGATATCCCTTTTTCATTTTCATCCACTTCATTTTAGGTCGGTATTTTCTTCCTTTGTTGGAAACTGTGAATTAGACATCCCTTCATCACAAAACTTGGATTATCTGCTCCCCATCTCCAGAAGCAGGGAATAACATCACGGACTCATGATGACTAAGTAGACGTTGATAATGCATTTTTCTGTTGAGTCCTTCGACGCTCCACTGTCGACTTGCAAGACATCAATCTTCGTCTGAATATTTAATAATTCAAGGTGAAAAACGCCCAGTCATCGAATGATTTCAGCGCTTCATTCATAAATCACCGGGACGCTTCCTCAGCTTTTTTCGAAGTATGATTGATCAATCTCTCATCTACATTTTACAATAATGTCAAATCATACTACTGTAGTAGAGTTGCGTTGAAACATTAGGTTAGTAGATACTTCTTTCCAAACGACTCCACACGTTTTTTAATACCTACTCATATGCTGCTACTATTGTAGGCCTACGATATTTTTATCTACGACTATGTTAATTCGAACACTTTTATTTAGAGTGGCTTCATTCGCTTCATTCCCGGCGCACAGTGCCTAACTGACTCAATTTTCTTGATATATCCGATCAATAGAGAAATATCCGATCTTTCATTTCTATAGAAGAGATGTATAATAATCATGAATGCAATGTACTCGTAGAATATATCTCTATCAACTATAATAAAGCATTATAACTTTCATATTGGTTGAAATTGAAATTCAATGGTTGTAAATATCGTCAAAATATTTCAGTGCGCGAATGCTAAGCTTATTATCAAATGTGTAATCAACCCAGTTCTTAAATTATGTATTCTCTGAAAATACAATGAGAAATAGTTATTTTAAAATTGATATTTTTATCATTGATTTTTCTAATTCTTTTCAGTAATCTTGAATGGTCTCATCAAGAATAAACCTGACTCCACTTATGTCAATTTAATATACTTGAACCTTTTCCTTGCTTCTCACAAGCGATTGTTCATAGCTTCATGGTTTATTGGAAATGTGGAACTATTCTCTGAATGGTAGAATTACAGATTAATTCTATCCCAAAGGGTATTTAAAGTTTTTATCGCACTTCAAACATATTTCAGACTGTGGTTATACCATCATGGTGACTTCCATCATGAAATAATCAATATGCAGAATATCAATATGCAATATCAAAATGCATGGCATTTCAGGACTAGGCCATTATTTTATTATAAGGGTCACCAGTGGTATATAATGACTGGATGAGGAGGAAATAATTGAGGAAGTTCAATTCATCAATAAGCGAAAAGGTCGTCACAAAACATGCAACTGAATTTTGAGATATAAGATTAATTCAGTATCACTTGATTTCAAAGATCTTAGTTTTATCAGTTCCAGTTCCCATTTGCTCGTGAAATCAAGCATAGGTCGGAAACTGTCTTGTGACCTGTCTCAATCAACATTTGCTAAAACAATACGACATTGTTTATTGTCATTGATAACCATAACTTTTTACTGTTACATCTGTTGTAAGGGCTCAATTGACATATTGATGGAAACAATAATTCAGTGTGCTAATATATTGAATAGCACCTGATTGTATTGCGGTTAAATTGGTTTGTAATCAGACTTGCTAGGCCACAATGACAGTCCTGGCTGTGACAGTGAGTTGATTTGCGACATTCGCCTATCGAGTCAGGTATCTACTTGGCTGGAAATGATCAATCATTCATTACACTGTCTCTGAATGGAATGGTATCAGATCACACGTGTGTGTATATTACCATTGCAACCCAGCGTGATGCAGTTGGCATGCATGATTGCCATTTCAATTGATGACAATAAACAAAGTGAGCTCCCCACTTAACAAGTTAATGAGAGATCGACAACTGATTGAGTTCCTTGTCTCTTCTTATCATTTATACTTTGTGCAAGACTATCACAATTTGTTGATAATAATATCCTCGGCTGATAGCATACACTTTCATTTTTTATTATTCTTCTCTACACACTGTATTCCCTCTAGAATTCCCATCTTACTACTCACTCTTCCTTGCTGAATCAGCTCACAATGTTCAATTGTCATTCCATTACATATCCATAGACTTTGATTATATGATGGAGAAACTAAAGATAATAGAATCCTTTTATATAAGCGAGCAATTTCTGTATTTATTTATCTGGTTATTTTTATATCTGGTTATTTCTATATCTGGTTATTTTTATATCTGGCTATTTTTATATCTGGTTATTTATGTTTTACGGATCTCGAAAACGGCTCTAACGATTTTCACGAAATTTGGAATATAGTAGGTTTATGATATAAAGATTCGATTGCACTAGGTCTCATTTTTTGGAAAACTCGCTGAATGACATTGAAAGGATAATTCATCCTTGGAAAACAGATGATAATTTCGTCGTCTCTCGATAACAGAAGATGCGTGTGCCTGTGTGGGAGAGAGACAGAATTATTTTCAGCTGTGTAATCATAATCAATCAGCGAGAAATTTTATCTAGCTAGACAATTTAATCGATTTGATCAACATAATCTGATTTGTTGACATGACATGATAATCCTCCTAAACTAGAGTATATCATAATTTTCAAAGTTGATCATTATTTGACAATTTCAAGTGATTAGTGAGTGTTATTTCGTTATTCAATTTGGTTTGTATATAATCGAAATTATAAATATTTTGTTTTAAAATCTTTGAACAGAAATTGAATCTGAATTCAAGTCTATGGAACATAACCTATTTTTAGTGTATAAATCAAAATTCGGGAAAGAAACAGTTTTGGACTGTGCCTGTTAGTACTTCCCCAATCATTTTAAAGAATTGTGTTCGGTTTATCAAAAGTCAATAAATAAATAACGAGCGAAGCTCGGTGCCCCGATATTATATAATAACCTGAATACTGAACCCAAACTTCATCTGATTTTGATATGCAGTTCATATAGCCTAGCTAGAACGTTGTGGTTTTGTATGCTCCAGTGATGTCTCAGACGATCGAAAGCTTGTTCTCCAACGCCGTGTGTAACCTACAGATCAATCAAATTTTGTTTTCAACGAGATTTTCCATCAGCTTTCACACCAATAAACGTTCAGGAGATACTCAGTAAATATACTTATCTATCTTGTGAGTAAATTATCAATTAATTTAGATTTTTTTCTCTCTATTTCTCTCAAATTTTCAAAGTTCTTCTTTGAAATTGATCCCGATTTCCATCATGCTTCCCTTTATTCTCGATTAGTCCTCTATTCATATTATAATCATTTCAATAATTATACTCCTATTCATGATGTAGCATGTATTGCTTCTCATATAATGCTTCTCATATCATTCATGAACCAAAAAGAGGTCTAGGCCGAGAAATGGGAGTTTGCCGCAATATGTTCGACTTATGTGGTAATTAGCCTATCTATTCCACGACGACAACAACGACGAAAATAGTTATTCACATTCAAAAAAAATTGAAAAAGATGATCATATCGTGGGCGTACAATAAAAATGCATTGAGTTAAATTTTTCTAAACTCTGATTTATCATTAGTTTTCGATGAATTCTATAAACTATGAATTTTTAATAATTAATTATCAAACAAAAAAATGAAGAATATTTGATTTCTTGCAGTATGAAATTATTTTGTGAAAAATCACAATAAGGAAATTAAGATTGATGTTGGAAATTATAAATTGATTTCTTGTAAAATCTACTTTCATGGACTTAGTGGATAATATAAACAATTTTCTATCTTGAAACAAGAGTTGGTATTTCAGGTAGATGCAACAGATGATTCAGTTTAGCCTGTCCAGATATGAAAAGGCCTCTCTGAGCCAAGTACCATTCTCATGAGCCGGCATTTGATTTTTGGTGTACAGGTTTTGTTATTAAGTTTTGCCTTGAATGAATGCTTGAGCTGCGTCAATTTTCCGGCTGGCCAATCACATGAAGGGTGGAGAGGAAAGGGGGAATAAACTCAACTTTCCCCTTCAGCCAGCCAACAACTTCCTTCGGCCCTGTTCCGGAATTCTAGAGCCGCTTTCTTCCGCCTGCCTTATCACAAAAACAAGGACCTCTCTCACCTCTCGCCCCACACATCTCTTCTGCTCTTTCCTTCATACTAATTCCGTTTCTCTCTATCCTTCATCCTTCCTCCAATCCCGCGATTCCTCTCAATCTATCTTTCCACATTCACGACCTTATTTGTCTACAAATCTTTCCTTATACATTCACTCTTCTACACAAACTCCACCACATATTTCCCTCTTGATTCTCTTTCTTCAGATTTTTTTCCAATTTCTCCTGATTTTTTATTACTTTTAATGACTCCTTCTATGATATGCTTCTCTCCTATTGCTGGTTTTTCCACTAATCTTCCTGATTATTGTTCGTGTTCCTCCTCCTCTCCTCTCATCAGTTTGCGATCTTCAAACCTCATCACATTCTACTTCACCGGAACTGTAAAATTTTTCTTTTGGATTATTGTTATTGTTCGATTGATCTTCTTCAACAATTTACTATTATCGTTCAATTTCTATTTTTTCATATATTGCATCTTTTTTTTCATTTTCATTCCTCTCGCTGTATTCCTTCTTTTTACCCTACTTCTTCTTCTTCTTCATCTTCTTCTTCTTCTTCTTCTTCTTCTTCCTCCTCTTCTTCTTCTTCTTCTTCTTCTTCTCCTTCTTCTTCTTCTTCCTTCTTCTTCTTCTCTCTTCTTCTTCTTCTTCCTCTTCTTCTTCTTCCTTCTTCTTCTTCTTCTTCTTCTCTTCTTCTTCTCTTCTTCTTCTTCTTCTTCTTCTTCTTCTTCTTCTTTTTTCTTCTTCTTCTATTCCATCCTCCTTCTTGAGGTTTGGGGCGTAGTTTCTAGGGAGAAGGTTACTCAACTGAGTAGGGACAACTGAGCTGAATGCTCAATGCAAAACAGTCGTTGTCGTAGTTGCAGAGTTCAGTCTTCTTGGCGTCTGTGTTCTCTGCATTCTGATACTGAATGCAGCTACTCGAAAGTCACCTACAGACTGATTCAACTACAGTTATCTCGACAATCAATCGTCTATTTCGATTCAGTATTTATTGTTGCAGGGTTGTGTACCTAAGGAATTTCAATTTAAAAATTCCTTGAAGTCTTGAAGTTAAACTCACTCTATTTACATTTTATCTCTCTCTCAACTATCAACTAGTAGTTCTGTGAACAGTAGACCTCGCGCTCAGTAAATTACATTGATCTGTTGTAATGTCCAGAGAAAATCCTAAATAAACATAGAGCTTTCTGTCCTATCGTACCGTGACGTGTCGTCCCGGAATGTGAGTGTGAGCGCTGTTATCAGGTCTGGCTGCAACTGTCTACAACGTTGATGGAAAGATGCATTTTCAAGATGTTCAATGCACAAACGATGTGTAATGCTCAAATCGCCATTCTAGGTGGGGGGGGGGCAAATGTAATGTACGTTTGAACGGGTAGTAGCATGGCTTACTTTAGATATCTATAGTAGGCTATGGTAGTAGTCAACTGTCTACTAACGTTGATGAAGAGATACATTTTCAATAATTATGTTCGATGTTCTTGAACGGGTAGTATTATAGTCCACGAAACAGCTGATTTATGATGGAAAATTCTATAGTCTGATTTTTACTCTAATATTGGCGTAGGAAAGAAGCTCCTTCTTCCTTTTATATTATCCTTGAAATGCAAAATTTCCAAAAACCTTGTATATACGTCGACGCGCGATTTGAAAAGGAACAAACCTGTCAAATTTCATGAAAATCTATTACCACGTTTCACCGTATATGCGCAACATATAAACATTTAAACATTAATGTCCCATCTCACCAACCTTGGTCAAGGCATTTGAACATGATTAAAGTCTATCAGCTGGTCAAATCAGAAATAATTCGTTCCACCAACACCAGTTACGTTTGACACAGTCAAACCAAGTTCGACTGCCGCCGAACGGGCGATCAAATTATTTGAACACGGTCAAAAGACTGGTTCGATCAATTTCCTTGCTTGTTTGTGGGTTATGTTCTTGTTTCAAAGTTTTTAGTGCGATTGATTCAGTGGTAGTAAGTTATTTATTAGGTTCGTTCTCGGAATCTTTTAATTATTAGTAAATTATTACAGTATAGAAAATAAAGGAAGATTTTGAAAAAGATTTGCTTTACTCTAGACAGTAGGCCTATGTTATTCAATCCTTACATCAACCAATGTATCTCATTAGAATTGGAATGTACTTTTGTTCATAGAAAAATTGTCAAAATTGTTGGTGATTGTAAATCTCTTTATACGAGAGTATTTGATTCATATTTGAAATATTATTATAAATTATTTATTATAGATGTGTGACTATACAAAACGTCAGTGCCAGGGGCGTATTTAAGAAGGGGGCCTAGGGGGCCCGCCCCGAAATAATGGATATGAAGAAAAATCTGTACAGTAATTACAGAAAAAATACAGTAATCTGAGTTTTTGACGGCCTGACGCTGAAGTAAAAAGGGCATTCAGCGCAAATACCCTCTGAATATGAGCAGCAAAACTGATATTAAGTATCATGGGGTGCTACCATATTTATTATATTACAGCATTAAATTTGGATTTTCGTTTAATAATAATTATCAATTCATTAGCATTTGAATAATTCCAACAACCCAGTAATTTTCATCCATCAAAATCAGATGTAGCCAATAGCAAGCCAGCAAACATTTTTTCCAACTTCAGAAAAGTACAGCTACAAGAGTTGACCATGTTCAGATTTAACCGACGGAGTTTTGAACAATCCCGAGGTTGGTGGAACAGTTGTATGTTTGAGCGAGTGATCAAATTTTGACTATAGTCAAATTGACCATGACTAGGCTATATTTGATCAAGGTTGGTGAAACTGGGCATTAATCATTTAAACATTCATACATTAAGAGAAATGCCAAACCATCGACTTGAATCTTGGACCTCACTCCGCTCAGTCAATTATTAACTGAGAATATTTGCCTGATTATTAACTAATTCGTGCACGAACTATTTTTCGTTTTAAAATATTTTTCTCATCAATATAGATTGATGCAGCTCTAAAAACACCTTTCTATCAATTTTGAACACAAAAAATTCATAGGAACTCTGAAAATCAATGTTCCCATTTGGGATCAGTGTGCTCGAAAGAGAGAAGAAACTCAGGAGTATTAGAGGGGGGAGAACTTCACTTCAATAGTCTCTTTAATAGGTTATTCATCATTGATTGACATCACATCCTCTTGATATGGGTATTCAGAGCAATATCCAAGAATAGAATAACAGAAATTGGAAAAAATGTTTGATGTGTGTGCTCAGTAATTGAAATTAACCTTCAAAGACAAAATTTATGAGTATTATTATGAGTTTGTAGGAAAATACTGGTTTGATGGTTATCTCATTCAATATATTCCGTGTAATTATTTGTATATATCATTGAATAGCATTACAGTATTTCTAGGGATATTGATGGAAGCTAGGGAACTAGGGATCTAGTTTTTCATGAGAAAATTATAGCTGAGTTCCAATATTTTAATTTGCTACTTGAGAGACAATTTTGTATTCTAACCACTTGCTTTTATTTTATCAATACTGTTTAGATTCCCATTATCATGCATTATTCCTCTATATCTTTGCAACACGGTTTACTAAGCAATCTGACGCTTCCTGAGATCAAACTCCACAGCAAAAGCTGTACGCTGTCCAAATAATTCGTAAACAAAAGCAACAATGTAGACTTGGTTACCCGCCAGTTACAGAAATACTCTAGTTGTGTGTTACAATTAATATTATTGAAAGCACGTGGGACTAAAATAACCGAACTCTTTTGGACTAGAATAAAATGTAGCAATGAATTAATTGTGCTATAACAGTAACTATAATTCAGAATTCTGTACTATAGAAATAGCTCTGCGCTTGACTTAGTACAGCATCACAAGAACTTGGATGTTACACATTCTACGGCTGGGAGTATAACTATAGCTAATCTCTAAAACATAGAACTATATATAATCTTGGGTACAACTACAACCGTATACAGGAGAGCAATGTTATCATACATAAATAGGAAAGCTATATTGAGAAAAGACTGGAATAACTGAATATTGTGTTGAAAATAACCGACATGTTACATAAATACATCACATTTTGCAGTTAATACGCCGAAGCTATCGAGAAGCGTTAAACCTCGTCTAATTTCCCCTCACATGATCTCATAACACGACCTTGATATATAAGCCACAATCTCTATTCCTCCAGTACTGTACAGGCTAACACCTTCATCACGGAAGAGCAAAAAAAGAAGTGGCGCCGCCTTTGATGAAGACTACGATTAATTTGCGCCTGGTGACGTGTCAGTGTCTAAAAGTGGCGGCTGCGGCGCTCTCACACGCACAGGCTCGCCGTGAGTGCGCTGCAGCAGCTCAGGTGTGTGATTGGGCTTGATGAGTGAGCGAGCAATGATCTCGTCACATGCTTCTTCAACAAAGTGGAATTGCTCGCGTGTCTTGCATGTGATGCAATTTCTCTCATGTCAGCATCAATGTTCTACATGTTCACAACGCAGAGTACATGACTGTGCACAACGTTCAACCTATATTCCCTGTAATGTAGGGACTACGTTATCAGCGTTCAAGCTACTGTAATAGTCTATGAGTGTTCAACTAACAGTAACAATACATGTGTGGAATGTTCAACAATATTTCCAGAGTAGGGACTCAAATCAAGTATTTAATTGCAGATTGGAGACTAATTCAATCTTAGATTTCTCTGGCCCTGGAGGCTGGAGCAGATAAAAGATTATTCATTCATGCTGAAGATGAATTTAATATGTAGTAATTGAAAATTCTAAAAGGGCAACTTGAATGTTCAATTATTGAAGATCACTTGCAGCCTTTTTATATTTAATATCGATAGTGTATATAGTTCATGAGGCTACTAGTTATTTCTATCATTATAAATATGAAGTGTTCGAATACCATCCATAAGCTACTGTGGATGAGAGTGGAAGACATTTTTTGAAACGAAATACCTCAGTTTTTCTATTCTACAATCAACGTTCCATTCTCTCAACTTTCGCCATTCATTCATCTATCTCTTATTGTTACTTTGATTAGAAATACGAATAATATCAAATCTCGTTTTCTAGAATTTATTGATTCTGGAATTCATCCTGTAACTTCCAGGATTAAACTATTGAGATAGAGAGTTGAAATATCAGAAATTTCGCAATAAGAGTGGAGAGGGAATGCCAATCAATTAACTCTCAAAATAAACTATTGAGATAGAGAGTTAAAAAATATAATATAAAAATAGAACAATATTTGAAATCAATAAAAATATCACAGGCTAACTTTATATTCTAGATTTATGGCACGAATCATTACCATGTGCCTTTATCTTGAAATCATATGCATTCTTTGGCATGTAGCTGTGACATGTACTTGCTAATACTTGTCGCTTGGATAATTCAATCAAAAATATGTGCTCTAAGATCAGCTTGATAAATTAGCCACTAATAATCCAAATATATCTATATATTAAAATCTCTAGTATTTAGTAGATTTATTTGTATCGAATATATATTTTATCTCAGGGTGCAAGATTCGGCACCTGACGGAATAGGTAGAGCCATTCATCTAGTGAATTAGAACTATGATAAATTATCGCAAATTGTATTGCAAAAAATTAAATATTATATGCATATGTTTTAATAGCCTAGATTTCGTACTTCTTTGATTAAATAGAAATTTCTAAAATATTGATCTATATATTTTCTTTCAATTAAATACCTTTAATACTAATTTTTACTTGCGCAAGTATTACTCTTATTAATTTCTCAATTTATAATAACCCTTTCGGCGAGCTAGCTTTGATCATCAGATTATTCGAAGCACTAGGGCGCCCATCACTAAATTCAAATTTAATCACTCACGTGTCGAAAATCTTCTTGTAAGCCGCCGATGTCGATCCAACTCCATGCGGTCCGGGAATATGGTAGCCGGAATCGTCTCCTCCAGGGGTTATAATTTAATAAAAATGAAAAATGACTTCTGCTTCACAATAGCATCACGAAGTCTTTTAAGAAATTTAATAATTTACTTTAACTTTAATTTTTACAAAATTATTAATAAGGTACTTCGCTCTAAAATATTTGGGGTCCTCTTATGGTGGCATCTGGCTGGCGAGTGCTGGTTCTTCCTTCTCAAGTTTTACAGATCCTCTTTCCGACTTTCAAATTAGCATAAAATTTAAATATCTCAATCCTCCGCCATTAATTCAAATAGATCTTACAAAAAATGCCAAAATATTGCTTAGATTATATGATTAATAATTTCTTTGCATTCGAGCCATATTGATAACATAGATTACACAAATTTTTACACAAAATCTAGTACATTTATATAAATATATATAAATATTTTTGAATTGGCCTACAGTTGCCGCCTATTAACTGCCGTTTTACTATTGGTGCATGCAAATTTTATTCGGTATTCATGCGCCTGGTAACTCTTATTTCCTGAATACATTAAATTATTTTTATTTGGTTTTTTATTTATGCTCTTTGCATGCTAGTTAATATTCTATACATTAATATTAATTCCATGCTACCTAATAATTAGCCACGTGGACGGGTGTTTTTTCACATTGCACACCATCCGAATGCAATAAAGCTCTGCCAAGGGGTTTTGGTCAGATTCTACGTTCTTCGGTTTGATCGATCTCTAGGTCACCGATCCGTGAATACATCTACATAACCTCAATCTTCAAATATTTTATATAATAATCTATTTATGAGTAGTAAACTTCCTTCAAATCCTTTTTAAGTTCTTGTACCATTTAGCCAGAACAAGCTGATGCTATCTAATCTTGTTATTATCTGCTTGGCGATATTAGCCAATTACTTTATTTTTAGACCTATTACTATTTCTGTTAGGGCTTTTTTTCTCTACCCAATTTAAATATGTTACACGCGCCCCTGGGTTTGAATTCAAAATATTTGAGAATCACAATGTTTTTAATGAAAACCCACCCTTCAATACATTGATATACACTATACTTTATTTATAAATTATACTCTCCTACTTCTATCACATTTCGCAGTCATATTTGCTGCATCTCCTTTATACCTTTATCAAATACAATAACAAATTCTCCTCCTCAACACACATAAAATATCATAAATATAAACTTCTAAACGTACTCCTCCTGACACCATTTACAACACAGTAATTTTTGAATTCGCCGCTTGCAGGGCTGCCAACTTAACTACACACATTTCATAATTCTCATAAATGATTCCTTTTAGACAATAATTTCGATTCATAAACTTCTGGGCTTATATCTTATAGTATTTCTTAGGTCTTAATATAAATAATTTTCTATACATCAGGTACAATACTTTCTTTTGCTAATGGCTCTTTGGTTTTGGTAACTGGTATTCACTTTAAATCTTTTCAGGTAACAAACGTGGCATAATTAAAAGTAATAAATATAAAAACATATAAATAAATATATCGACATTAATAAATATAATAAATAACAATAATAAATAACTCTTGGGTACAGTACTTCTTTTTATAAACATATGTTCAACAGACATTACATTCATTTGATTTGGGTGGCTTTGGTCAGCTGTTCGCTGTTCTACAATTCATAGTGTTACATGTTACATCAGAATTTGCTATCGACTTTCATAACTAACCTAACTGCTCAATTTTTTCTCTTAAAAAGGTAATTAACAAATTTTAATTTTATTATCCCCGCTTGTGTCCTTTTTTATCTGATGTATATAATTTAATTACATATTTAAAAATTGTTCTTTTTCTTATTGCAGGCTTCTAACGGCTGGAAGGAATTAAAACACTGGATTGTTGCCACGAGGTCCTATACCAATATTAAATTTATTAAGGAAGGTTAGTAATCGGTTGATAATAATGTTTTCCTTGATTTCTTATCATATTATTTCAAATTCTGACGATATTTCATGTAGAATTGTTGTGATTACTTGTATCTTCTTGCATTCTGTTTGTAGATTGTTGCTGTAGGCCGTTCGGTTATCTGCTGTCCGGTTGTTGAGGCTGTCCTATTGATGATTTTCATCATGAATTTAAAGCCCTGGTATCTTGTATACTTTTTTAACAATTCCTTGATTTATTAATGGTAGTTCCTTTCAATCCATTCTTATTCAATCATCATGTAATTTTAATTATCTTCATCTTATTTCATTTAATATTCTTGATTTCGGTTCATTATAACTCATTATGCTCGCAACAATAAACATTTTTATAATATTAAATTTCCAATTATCAATCATAGATTCATTTATAATAACAATACAATATTTTCGTCCTATCAACAACACAGTCTTTTATTAATATCACAGCCATTATAACAAATAGTATACAATATATAAGAACATTTATTATCTCCTTAATAGTATAACCTCTCACATATAGCCAGGTACTTCCACTTTCTTAATATTATTTTTTAATTCTTCCAATCTTATTAGCTTTCTATCCTTTATCACCTCCATAAATAGTCCACTTTATTTTTATCCAGGCATGAATCAGTAGTAGTCATAGTAGTAGCTCCGTTTTTATCCCTTCATTCGATCCATTTTGCCGGTCACATCGCTGATTGTAGCCTTTAAAGCGTATGTGCCGCGGATGCACGCCGTCGGTGGTCCCTTCCTGTCCTCCTCGTGCCGGTCCGGAATCCTCCTTGGCCTCTTGAAGCGTGCATGCGGCCTCCATCGGCGCGCGCGGTTCCTCCTTCGTCGCTTCTTCCGCCTCCGGGCCTTGCGATGCATGCTCTTACGGTCCTGTATGCTGTCCTCCTCGTCCTGATGTCGGCCGGGTGTCCTCGGGCGCCTCCGTCTCCGGGCCTTGCGGTGGTCGCTCCTCTTATCCGGTAGTCCGTCCTCTTGATCCTCTATCTTGGGGTCCTCAGTCTGCTTCGGTGGGGTACAATGATGCGCGGGTGTGGTGGCGGTCTCTTGATGCGCGAGTGTGACTTTCAAAGCGGGTAGTATGGTGGCGGTCTCTTGATGTGCGGGCTGCTCTACCTGCGGTGATGGATCGTCGGCGGGGAATATAAGGCTCAAGAGGGGTTGATGTTTTCGGGCTGTTTTAATTACATGTTGAGCGGCGGTTTTTGGTGGTGATTTATCTTGTATTAACATCTGTTTTTCTAATATTTTCGGTAAACCGTTCACAAGGTGGTATATGAGGCTGTAGTATCTTTATTTTCTCTATCTATTTTTTCTGAGCTTGTGTGGGTTGTATCGGGGTTATCATGTAGACATAATTGTTTAGATGTAGTTTTCTGTATATCTGGTGGCGGGTCGTTGGGTGCTGGGTTCCATGTTTTTTGTTGATTTATTCCTGTTGCATGCGCTAATGTATAAGTTGTACTAATTTGATGAGGTGGCGGTTTGTAATTTTTGTCGTAATTATTCTGAGTGTTATCATTATTTGTGTTAAATCGATCACGGCCATAATAATAATTTCTTTCATAGGTTTGCTGTGGATAATGGTTTGTTTGACGATTCTGAAAACTTCTATTATTCCAGCTGTTATTTTGATTATGATTATAGCGGCGTTTAAATTGAGGGGTAGATCGAGAGTGATCATATGATACTGGTTCATAGTTTTGGCTGGTATACTGATTAAATTTTGAGTTATGTAGATTTTGTGCGTATCTCTGGTCTGAACGGTGGTTTGATATTGCCATCACAGACTGTATGCCATATAAATGATTTATCAGCTGTTTGCAATCAGTAATGGGTTGTGTGGCGAGTGCCATTCTAACTTGATACGGTAGCTTATTTAAAATAATACTTGCTAATGCCGATTCGTTAATGGGCTCGCTCAATTGAGAATTTTTAAACTGTAGGGCAGTGACGAAAGTGGTACATGCACCGTCTAAGTTAGGGTTGAAATCGCATGATATAATGTCCGCTAGCACGTCCAACTGTTTACTTCTGCTCCAATACTGTTCCAGGAAGACAGCTACAAACTCATCCAATGATGTAAATTCATGGACTCTACTCCGAAAGAACATCAGGGGTTCGCCAATCAATAAACTAGTCAAACGAAGACGCCAAAAATTCCAAGAGGTGGGTGTTAATGATTGAACTAGTTTTATCTGATCTATAAATTCTTTAGGTTGGAGATAGCGGTCTGTATTGTCAAAACGGCCTAATTCATTGAAACTGTGTAGTGAATCAAACGTTGCTATGGGAATAGGCTCTATATTCTCGTGCGGAAATTGATGTATTTGACTTTCAAGTTGTACCAACTTCTCTTGGGCCTGTTTCCAATGACTAGAAGCTTCTGTTTCATTATCTACTACTTCGGCATTTAATTCAGATGAAAATAATTGCTGTTCTCCAACGGCTGTCTCCAATGAATTAAGTTGTACTTTGTTTTGATTTATATCAGAATTTAGGTGAGCTATTTGTGTAGATTTACTATTCTGTTGTTTATTTATGGAAATAAGTTGACTATTGTTCCTGTTTGTAGCTATTTCATGAATTTGTGAAGTGTTTTGTGCTGGTAGGTTATCTATTCTTTCCGCAGTCTCCTTACCCATTCTTACCGATGTATCCTTCAGTGATTCCCGCATTTCCTTCATTTCCGCCTTTAAGTTCTTCATTACTGTGGTCATTGTTTTTTCTAAACTATTAGAAAATGACTTGATCATCCCCTCTACTATAACCCTCTTATTGCTTCTTGGGAGACATTTAACGGTTTATTACTGTTCACAGGATTCTTGGCGGTGATTGAAGATATCTGGGCGTTGGACTCCATCGCGCCCCCTCAGCGTCGATCTCCGCTACTATCGCCGTCTGCAGTGTGTCTGCTACCTTACTTTGCGTGGACGAAAAGAGACTCATATTTTAAAAATGGATTAAGTGTCAAGTGTTTGTTAAAAAAGTGAAAGTTTTGGCCAACAAGGCATTAATAAGGACACAAATGAGGATAGGCCTATGGACATTACAAGCCAGGTAACCTATTTATTACTTAAGCTCTTATAATATAATAATACTATTCATTGATTTCTGACTAGCAGTTTAGGCCCATAAAATATAATAGCTCTCTCTATAAAATATATTTTCTACAATAATAATAATATAAAATTTTCTTTAAAACATATAATTTCTCTTTATTTAAAGCTATTGATTCCCCAAAAAGTAATACAAATTTTCCTTCGCCAGTTTTCCTCACAACTCGTATAAGTTATCTATAATTTTCAATATGGTTATTGACTTAATTTCAAATAATTATTCAATGAGCTTGGCTCTCATCATCAGTCCCACGTTGGTACGACATGTCTTCTGTCGTATCCGTGGCCCCACGTTGGGCGCCATGTCTTTATGTCACGTTATTCTTTATATTAAATAACGATTAGCCTCCTGCTTGGCATCAGTCGGTAAAGCATGAGATTTAATATAATTAGGTCGTGGTTTTCTAATAGTATTCAGTCTTAAAAAATCTTGATAGGCCTAGATATGGGCTTCTCCATAACTCTTGTAATTCAATAATAATAAATATATATATATAAATGATACTTATACTATAGAGATGAGGAATAAAAATAAATTGCACACCATGAAAATTTTACACATATATTACACAAATAATGCAAAGATCAATCGAGGCAAAAAATATATATAGAGCGATAAAAAATATAATATAAAAATAGAACAATATTTGAAATCAATAAAAATACACAGGCTAACTTTATATTCTAGATTTATGGCACGAATCATTACCATGTGCCTTTATCTTGAAATCATATGCATTCTTTGGCATGTAGCTGTGACATGTACTTGCTAATACTTGTCTGCTTGGATAATTCAATCATAAATATGTGCTCTAAGATCAGCTTGATAAATTAGCCACTAATAATCCAAATATATCTATATATTAAAATCTCTAGTATTTAGTAGATTTATTTGTATCGAATATATATTTTTATCTCAGGGTGCAAGATTCGGCACCTGACGGAATAGGTAGAGCCATTCATCTAGTGAATTAGAACTATGATAAATTATCGCAAATTGTATTGCAAAAAATTAAATATTATATGCATATGTTTTAATAGCCTAGATTTCGTACTTCTTTGATTAAATAGAAATTTCTAAAAATTGATCTATATTTTTCTTTCAATTAAATACCTTTAATACTAATTTTTACTTGCGCAAGTATTACTCTTATTAATTTCTCAATTTATAATACCCTTTCGGCGAGCTAGCTTTGATCATCAGATTAATTCGAAGCACTAGGGCGCCCATCACTAAATTCAAATTTAATCACTCACGTGTCGAAAATCTTCTTGTAAGCCGCCGATGTCGATCCAACTCCATGCGGTCCGGGAATATGGTAGCCGGAATCGTCTCCTCCAGGGGTTATAAATTTAATAAAAATGAAAAATGACTTCTGCTTCACAATAGCATCACGAAGTCTTTTAAGAAATTTAATAATTTACTTTAACTTTAAATTTTACAAAATTATTAATAAGGTACTTCGCTCTAAAATATTTGGGGTCCTCTTATGGTGGCATCTGGCTGGCGAGTGCTGGTTCTTCCTTCTCAAGTTTTACAGATCCTCTTTCCGACTTTCAAATTAGCATAAAATTTAAATATCTCAATCCTCCGCCATTAAATTCAAATAGATCTTACAAAAAATGCCAAAATATTGCTTAGATTATATGATTAATAATTTCTTTGCATTCGAGCCATATTGATAACATAGATTACACAAATTTTTACACAAAATCTAGTACATTTATATAAATATATATAAATATTTTTGAATTGGCCTACAGTTGCCGCCTATTAACTGCCGTTTTACTATTGGTGCATGCAAATTTTATTCGGTATTCATGCGCCTGGTAACTCTTATTTCCTGAATACATTAAATTATTTTTATTTGGTGTTTTATTTATGCTCTTTGCATGCTAGTTAATATTCTATACATTAATATTAATTCCATGCTACCTAATAATTAGCCACGTGGACGGGTGTTTTTTCACATTGCACACCATCCGATTGCAATAAAGCTCTGCCAAGGGGTTTTGGTCAGATTCTACGTTCTTCGGTTTGATCGATCTCTAGGTCACCGATCCGTGAATACATCTACATAACCTCAATCTTCAAATATTTTACATAATAATCTATTTATGAGCAATAAACTTCCTTCAAATCCTTTTTAAGTTCTTGTACCATTTAGCCAGAACAAGCTGATGCTATCTAATCTTGGTTATTATCTGCTTGGCGATATTAGCCAATTACTTTATTTTTAGACCTATTACTATTTCTGTTAGGGCTTTTTTTCTCTACCCAAATTTAAATATGTTACAATGTTTGAGCGAGTGATCAAATTTTGACTATGGTCAAATTGACCATGACTAGGCTATATTTGATCAAGGTTGGTGAAATGGGGCATTAATCATTTAAACATTCGAACATTAAGGGAAATGCCAAACCATCGACTTGAATCTTGGACCTCACTTCGCTCGGTCAATTATCAACTGAAAATATATGCCTGATTATTAACTAATTCGTGCACGAATTATTTTTCGTTTCAAAATATTTTTCTCATCAATATAGATTGAATCAGCTCTAAAAAACACCTTTCTATCAATTTTGAACACAAAAAGTTCTCAGGAACTCTGAAAATCAATGTTCCCGTTTGGGATCAGTGTGCTCGAAAGGGAGAAGAAACTCAGGAGTATTAGAGGGAGGAGAACTTCACTTCAATAGTCTCTTTAATAGGTTATTCATCATTGATTGACATCACATCCTCTTGATATGGGTATTCATAGCAATATCCAAGAATAGAATAACAGAAATTGGAAAAAAATTGGTGTGTGCTCAGTAATTGAAATTAACCTTCAAAGACAAAATTTTGTCAATGTAGCATTATTATGAGTTTGTAGGAAAAGACTGGTTTGATGGTTATCTCATTCAATATATTCCGTGTAATTATTTGTATACGGTATATCATTGAATAGCATTACAGTATTTCTAGGGATATTGATGGAAGCTAGGGAACTAGGGATCTAGTTTTTCATGAGAAAATTATAGCTGAGTTCCAATATTTTAATTTGCTACTTGAGAGACAATTTTGTATTCTAACCACTTGCTTTTATTTTATCAATACTGTTTAGATTCCCATTATCATGCATTATTCCTCTATATCTTTGCAACACGGTTTACTAAGCAATCTGACGCTTCCTGAGATCAAACTCCACAGCAAAAGCTGTACGCTGTCCAAATAATTCGTAAACAAAAGCAACAATGTAGACTTGGTTACCCGCCAGTTACAGAAATACTCTAGTTGTGTGTTACAATTAATATTATTGAAAGCACGTGGGACTAAAATAACCGAACTCTTTTGGACTAGAATAAAATGTAGCAATGAATTAATTGTGCTATAACAGTAACTATAATTCAGAATTCTGTACTATAGAAATAGCTCTGCGCTTGACTTAGTACAGCATCACAAGAACTTGGATGTTACACATTCTACGGCTGGGAGTATAACTATAGCTAATCTCTAAAACATAGAACTATATATAATCTTGGGTACAACTACAACCGTATACAGGAGAGCAATGTTATCATACATAAATAGGAAAGCTATATTGAGAAAAGACTGGAATAACTGAATATTGTGTTGAAAATAGCCGACATGTTACATAAATACATCACATTTTGCAGTTAATACGCCGAAGCTATCGAGAAGCGTTAAACCTCGTCTAATTTCCCCTCACATGATCTCATAACACGACCTTGATATATAAGCCACAATCTCTATTCCTCCAGTACTGTACAGGCTAACACCTTCATCACGGAAGAGCAAAAAAAGAAGTGGCGCCGCCTTTGATGAAGACTACGATTAATTTGCGCCTGGTGACGTGTCAGTGTCTAAAAGTGGCGGCTGCGGCGCTCTCACACGCACAGGCTCGCCGTGAGTGCGCTGCAGCAGCTCAGGTGTGTGATTGGGCTTGATGAGTGAGCGAGCAATGATCTCGTCACATGCTTCTTCAACAAAGTGGAATTGCTCGCGTGTCTTGCATGTGATGCAATTTCTCTCATGTCAGCATCAATGTTCTACATGTTCACAACGCAGAGTACATGACTGTGCACAACGTTCAACCTATATTCCCTGTAATGTAGGGACTACGTTATCAGCGTTCAAGCTACTGTAATAGTCTATGAGTGTTCAACTAACAGTAACAATACATGTGTGGAATGTTCAACAATATTTCCAGAGTAGGGACTCAAATCAAGTATTTAATTGCAGATTGGAGACTAATTCAATCTTAGATTTCTCTGGCCCTGGAGGCTGGAGCAGATAAAAGATTATTCATTCATGCTGAAGATGAATTTAATATGTAGTAATTGAACATTCTAAAAAGGCAACTTGAATGTTCAATTATTGAAGATCACTTGCAGCCTTATTATATTTAATATCGATAGTGTATATAGTTCATGAGGCTACTAGTTATTTTCTATCATTATAAATATGAAGTGTTCGAATACCATCCATAAGCTACTGTGGATGAGAGTGGAAGACATTTTTTGAAACGAAATACCTCAGTTTTTCTATTCTGCAATCAACGTTCCATTCTCTCAACTTTCGCCATTCATTCATCTATCTCTTATTGTTACTTTGATTAGAAATACGAATAATATCAAATCTCGTTTTTCTAGAATTTATTGATTCTGGAATTCATCCTGTAACTTCCAGGATTAAACTATTGAGATAGAGAGTTGAAATATCAGAAATTTCGCAATAAGAGTAGAGAGGGAATGCCAATCAATTAACTCTCAAAATAAAACTATTGAGATAGAGAGTTGAAATATCAAAAATTTTGCAATAAGAGTGGAGAAGAAATTCCAATCAATTATTATACAGTTTTTTATTTTATTTTTTATTTCGAACCAATGACTAACATAGTGGATGAATGAAATGTACATCATGTATGAATGTCACATACTGGAAATCATACTTGTCATACTTGAACATAATCATCAAAAAGTCTAACTGTAAAAGGGTCCTCAGTAAACGAAAATCTCCTAGCAGGAGATGACTGCAGAGAAGGAGAAAGAGGAGGAGGAGATGGAGGAGAAAGAAAAAGTGAAGATAGATATCAACATTGTAGAATTGGCAAGCAATCACTCGAGTTGGCGATGAATTGGCAAACAAGTGCAAAGCAATAATATCTGTCTGGCTGAGTGCTGGGGGAAGAAGTGTTTCTCACTTTTCAGCCCTCCGTCGTTGTTTCAAACTCAGCTTCCACTTGCTTTTTATCGGCGCTGCGATTTGCTAGATGTCGTAACCATCAAACTCCTATTGAGACTGTGAGTGTTTTGGGGGGGTCTCAAACAAAAACACACACGGCTACAGTTCGTTCTCCGATTACATATCTGCTAAGAGATCTTAGCAGGGAGAGAGAGGCAGTTTTTTCTGCTGAGAATGCTGCTGCCCACATGAACTAAAGTTACAGGAGAAATACACATAGATGTATGGGATACGAAGAAGAGGATTTTGATTGTCAAGGGAAAGACCCCCTGTTGTCAAGTGAGAACGTAGTATGGGAGTGGAAATGTTCAAACCTACACCACTTGACATCATTTGCAAGGTTAAACCAGAATTGGAAAAACTGGACTTCCTGTAGTTTTAACCATTCACTAGAGGCCATTTCGAATAGATGTTCATGATTTTCATCAAGGTCATGAATAAAAAGTCAAACAAATATTATCAATTTTATCCATTTGTTAGGTTATGAATTATCAGATAATTTTATCTGAAAATAATAATGTTACTGCAATAATTAATCGTAGCAATTATCGTCTAAATACCCACATGAAATGTATGCCGATTAATACTTGAGACTTCTCACCTTCAAAAATACATAGCAAAGTGTGGACGATGATCAAAGTATTCTTATCAGCCACACATAGGAAGGGGATGAGTAGGATGAGGCGATCAGGCGATGAGGGGAAGAGTATGAATAGATATTTATCCACATAATAATATTATTTCTAACAGTATAATTTCAGGGTTCCTTCCAGAAAACTTTTAATTCAAGTCACGTGTCTTGGAATCGGAGTTTTCTCGTACACGATATTTTGGAATCAATTTGTACAAATAAAATTCGTAAAAGTATTTGATGATGTGGCGATATTCCTTCCCAGCACTACTGGACGTTTTGAGAGAAAATGGAAATTCTCAATTCAATAGAAAGCAGTTATTGTTGTTTAAAGGGTTCTGGTGCCTCCATGAAGTTTGCAGAATAGGGAAAGAAGACGATTGCTGGTGACCTACACAGCGTATGATTGTGGATTAAGTTTAGAAAGAGAAGGAAGTAGGGAATGGATAGGAAACAGTAATGGTGGAATAGAAGGGGAGAAGGAAGAGAGATATAGCAAGGAAGGAGAAAGAGATGATGGAGATGAGTGAAATGATGAGACTGAAAATCGAGAACGGAAACAGTACATCAGGACGAAGAGGAGAGAGGCAACAAGGGAAAACGGCGAGAGAAGTGATGAAATAGGTAAAGCAGTGGGAGAGGAGGACAAGAGAGAAAATGCAGAACAAAGCAGGAAAAAAGAGAGAGTAAATGACGAGGAGAGAGAGAGGAAAGAGGAGAGATAGATTGAGTGAGTGAGCAATCGTTCAGCTGTGATTCGGCAGATGCAAATCGGGCGAGCAATTTGCCCAGACCGGTCATAAATTGTGGGCTTTTGTAGGGCCTTGCTTTGCCTCGCCCTCCGGCGGCCAACCTAGCCCCCCCCCCCAACATCGCCCACCATCACACAGCATTTTATTCATGCCTACTCACACACACATACACTCACTCACTATCACTACTTTTTCATTCAACTTTACATGCTTGTCTCCTCTTTTCATTGCAGCTCCAACGTCGAACCTCATCTTTTCTTCGTTTTGTCACTCATTTGGAACTTTTAAAATTAGGAAAACACCATCATTCCCGTCATTCTTTTTTGAAAAACTTCTCCTTCCAACCATCACATCCCGAACATACATCCCACATACATAAGTATGTGGTTCACATACATTCTTTTCCCAGAGAATCATTCGAGCCTGGAAATTTTCTAGCGAGATATATTATTCAAATTTGAAAATTATGGATTCGCATTTTCATTGAATAATGAGTACTACCACAGAATAATCAATAATAATTTTCTCTTAGTTCTCTTCTACGTGGTGTTACCATACAGAAAAGACAGCAAAATACTATATAATAGCTTAAGCTATATTTTCTCCATGGTATGACATAATCTATTAGAATTTTGTTTATTTATCCATAATTTTCAAAATTGATTGTTCCATTTTGATATTGACGATTGAATTGAGATAATTAAATAAATTTCGAAGAATATGTAATTGATATCGGATGCTGAGAAAATATCCGCACATTATTTCTGCCAAACAATCTTCAATAATTTTGATATTACTTCAATTTATTATCATCTTGATGAGGAATATTCAACAATTACAATGATAGAAATGTCATTATTACCATCCGATTCTTACATTAACTTCATCTACAAGCTCCTGACTGCTCAATACCCTCTATCTTCTACTCATCTTCTCTTTATTTTATTCAACATCTCTTCTCTCTCCCTGCATGTTTCTTGAGCATTCTCTCTCAATTTCCCTGAATTACACTTTCTCTGTTACATTCTCTCTATTACACTCCTGATAACAGACTCATCATGCATAGCAGCCACACTAACTTTCTGTACACCGCGCAGTACTCACGAAAGCTTCCTCTCACATAATTCCCCTCCCCAGCCAATAATCTGAGAGTTTTCCCCTGGGAGTTTGAGTGGAGTTACCCCACTCAGTATCGGTTGGTGCATCGCCGATCATTAAGCGTTCTAATGGATCCCAGAATACATCAATATAAACGCGGCTGCTGCTGAGGACGAGATTTCAAAAGAACAAATACGGGGATGAGTACGATCCATCCATTATCCCTATGCAATCACTGATTTGTGGTCGGTTCAATTTAGCTACACAGGAAAAATGAACTCCTCTCTCATAATCCAAAGAATATTATATAAAGAATAATATATTATATATATATATTGAAACAGGAGACACGATATAAATAGATTGAAAACACTTAAAAACTTGAATTAGAAATGGGGGAAATTTTCGGAGACTGTGTCTCCTTTCTCAACCGAGAAGACTGCAGTTTTGAATCCTCTCTCAACCGAGAAGACTGCAGTTTTGAATCCAACTTGGATCCGAAAATTTCCCCCATTTCTAATGTAAGTTTTTAAGTGTTTTCAATCTGTTTATATCGTGTCTCCTGTTTTAATATACACACATGTATATATATATATATATATATATATATATATATATATATATATATATTCATTTCTATAAAGAATATTATTTCAAGCACACAGTGATAATTCCAAGGGAAGTTTATTTTTAGAAAATAGGCAATACATTGGAATTAGCAGTTATTCTTATATTATTATGATGCAATGTTAGAAATTATTCTGATCCTCTAAGGAATTTCGTTGAAAACTCATATTCATAGTACAACTTTTATACACAAATAGAATGAATTTGGCCAATAATTAACGTCAACATTAACCAGGGATTTTTATCCGTACATTTACAAATCATCCGTCTGCTGCCGTGAGCGTTGGCCATTTATCAGTCGGTTTTTTACTTTCCTTGCCCTATTACCATAGGTAAGGAAAGTATTGCTTTCCGAAAAAAATTAAGGTACACCAATTTCTAAATTTCTATACGTTTCAAGGTCCCCTGAGTCCAAAAAACTGGTTTTTGGGTATTGTGGTCTGTGTACACGATGTATGTATCTCATCTCCCAATCAACGGAATGACTTGAAATTTGGAACTTAAGGTCCTTTCACTATAAGGATCCGACACGAACAATTTCGATCAAATGCAATTCAAGATGGCGGCTAAAATGGCGAAAATGTTGTCAAAAACAGGGTTTTTCGTGATTTTCTCGGAAACGGCTCAAACGATTTTGATCAAATTCATACCTAAAATAGTCATCGATAAGCTCTATCAGCTGCCACAAGTCCCATATCTGTAAAAATTCCAGGAGCTCCTGAAGTGCAGGATGGATTCCTGCACCTCAATGCAGATAGATTCCCAATATCAGGCTTCAGATACAATTGAAACAAAAAAAATCAAGTGGAGTAGATTGAGCATGAAAATCTCTACAATTGATGTTTAGTAACATTTTTACCTAAAACTGAAAATAAGCTTTAAATTCGAGAAAATGTGATTATTCAATTGCAAATTATTGTTGATTCTATTAAATCATTCACTATGAGGAGATAGCAGACCTCATGTGTGTCTCCAGCGTTATTCCCTGTCACCAGCTGGCTCAAATATTTGAATAATAGACTTGAGATGCGCGGGAACACTAGCGTCAGGTGATCAATTTTCATAACGGCAAGGAAAGTTGTGTGAGTGCGCCACACCAGATTTTTAAAAGTGTCACAGTTTTATAGGAAGCCAGGTACTAGCATAGTATGAATACTTGAAACTCTGACATACCCTTTGATACCTCTTCTTGGATACGGTGATGTAAAACACGTACCCACTAAAAATCCCAGCACAGTTCCAAATTGTCCGCAAGAGTGGCAATGCCGCGCAAAATCAAAGCCAGAACTGCAGGGATTGCCATTGAAGTGGAGACCGGGCAATTTGCATGGAGTTCTATGGAGTACGAATGTGGCTGGAAACAGACAAAGCAATTACAATTAAGCTTTGTACATTGCTAAAGAGATAAAGGTGGAGAGGCTGCTTGCCGGGTTTTATGGCAGGGACCCGGTATTAGTCCCTTGGTGCCTGTTCTCCGAAAAAATAGGACTACCCAGCTATTAGGCGAAATCCCTGCTTCTATTACGCTGTCATAAATAAGACGGCTGAAGCGACTCCGAGAAGGCAGCGTTATTAAAATGGTAATGCGACCAACGACCAACTTCGACGGCATGCGTTAGTTGAGCTGAAAAAATCCGAGTGCTTCCAGAGCTTACCCTGTTCTTCGTCTAGAATTACCACAAACCTGACAAAACCATAACCAGGTTTTTGGTCGACTTACACCTTGTTGACTTACTATCTCACCAAATATTGCCGGAAATGACAATAATTGGGTTATTTTTGCAATCCTCTCGCTCCAGTGCTATTCTTGAAAAAAGGGTGGTTTTGTGATAATTGCAGTAATGATATTTTCTATAGGTTTCTCCCTGTGAAATATATGATAACTTATGATCGTTCTAATCGAATAAAATACTGTGTTGTAGCACATAATATAATATTCTTCTCTATTGAAAGGAATGAGCTTGAAGGAAACAGTCATTTTCCTCCTTTGAGGTTGTAGTCCTTTTCCTCATCTTCATAGAACATTACTTGCAATGAGCCTGTTCTACGAGCAAAATGCCTCTCAGTTGAATAAACTCTTGTTCTTTCCCTTAGAATAGGAACTAAAATATCATGTACTTGTTCCAATTTCCACCAATTTCTGCAATAATCTTCAGTAATTGAAAAAAGTAATATAATAGTATATTTCTTTTGTATATAACAACCATATATTTTCATTAAAACTGAATTTTACTTTCTTTAAATCACATCTGAAACTTGGAAACAGGGCTAAAAATCACTCTATACTGAATAATTATAATTTCTATCCTCATTCATTCATACTTCTTGACATAAAAATTATGTGGAATTTTGCTGATACGAAAAGAATTTAGAGTTATGATGATATATGTGATACGACAGAGGTATTCATATTCCTTCAAAGAGAACCATGAATAGGTTGAACACTAATTCTTCTTCAGTCAATCAAACTATCTCTATGACTGATCTTCTGCACATATCCATCATAATAGCTTGATGAGCTGTATATGGATAGCTTGAGCAATGAAAGAGAATTTCAGATGAATCAAATTTATGGACTCTATCATTAGTCAATGAATATAGTGGTGGTCTCACAGAACGGAAGCGACTGCTGGCATGACTCTAATAGCATTCGGAAGTTGCTGACAATGAGCAAGAGAAGAATAAAATAGAGGAGAGAAAAGAGAGAAGAAACAGGAGAAAAAGAGAATGAAGAGAATAGAGCTAGCTGGTTTTGACGCTGGAGATATATACACTTGACACAGATTGATAAAGAAGTGGAGCTGAGCTGTGTTGTAGTCTGTAGACCAAACATTAGGCTTATATGGGTTGTACAGTATGGGTGACCCCCACACAAGAATCTAGCAGCAGAGCTCTGTAGCAGCGCCACATGCATTATTCAAATACTGAGCTCTTGCTGAATAAAACAGGATACTGGAGAATAACAGATATTTGCCACAAAGCGAGCGAGGAATTGGAAGAGGAAGAAGAAAAAGTGGGAAGGAAGAGTTGAGTGGGAGACCACGGATAAAAGGAGGAAAGTTTAGGAACAGAATCAGATGAGGAAAGGATAATAGCAATAAAAGTGAGACTAGGTGAAAGCATAGACAAATGAAGATGATCGAGTCATGACGCCAAGGAAAGAAGAGAAAGAACAAGAAAGATAGCTGATTTGAATGTGAAAATTGGAAAAACAAGGCGCGAAATAGTAGATAGAAATACAAATCCCCATAAAAAATGATAATTTAGCAACTATGGAGAAGAGAGCAAGAGAATACGGAAAGAAACTGATGAGGCAGGAAGATTGAAAAAATTGAATGAGGATAAGCGAAGAGAGAGAAAGTAGGTCAGAAAGCAGAATGAAAAGAATAAAAGATGAAGAAGATTGCTAACATAGGACAAGGGTTGAGACAATGAAGTGGATTCATTTACAGACATATGGAGGGGAGGAGAAACTCGAAAAGAACATGATAACAGTGGAGCAATACAGTCGAAGCAAATGTAAAAAGTGAGAAAAAATCACAAGTCAAAAGAAAGTCATGAAACCGCAAAAGCATGTATCGTGTATTGCTCCAAGCAGAAGAAAAGTCTCGCAGTGGGGAAGGATGCTGTGTTAAGGAGGGGGTTTAAGAAGAAAATAGGCCGACGAAAGCTCTGGAGAACGGTGAGAATACGGACGAATAAGTGAGAATGAAAATAAAGCGGAGGAATTTTCTTCCAGCTCACTGAATACGCCGAGGATGCTCTCGCCTATACACACTAGTCCGAGCAGTCCAAGTCACGATTTCAGTCAGCATCGCGGCGGAGAGCTAATGTAAAAATAATGAGCATCTCATTCGACAGCCCCCCTCAAACCTTCCCCTCCCTTTACTACCTCTCAACTGATGAATGGATGAGAATTTTATCTTTCATCTCCAGCTCGCTTTGAAAAGGCATCAATTAATGTGCTACCTCACTCACTCGCTGGCTCACTCCCTCCTCATATTTGCGCCACTGAGAAAATCGTAACTCTATTTCCCTCGTGCAGTACCCTTAGATGCTATCCCTGGCAATGCAATCGTTCACTACCTGCAAGCAGAGGCAACACCTTCAATCTTCAAACGGTGTCAGATCAGAACTGAGTCATCCATCAAGTTGAGGTGATCCATCCCCAATCCAGCTTCGAAAATACTAGCGAATCTTTTGCTCCACTTCTAAACTGGTTTGTAATTCATGGAGTCGATGTTTGATCAGGCTATTTGCTAGTCTTTTTTCAGTTCTTTATTCTGAGATTGGATCATACGTGACGTGAGTCCGAGACGTGTGAAAAATGTGAGGCTGTGGGAAAGAGAAGAAGAACCTGTAGTTTCCAGTGGGTTGTTGAGTTGAATAATTCCAGCTATTGTTGAAGATATTCAATATTTATGAAATTCCAAGAATTATTGATTTCCGATGACGCTATGGCAAGTAATAATTAATGAGAGAACCATTCACCACTTCCTCAGTCATTAGAATAGAGACTGGGAGGTGTTGATTTTGAGTGGAAATTGAAAGTATTTATACATCTCTTATCAAATGAGTGAAGAATTATTGATAGAACGGAGGGGTGGGTAGTCTGTTCATATGCTTATATAGGGGCTGTGTTTCATTAATGTTATCTTAGACATTCATCACTAAATATTACAGTTCTCAATTTACTACTTTTATTGTTATTGCAACTCCAATAGTTAATTATACTTCTAATACTATAGTTCAGTTCATAGTTCTTCTCAATTTGTGCACATTCCTTCTTTCTCTTCTTTTCTTCCCCATTGTTATCATTATTTTCCTGTGATTTTTTCACTAGCTATCCAGCATGTTCAAATGTTTATTTCTCTTTCTATATCTATTTATCTTCCTACCTTCTCTCTTTCTATCTGATTACCTTCTACTAGTATCCATATATTATATTATATCCATAATTTATCCATATAATATTCGATTCTTTCCCACATTGAATCATACTATTCCTCTTCAATTTTATGGGGATATTATTCATTATCAGTTGTATTATGTATCTTTTCTCATTGATAACTTTCTTCAAAGATTTTTCGTTTTTCTGCTGGCTTTTTTCTCTCTTTTTCAGTTTTTACTGGATCCGATTTCGCTCTATCTCCACCATGAACACGATCTTCCACTACTGGATTCCATCTCTCTCTATCTCCACTTGGACTCGATTTTCCACCACTGGATTCCATCTCTCTCTGTCTCCACTTGGACTCGATCTTCCACTACTGGATTCCTTCTCGCTTACCTCCACTTGGACCCGATTCTTCCACTACTGGATACCTACTCGCTCTATTTCCACTTGGACCAGATCTCCCACTACCAGTTCTTCCTCAATCTTCGTCTTATTCACCATTAGGATTATTCATCACCGGAGCTCCACACATCTACATCTTATTGTGTTTAGTGAATTTTGTTTTGAACTAGTGTTTTAAATAGTGAAGGGAGCCGAACTGTCAAGGCATGCTGAATGCACTCGAATCAAGAGACTTTTTCATTTAGGTTAAGTTTTATCAGTTTCATCCCCATTTTCCCCGTCATGTGTCGTTCTGAGGTCGTTCACGATTGGTCTGCTGCTTCCATGATGCCTCTCACTGACACGTCAGCTCGCTCGCCCTCAAGTAGGTATGATTATTTCAATAATAGTAATAATGACGCAGGTATGTTTCTAGCAAATAAGCTCCACTCTTTCAAAAAACTTTTCAAGGCTGCTCACCTTAACGTACAATCCCTCAGTTGCCACATTGATGAACTCAGAGCAATCTTCCGTTTTCAGGACTTCAATATAATCGGAATTTCCGAATCATTTTTGAAGCCTAGTATTCATCAAATTTTGTTGCATTGCCTGGATATAATCTTTTCCGGAATGATAGATTAAAAAGCTTGTGGGGGTGTAGCAATTTATGTGAAAGAAGGTATCAAAACAAAAGTTTTAATCACATCTAAACAAGAGTATTGTTCCAGACCAGAGTTTATGCTACTTGAATTATCCTTATCTAGTACTGATAAATTACTCGTTGGTATCTGTTATCGCCCACCAAAATAGGTCATTTCACAGATTTCGAAAGTGCCTTGCTTTCTCTTATGCCTTGTTATAACCGTATACTAGTTATGGGGGATATGAACACCGACTTGAACATGACAAATCGTAACTTTGACTACTTTCAACTGACTACAATTTTCCAATGCCTAAACATGACTATTTTACCTCTCGATCCAACTCATCATACTAATGAATCAGACACACTCATTGACCTTCTCATTGTTAGTGATCCCAATGAGGTTGTTCAAGCAGGCCAAATCTCAGTCCCAGCTATTTCTAGACATGATTTGATCTACTGTGTACTTTCCCATAAGATACCCAAGCAGAACAGAAAATTATCACTTATAGAGACTTCAAAAACTTTGATGAAGCCGCCTTCCTGACTGATGTGGCTCAGACTCCATGGCATCAAATTGAAGCATTACCCTCAGTTGATGACATGGTCAAGACTTTCGAGAATTGGACTTTGACTTTGTATGACAAACATGCACCTTATGTGACAAGGAGGATTAATAGAAAACGACGAGTACCGTGGATGACTGAAGACATACTTAAGATGATGGGACGTAGAGACAAAGCACATAGAAAATTTAAAAAGACATTTGACTTGGACAGTTTGATAGAGTATAGGAGCCTTAGAAATAGGGTTAAACAGGAATTACGGAACTCAAAGATTAGGTACTTGAATTCGTTTATGACAAACAATAGACAAGACTCTAAATCACTTTGGCAGGGAATAAAAGAATTCGGGCTTGGCAAAGAGAAATCGAATCCACAAATTGACTTACCATTGAATAATATAAATGACCATTTCGTTTCACACTCTAACCAACGCGACGAAGTTGTCATTGCTAATCACATTGATGATCTTGAAGAGCAGGTTACAAACTTAGATTTACCAATCACTGATCAATTTCATTTCCATCCAATCTCAGAAGAAGACACTTTCAGAGCAATTCAACGTATTCATAGTAATGCTATGGGTGTAGACAAAATTCCTATTAAATTTATCAAGAAGATGTTATTTGCTGTTTTACCAACCATTACATACATTTTCAACAAGTCACTTGAAGAAGGCATTTTCCCTGAAAACTGGAAGTTTGCTCTGGTTCGCCCTCTAAATAAAGTTCCATCACCCAATAAAGTTGAGGATTTTAGACCAATCAGTATTTTACCTGCATTGTCCAAAGTGCTAGAAAGACTCATTCATGCTCAAGTTGTAAAATTTCTAGACAACAATAGTAAGCTTCATAACTTTCAATCAGGCTTTAGAAAATTCCATTCAACTGAGACAGCTCTGCTTCGTGTCACTGATGATATAAGTTAGCTATGGACCAAAGAAAATGCACCATCCTCACCCTATTTGATTTTTCTAAAGCATTCGATACTGTTGATCATACAGTCCTTCTGAATAAGTTGGCTATTCTTGGTTTCAGTCACAACTCGTTAGTTTGGTTTAAATCCTATCTATTAGGTAGGAAACAATGTGTATCTGTCGGTGACAAAAAGTCAACTTGGAAAAACGTTATGCATGGAGTACCACAAGGTTCAATTTTAGGCCCTCTCCTCTTCACTTTGTATGCTAATGACCTTTCTTCCATTATCAAATTCTCCAGTTTCCATACTTATGCAGACGACCTTCAAATCTATTTAAGCTGTCCCATAACAAAAATTAATGAAACAGTTGGAATAATGAATCAGGATATCAATTCGATAGTGGAATGGACAAAGAAAAATGGCCTTAAGCTTAATCCCATCAAAACACAACCCATTATAATTGGATATTCTCGTCTTATAAACAATATTGACCTTGAATCGATTCACAAAATTAGTGTAGACGGTAATGACATTCCTTACTGTAGCTCAGTTAAAAATTTAGGCATTATTATGAATAATACTCTTGACTGGTCAGAACAAGTGAACAAAACTTGTAAAAAGGTATTCTCAGCCATGCATGCATTGAAGAAAATGCACGATATCCTCCCTAGAAACATTAATTATTATTGGTTCAATCTCTCATCTTCCCACATTTAATGTATTGTAATTCTGTTCTTAACGATATGCAAGTCACTCTGAATGATAAACTACAGCGTTGCCAAAATTATTGTCTACGTTTCGTCTACTCTCTCCAACGCCATGATCATATCACCCCAGCCCACATTGCTAGTTCAACATTAAAGCTTCCCGATCAGAGGCTTTTTCGAATAGTCAAGCTTGTTAGAGATATCTTGATATACGGTAATCCGAACTATTTTAAAGATGATTTCAAATTTGTCTCTGAAGGTAGGAGGATAGATGCTTCACATACTAGAACCGGAGAAAGTACTTTAAGGATACCCAATCATCGAACTACTATTTTCACAAAATCTTTCTTAGTCAGTGCCTGTCGTGCATGGAATGCACTTCCTGTTTCTATCAGGTCCATCGAGAGCCGAGCGAGCTTCATCCTAACTTTAAAAAAACATCTTTTGGAACAAATGACTGAAACTGTCCGGCCCTAGAACGATCACATGACATCCATCCCCCACCCATCCCACAAATACAAACCTTTAAACCATGTTATAGAACGAATTGTATATATATATATTATATAAACTCATGTTATTTCAATTATCCACTGCATAATGCTGTATATTACTGAAAGTTGATAACCCTGATCTACTTTCAGCCTACTTCATTTTATTAATCAATTATTTGATCTTATCTACCTATATAATTATTTTACTCTATCAATTTTCTGTTTTTTTTTTCTCTTTAATATTCATATTGATTAAAACTTTTACAATATTTTCATTAATAAATAAATCCTTAGTTTAAATAACGAAATTAACGTTTTGGTAGAGAGTTAGTGGGGAGGATATTTTTAATATTCTGTCCGAAGAATGGACATTGATATGTCCAAAGCTCCGCCAATTTATGTAGATGCATAACAATATGATTATTATCTATAGTTATTATTACAAACTGCTTTTTCATATCATATACAGTTCAATAATTATTTTCTTAGTCTATATTATGTAAATTCATCTATAATTTTGCTGTATTGTAAGCTATTGTATATAAGTGTATAAGCCAGTATATATTGTAATCTACATAAATAAAGTACTCATCAATCAATCAATCAATCAATCAATCAATCAACTGAAGATGTCCGTGGAAAACACATCTGATGATTATATCAATATCCTGATCGACATTCATTAGTTTATCAAGAGTTTTCGATTATTCCTTCCTGAATTCTTTTTCATGGCGCTCACTAATTATGTTATACAAACATCTCGGAACTTTAGATAATCTGGAAAAAGATTATTATATGTATGTTTTTTCTCTCTCAACATTATTATCACAGCATCAAATTCAATTGTCGTTGAATCATGTCTTTGCCCCCATTTATTATTGAACTCACAAATATTTTATCAGAAATATTTAGGTAGCAATAAAGGGTTCATACGAAAAAACCTCTAATCCTCAACAATTCGTCCATTAATGTTCTACCTGGTCTCGATATAGAAGGAACATTTCGATATGAGACCATTTAACCTTATAGCCGTAGCCGTCACGACAAGGAATAATTTTTCTCGATTTGATATTCATTGAATACTTACAATAGTTGAACATAATAATTTATTTATACACCACTGGAATGATATTGGGGAAGGGGAACGTCTAAGCTTGAAAGGTGTATGGCATTCTAGAATATAAAGGAGCTTCTGAGTCGATTTGAAATTCTATCTGGAAATAATAAGGATTAGTATTGAGTGAAGTGATTTGAATTACGTGACTTGATTGCATGACCGCCAAAATTCTTCTCGAATTTATCGTCGCCATCATGCAAATACTCTTTTATATGTGTGCTTTGACAAATTGAGTCTGCAATTTCAATTTTCCAATTCCCATTATGTATATGATTGAACCTACTGTTTCATCTTGTGTGCTTTTGCACGAAATGGAGAGGAAATTTTTCAACGTTTCCTTTCTTCGTGCCTTGAAATACAGACAGATCGTACGATCAGGACGATGAGTAGTTTACCGTGTAGGTCGCTATCGCGATCGACCTTCATGTAGCACAAACCAATTGTAAAGCATGGAAGTGGAAAATATGGTTGTCTCGATTTCCGTTCAGCTCGATTTAAAAATGTTGTCATTAATAACTGAATAGTGACATAGATCGGAACCAAAATCTGTACCTACTGGCTACTGGTTTTGTCCGCACCTTGAGTTTGATTCGAGTTCTGAAACATCTTATAATTTGTTGAGGATGAACAAAAATCTATACCGTCATCCACTAGTTTTGTTCGCACCTTACGTTTGATTTGAGTTCTGGAACGTCTTGTAGAGGATGAGGATGTAGTTGTCTTGAAAGTTGAGGATGTAGTTCTTTATTGGGAACTCATTATTATTATATGAAGTTCCTCTTCATTTGTTGATGATGTTCATTCTATTATTCTAACGATGAAGTTCTAGAGGGATTCCAGTTCTAGAAAGATGAAGTTTCATTTTCCAGTGGGGAAAACAATCTTTCTCGCTCCCAAAAACGACTGAACTACAGTACCTAAGACATATTGAACTATTCATACACATTATTCTGGTCTGGTTTTGTTCTTGGTGAATTTCACTCTATTATACCAGCACAAATTGCAAGGATATAGATCAACTTTTTGAAACGCAGACAGCTCTACTATTGAAATTATTACTGATGCCCGGTTTCACCAAACTTGGTGATCATAGTCAAATCGGATGCACTGAATTATCGACAGTAATGATGATTCTGTGACATCGTTGTTGAGCGTATCCGATTTGACGATGTTCAAATGTTTCAACCAAGGTTAGTGAAACGAGCCATGGAATATGTAGCTCCAACTGTAGGATCAACGTACAGGCTCCTCTAAAGTGAAATACTAAACACAAAAAAAAGATAAGTCGGTGGATCCTTCTCATTCTTTTTTTTGTCTTTTTTTCTATTGCGAATGATGCTCACATGAGCGTTTTGCTTGTACGTGGGTGAATTATGAGATGATCAAACGTTCATGCCTATTCGAATGGACTCGGCGGATTCGAACCCGCGACCAGGTAGCACTAGCAGACTGAAGGATGCAACGCCTTAGTCAACTCGGATATCTGCCCGGCAATATGATTAGAGATACATCAATAACAATTGGTATCATCAACATCAATCAATAAATCATCTGCATTAAAAAATATATATATACAATGAATTAATCATAATATTACTCATTCAAGAAACAAACATTTGGATGGGAGATAATTAATTCAGTTTTTTTCTAGAAAGATCACTACTTAATCCACAGCCAGGGCGCAGAGAATAAAAAATAATACACATGAACTTCAGATGAGTAATCGAAATATGAAGTTTGAGAATAATACACATCTCACTTTTCCGTGACTGTAAAACCTTTGTGATTGTGAAAAACCAATATCCAATATTATCAAATTCCTACAAAGCATAAGGTAAAACCGATATGAGAAAGTGGTTTTCAGATTCACCAGCGTTTACATGTTAATTTCAATAGGTAGCCTTAGAGAGTATAGAGATCTTGTTTTAGTTAGTGTTCAGCAAGAGTAACTAACTACCAACGTTGCAATCAATCTCCAGACAAAGACGTAGGCTATTACCCTGAAGGATTTGAACAATCACCGATCTTTGTACAGTAAACACGTGTTGGATCGTGGATGTCTAATCTTAATCCATCCGTGAGACTAATACATAATCCCCATCTGAATATCGTGCACTATAATCCCTTACCGAGAATTCACCGTTCATTGAAGTATACCGTATATTAATGAGTTGATCACGCGATCCTGCAATTAAGGATTATCCAATACCTTGTTCGAAAAATACACATATTATTATCGAAGTCAATGAGCAAAGTACATAGTTCATTATCATTGAAAGGGTAGCAATCAAAGTTACTTTGTGTAACGTTACAACGTTCATCAAATAAACAATGAACGTTGTCATGGTTGTCGAAAATACAACGGAGCTATGAATCACAATTAGGAAAATTGAGTTTGCGCATGATTCATTGGGTTTGTCAAATAATGTTAATCAACTTACCTACATTCTACGACAAGCTTAATTTACACTCTATACAAAGAGGAGATTCATTGCAAACTCTGTGGAGTATTCGTGGTACGGAAAATTGTAAATTAATATTGTCATGATATTGTGTACAAGAAATATTAATATTTTAGGTGAATGAATCAAAATACTAATTTATTGTCAAGTTGCAGTTGTCAATATAAGAGTCTCGAATGGGAATCTACCAGAAAAAGACCTCTAAAGATGTGGACATCGACAAAATGAGGAATAGCCAGAGGAAATTTTTCAGTGATCGTAACATATCACCTCAAATGTGTTGAAAGAGTACCTTGAACGGCCCTGTGGCGATTCAAACCCTTGTCGACTTCGCAGTATAATAATACTTGTAGCATAGCTCATTCTGTAATGTAAAGAAGTGTTTCGCTTATATTACAGAATAATTAATATTCTTTGGCCTCATCTTCATGAAATTCTTCAAAACTTTCATGCTTCACAATAACGGATTGTGACAACGAAATGAGATATTGTAGTATAGAATAATGATTAATGACAGTGGGGTAATGAAACCAACTTTGAAACGTCAGAATAATTCTGCCTAAATGAACGCTGAAGCGATATTAACTTGGAAACTGTAGAAAACTTTATAACGAAGACCATTGTTTATCAAAAATCTTGAACAAGGAGCTCCTAGAATATCATGCCTCCACGAATTAGTTTGCTTTTGATACAGAGTAGTCGCATATCCACTGTGCAGACTCTGCAATTGGATTAAAGCATTGCGCCGAGAAATGGAGTGAAACAAAATTAATGCATTATTGTCAAGCTGATAATTGAATTGTACGTTCAACCATCATAATTTGCATTTTAATTGTGACAGACTGAATTGAATTCTAGGGGAACTTGGACTGAAGTACTACACAATGGGGTGAGCAGTCCCCTGCAAAGTTTTGTGAAACAAAATAGGGTCTCTTAGAAGAAGAATTTTCTAAAAATATCTCCTTTCAAAACATGCAATATGATTCTGAATGATAATCTACAATCCTCTAGTCTTACCACATAGACTATCACTGTGATTTGAACCATGGTGTTGAAAAATGACAATATCACAGAAGGAGGAGAAAAACGACTTAATAGTCTATGTGAAGAGTACTTAGTCTCAATCAAATTCGGCTTGAATTCCGATTCACTGCCAAATTGAGACAATGCTGTATTTACAAACCTAATCTTCTAGTGAAGATGATACTTTCACTTAATATGATTCCTGAATTACAAAAATTCCAACATTATAATATTGATTATAAAAGTAGCAAAAAAATACTGATAACTGTTTAAATTTGTAGACAAAAAATGAACAGGATCAGGGCATATCACAGCCAGCGCGTACTAGTCTATAGGCTACTTATCGAATTTTATACAAATCTGATGAGAAAGTGTCGAATTTAGTGAATAGATGTATTCAAGAAATGAATTTTGCCTTAACTAAGATTTGTCCTGTTGGAAAAACCTGCAAGGAGTATGTAACAAAAGAGAAAACCTGCAAGAAAAAGATTGAAACAGAGAGTTCCTGATACCAGTATTAAAATCATTCAGACTGAACTTGAAATATTGCAATAAATCAAAACAACTTATCAATGAAACTTTGGTTCTCTACATGGAACCGATGTTCACAAAAGTAATAAATTGGTAAATGAAAACCTTTTGTTGAAAATTTAAACCCCAAATTCACATGATGGATACAACATTCATTATTTTACTCCTTGCAAATCAGCAATTGCTAAGGTATCCTATTTAGGATGTATAAGATATCCTTAGTTTCTTCTCCACTCATGTTTCATTCCCTATAGACTTCTTCGGAGACGCTTTTCATTCTTTCCAATTCCTCTCCTTCACTTGCGACCAACTGCAAGCTGCTCCATCACACACTCGTCAAAATTCTTGAGCCAATCTGTAATGAGGTCTTCCTCTGCTTCTTTTCCCAGTTAGTGAGTACCAGTTCAATATTACGCCTGTCCATTTTTTGTTCCTCGTTTTAACTTTATGACTAGCCCTTTTTCCAGAAGATTATAAATAATATTTCGATAAATAAATCAACTGATTAAATTGTTACATCAACTGAACCAATTGAATAATGCGAGAGAACAAGAAGACTGATCATAGAATGAGAGAAACTGAATTGATTCTATTAGTTTTGGTGTGAGGCGGAAACATAAGACTAAATAATTATTTGGATTATCAGATTCAGTATGATAAGCCTATATTAAATGTGAAAATAATGAGCATTGCTACAATGAGTATTGCCACATCAATCTGTGGCATTACACCTTTGTCGCTATCAAAAAATTATACGATTATAAATCTTCCAAAGTTTTATCCAGATATTATTATGATTCATTAATTCCCCTTTCTTCAATCCAGTTATAATCAGAGGGAGAGCGAGTCTCCAAGTCTTGGCCCTCGGGAGCCCTTTCAATAAACATTGCAATAAAGAGCAGGCCTCTCATGAAGGATAACTGCATTATTGTACTTATAACATTGCTTTGTTGACTTGTTGTGGAGTCTACCCTGTGAGATAGCATCTAGTGGTGAGGTCTTTGAACGGCGAAATCCTTCAAGGCCCCTCAGAGCAGAGGAGTGATGCAAGATATGATCTGGATAAGCGCGCAAGAATTGCTCTTTCCCCTCCTCACCCACTCGCACATGGGGATTAAGATGGAATGAGAGAGGGGGGACAGACAATAGCGGAAACAAGGAAATGCGACAAAACCATCAGGGAAGACTTAAACAGGCACAGAAGGGGGGAGAGCAAGATTAATGTCGACATTAATGTGCGGTGGAGGGTTTAATGTCACCAAGCCCACTTAATCCCTTTTAATAAACGGATTTCTATACAAAATAGCATCCTGCTGTGTTTCACCAGAGATTTAAGACACTTCTTATTGATCATTGACACTTGGAATCAACAAAAATGGATGAATGTAGTTATAGTCACCGAGAGTTAATGAGAACTGAGCAGATGAACATTCAATGAACATTCTATTCGATGATGAAAATTTTCACTATAGCATGAACGTTCTAAGGCTATTGCAGTTTCAAAGACTATGAAAGGATTTGGAAGCTATGAGGTTGAACTGGAAAATGTGCTAAACTTGACAAGCTACGGGAAACGTGTTATCATATCCTTGCCCTAGCATTAAGCTGGCATGAATGAATCTTTTCTCTCAAATCTGTTCAAACTGAACACACGGATTAAGGAGTGGAAATAATAAGGGCATTGTGACATTTGGCTTTCTTCCCACTTGTCTTTGAAGAACCTTTTATTAATATCAGTAAGAGAGAAATTATAACTCTTTTCACCCTTTGTGACCTTTTGTAATGTCAGTACACTGCTTCATATATGCTCACTTTTTGAATGGTATTCTGTTGCTGACATTTGAAAAGTGTTCTCTTTGCAAGGAAAATAATTATAGTACCTGAACAAGAAACGCTATTCCACAATGTTTTTTCGAGATGAATGTTAAGACTTCAAGACTTTACAAAGATCACGATATTCACTATTTAGTTTTCAGTTTCAGACGTGGTGGAACAAAAAATATTACAGATTGCAATACGATAGTTATATTTCAAGATGAATGAATTATTTTCTCAAAAGTCGCTTGCCTTCTAGAATAGATACTCGTTTTAGATAGTCGATTCAGACATTCGGGGCATAGGCTGGTCACTCTGTGTACTCGCAAATACAGAGTTCTTCAGGGAAAAAAGCAAATATTCATGATAAGCTGTTCAATATTACAGTAACATGTTGATCGAAATCAAATGATAGGAAAAATCAAACACATACCTGAATTTTCGAAAATATCACTTTTTGAACGGTACTAAGTCTCATTATTTTCACTATTACACGGAATTTGGAGGTCACGGATTGATTGAATTCAAGAGGTGAGAAATATGTTCTGAGCAGTAAATGAATTCTCCATTTCCAAGTATAGTAGTGCGCTAGGCTGAATTGAGTAAAGCTCATAGCACACTGGAAACGCGCCGCGCCGCGCCGCCGCTTACCGGACATGACTCTCACCCCGACCACTGCCTTCATTCGGGTTAGTCTAGTTCCTTATGAACTAAAATAAATCTTGTTTTACAATACAAATCGTAGATTAAAGAAGTACAGTAGATAAGTCATCTATACAATATGACGAGAAAAACATAAAAAACTCAAAAATAAATTAGTAGCCACCATCTATAAAATATTTTCCAACTTTAAATTGATTTGTATTTGTTTTTATTCCATTCGGGATAGTGTTCTGAGAATGAAATTATAAACTACTAGTTTGGAACAAGTGTTTTCCACATGAGGTTCAATAAAATCAGAATATCATCTTCATTCATCTTCTTATTCACTTCATTTTACAATTATATTGAAACAAACAAAAATAAAAATATTAAGTATACTCCTCATTGGGCTAGGCCTGCATCGAGGAATGGTTCGTCTTGTACTAATTAACAAAGAACAATAAACATTTTATTTTATAAAAAATACAATTCAGACTCAGTACAGTCCTAATTACTTCCTCTTCTGATACTGGTGTGAAAAAAGGTACAATTTCGTGAATATACTCTTTTTATCTTGGTTCAAGCTATTCAGATTCCTATTTGTAATCTCTGTACCAATTGTAGTAAAATATTTATTGAATTCATCAGCCATCCCTCTCTTTTTGTCTGATTTTATTATTTGTTTATCTATACCCTGTATTTCAAAAAATATCATTTTCTTATGTTTGATGGAGTCCGTTGCTTCATTTATTGTTTCCTAAGCTGTCAATAAATTTCTCTTACCAGTCTCTTACCACGCGCCCAACACTCGTTTAAAAAAAATCTGGTGTGGCGCACTCACACAACTTTCCTTGCCGTTATGAGAATTGATCACCTGACGCTAGTGTACACGCGCATCTCAAGTCTACTATTCAAAGATCTGCCAGCTGGTGACAGGACAATAACGCTGGAGACACACGAAGTCTGCTATCTCTTCATAGTGAATGATTTAATAGAATCAACAGTTGCCAACCGTTTGCATTATTGAATAAACGGATTTTCTCGAATTTCGAGCTTATTTCCAAATTTAGGTGAAAATGTCACTAAACATTAATTGTAGAGATTTTTATGCTCAATCTTTTCCATTTGAAATTTTTCGTTTAAATTGTATCTGAAGCCTGATAATTGGGAATCTAAAATCACACTTTGCATTGATGGAGCGGAGCTCCTGAAATTTTTACAGATATGGGACTTTTGGCAGTTGATAGAGCTTATTAATGACTATTTTACACATTTTCAAGCACATTTTCAAGTACTCGCGAGACATTTCATTAATTTGAGGGCGCTGAATCTGAATCTGAGATCACAATTTCTCTATCTCCATTTTTACGCGATTTAGGTTTTGGTGATGGGCAAAAGAAGGACGGTCGGCTGGAAAAATTCCGCTCCGTATTCTCCCAAAAGTTCCGGCAGCGGAATAATTCCACGGCTGCGCGGCGCGGCGAGGCGCGGCGCGCCTCCATTGTGCTTATTCTAACTTATTTACATGCTAAGTATTCAACCGGAATAATTCCACGGCGCCCACGGCTGCGCGGCGCGGCGCGTCTCCAGTGTGCTCTGTGCTTGAGATGGGAAAAGTACTAATTGAGTCTCACTTGAACTTCTGATAATTTCATTTGAAAGTGCAATTGCACTTGCACATTTTCCATCTCTCAGCCATCTCTCCATTTGGACTCGATTTTCCTCCACTGGATTCCATCTCTCTCTGTCTCCACTTGGACTCGATCTTCCACTACTGGATTCCTTCTCGCTTACCTCCACTTGGACCATTCTCCACTACTGGAACCTACTCGCTCTATCTCCACTTGGACCAGATCTCCTACTACCAGTCTTCCTCATCTTCATCTTATTCACCATTAGGATTATTCATCACCGAGCTCCACACATCTACATCTTATTGTGTTTAGTGATTTTTTTTTTGAACTAGTGCTTCAAATAGTGAGGGAGCCGAACTGTCAAGGCATGCTGAATGCACTCGAATCAAGAGACTTTTTCATTTAGGTTAAGTTTTATCAGTTTCATCCCCATTTTCCCCGTCATGTGTCGTTCTGAGGTCGGTTCACGATTGGTCTGCTGCTCCCATGATGCCTCTCACTGACACGTCAGCTTGCTCGCCCTCAAGTAGGTATGATTATTTCAATAATAGTAATAATGACGCAGGTATGTTTCTAGCAAATAAGCTCCACTCTTTCAAAAAACTTTTCAAGGCTGCTCACCTTAACGTACAATCCCTCAGTAGCCACATTGATGAACTCAGAGCAATCTTCCGTTTTCAGGACTTCAATATAATCGGAATTTCCGAATCATTTTTGAAGCCTAGTATTTCATCAAATTTTGTTGCATTGCCTGGATATAATCTTTTCCGGAATGATAGATTAAATAAAGTTTGTGGGGGTGTAGCAATTTATGTGAAAGATGGTATCAAAACAAAAGTTTTAATCACATCTAAACAAGAGTATTGTTCCAGACCAGAGTTTATGCTACTTGAATTATCCTTATCTAGTACTGATAAATTACTCGTTGGTATCTGTTATCGCCCACCAAAAATAGGTCATTTCACAGATTTCGAAAATGCCTTGCTTTCTCTTATGCCTTGTTATAACCGTATACTAGTTATGGGGGATATGAACACCGACTTGAACATGACAAATCGTAACTTTGACTACTTTCAACTGACTACAATTTTCCAATGCCTAGACATGACTATTTTACCTCTCGATCCACTCATCATACTAATGAATCAGACACACTCATTGACCTTCTCATTGTTAGTGATCCCATGAGGTTGTTCAAGCAGGCCAAATCTCAGTCCCAGCTATTTCTAGACATGATTTGATCTACTGTGTACTTTCCCATAAGATACCCAAGCCAGAACAGAAAATTATCACTTATAGAGACTTCAAAAACTTTGATGAAGCCGCCTTCCTGACTGATGTGGCTCAGACTCCATGGCATCAAATTGAAGTATTACCCTCAGTTGATGACATGGTCAAGACTTTCGAGAATTGGACTTTGACTTTGTATGACAAACATGCACCTTATGTGACAAGGAGGATTAATAGAAAACGACGAGTACCGTGGATGACTGAAGACATACTTAAGATGATGGGACGTAGAGACAAAGCACATAGAAAATTCAAAAAGACATTTGACTTGGACAGTTTGATAGAGTATAGGAGCCTTAGAAATAGGTTAAACAGGAATTACGGAACTCAAAGATTAGGTACTTGAATTCGTCTATGACAAACAATAGACAAGACTCTAAATCACTTTGGCAGGGAATAAAAGAATTCGGGCTTGGCAAACAGAAATCGAATCCACAAATTGACTTACCATTGAATAATATAAATGACCATTTCGTTTCACACTCTAACCAACGCGACGAAGTTGTCATTGCTAATCATATCGATGATCTTGAAGAGCAGGTTACAAACTTAGATTTACCAATTCAATTCAATTTCATTTCCATCCAATCTCAGAAGAAGACACTTTCAGAGCAATTCAACGTATTCATAGTAATGCTACGGGTGTAGACAAAATTCCTATTAAATTTATCAAGAAGTTGTTATTTGCTGTTTTACCAACCATTACATACATTTTCAACAAGTCACTCGAAGAAGGCATTTTCCCTGAAAACTGGAAGTTTGCTCTGGTTCGCCCTCTAAATAAAGTTCCATCACCCAATAAAGTTGAGGATTTTAGACCAATCAGTATTTTACCTGCATTGTCCAAAGTGCTAGAAAGACTCATTCATGCTCAAGTTGTAAAATTTCTAGACAACAATAGTAAGCTTCATAACTTTCAATCAGGCTTCAGAAAATTCCATTAAACTGAGACAGCTCTGCTTCGTGTCACTGATGATAAAAGGTTAGCTATGGACCAAAGAAAATGCACCATCCTCACCCTATTTGTTTTTTCTAAAGCATTTGATACTGTTGATCATACAGTCCTTCTGAATAAGTTGGCTATTCTTGGTTTCAGTCACAACTCGTTAGTTTGGTTTAAATCCTATCTATTAGGTAGGAAACAATGTGTATCTGTCGGTGACAAAAAGTCAACTTGGAAAAACGTTATGCATGGTGTACCACAAGGTTCAATTTTAGGCCCTCTCCTGTTCACTTTGTATGCTAATGACCTTTCTTCCATTATCAAATTCTCCAGTTTCCATACTTATGCAGACGACCTTCAAATCTATTTAAGCTGTCCCTTAACAAAAATTAATGAAACAGTTGGAATAATGAATCAGGATATCAATTCGATAGTGGAATGGACAAAGAAAAATGGCCTTAAGATTAATCCCATCAAAACACAACCCATTATAATAGGATATTCTCGTCTTATAAACAATATTGACCTTGAATCGATTCACAAATTGGTGTAGACGGTAATGACATTCCTTACTGTAGCTCAGTTAAAAATTTAGGCATTATTATGAATAATACTCTTGACTGGTCAGAACAAGTGAACAAAACTTGTAAAAAGGTATTCTCAGCCATGCATGCATTGAAGAAAATGCACGATATCCTCCCTAGAAACATTAAATTATTATTGGTTTAATCTCTCATCTTCCCACATCTAATGTATTGTAATTCTGTTCTTAACGATATGCAAGTCACTCTGAATGATAAACTACAGCGTTGCCAAAATTATTGTCTACGTTTCGTCTACTCTCTCCAACGCCATGATCATCACCCCAGCCCACATTGCTAGTTCAACATTAAAGCTTCCCGATCAGAGGCTTTTTCGAATAGTCAAGCTTGTTAGAGATATCTTGAAATACGGTAATCCGAACTATTTTAAAGATGATTTCAAATTTGTCTCTGAAGGTAGGAGGATAGATGCTTCACATACTAGAACCGGAGAAAGTACTTTAAGGATACCCAATCATCGAACTACTATTTTCACAAAATCCTTCTTAGTCAGTGCCTGTCGTGCATGGAATGCACTTCCTGTTTCTATCAGGTCCATCGAGAGCCGAGCGAGCTTCATCCTAACTTTAAAAAAACATCTTTTGGAACAAATGACTGAAACTGTCCGGCCCTAGAACGATCACATGACAACCATCCCCCACCCATCCCACAAATACAAACCTTTAAACCATGTTATAGAACGAATTGTATATATATATATATATATATTATATATATATATATTATATATATATATATATATATATATATATATATATTATATAAACTCATGTTATTTCAATTTATCCACTGGATACTGCTGTATATTACTGAAAGTTGATAACCCTGATCTACTTTCAGCCTACTTCATTTTATTAATCAATTATTTGATCTTATCCACCTATATAATTATTTTACTCTATCAATTTTCTGTTTTTTTCTCTTAATATTCATATTGATTAAAACTTTTACAATATTTCCATTAATTAATAAATCCTAAGTTTAAATAACGAAATTAACGTTTTGGTAGAGAGTTAGTGGGGAGGATATTTTTAATATTCTTTCCGAAGAATGGACATTGATATGTCCAAAGCTCCGCCAATTTATGTAGATGCATAACAATATGATTATTATCTATAGTTATTATATCACAAACTTCTTTTTCATATCATATACAGTTCAATAATTATTTTCTTAGTCTATATTATGTAAATTCATCTATAATTTTGCTGTATTGTAAGCTATTGTATATAAGTGTATAAGCCAGTATATATTGTAATCTACATAAATAAAGTACTCAATCAATCAATCAATCAATCAATACTCGACTTAATATCAAATCAACAGTTTAATTGAATGATAAATATATCAATCGTTTATGAGGATTTCCAGCTGGATAGAGTCATATAGAAGCATGCATTTCGTTTTGATTTCTGGTTAAGATTTTCCAATCTAGTGAAGTAATTTCATCCATTTTCCTTTCCACGTATTTGGTAATCCTGGTACTTGTTTGAGTAACATTTCTAGTAATTTGTGAAGTTTTGTAAGCTCCTGAATTGACTTATTAAGATTGCAAATTTCAGATGGTTAAAGAAACTTTATACGATTATTTGCAATTTAGTGCTATTTCACTGTCGCAAAGTTATTTACAATTCCTTAAATATCAAACTATTCAAATATTTTTAACAGATTTCAGAATAAAATCCATGATTTGAGTATTATATGGAAGCCGATCCAATTTATTCCATCGCATTGACTTAGAAACATGAAATAAGTGATCTAATAATTTAACTTCTGTATTAGGTAACCTACTGGCCATGGATATAAGCCAGTGTCATGTTTTTGAAGCTACAAGGAAAGTAACATTGTAAGATGAGGTAGTAGTACTTTATTGGAGGATGATACGACAAGAGATCACAGTTAATATTATGCTTTTTGCAAGAAGATAATGATAAGACAGGATGGAAAGTTAAGATTAAACGCTACAATTATGTAAGGCAATGGAGAGTGGTTCTAAAAGTTGATCCGTTCCCTTTTTTCTTGGTCGATCGAGAAGAGAACTGCCATTTACTGGGTGCTTCCTGAAGGAGAAAGATATATTAACATTGAGAAATAAATTATGTCTTGGAAGAGCCGTTTGAGCCCGAAAGAGAATGGCTAAAAGGATGAAAGGAAAGAAAGTGAAGTAAGATTTTGAATAAAGGGCCATCCCGAAGTCCCAGGCAATAGGTCGGAGGTAATGAGGTCTCAAAGGAAGTGCTTCCAACAGGCTGCACACACTTCTAATGCATTGTCGACGATTGCCAAAGTCACTCTTTTACAAACGACATTTTTCCATCGTTTCCAGGCTGGCCTTGCTCGTTCACAAGCCCCCAACCGTCATTTGTACTAAGTTGACAAGGCAGGCGCTCTCTCTGAACGGAAAGCACTCTCAACTAAAAGGGATTACAACTGAGCATGATACATTTCACTCAACAGATCGCTTACCTACTTCTAGAATTCGAATTATGATAGATTTAAAGAATAGATTGCGATGGTGCTTCAAATACTTCAAACATTCAATCGAAAGAGAGAATTCCCAAAGCTTGAAAATTTTGAATTTTTCCAAACTTTTTTTAGAATCCTCCTGTAATAGTTTCTTGAATGTTTATTACTCGAAGGAGTAACCTTCCCAGAAGGTTATAAATATTACATTTCCAATACAGTACTAGTCTCATCAAATCCAGTAAAATTAACTGCACGATACTCAGAAAAGAAAATAGGAACTTTATAATAAATAATGGTGGAATAGATATTGCGTAGATGAACAGTTCTAATAATAATGATGGAAATATTTCAAGGAGTGTGATGATGAATACATTCATTGAAGGGTATATATATTGAAACATGATAAAATAATATATTAAGAACCCTTATATTTTATCACGACTATATTTCCAACTCTTTAAGAGCTATTCACAAGTGCAAATTACATACTGTAGTGCTGTTTTTTCAATGCCTCGCGTTGCGAGCCAAATTGTGTAGTGCTCTTCCTGGGGGAGTTACTATCACCTCCAAGGATAGGACGACACACGTATAATGAATCTTGCACTGAGTCACCAGTATTGAGGTTAGAAATTTTGAAAATGCGTGCGTGGACGCTGAGTGAATACCAGACTGATTGAGTCACTACAAGATTCGATACAATCGTCTGAATTGTGGGAGGCATAAACACTCGCTCACCCTTGATTCTTCTTATGACAGATTGTATAATGATAAAAATTTTTATAAGCAGTGTAGCGGTTGCTAAATACTGAATACGGATATCTTAGAACTATTACCTGTGATGGAACAGCATACAAAATCATACAGGTCGAGCAAAAATACCAATGTAGATAATTTACGGGACTGCGTCTCTAATAAGTTCCGAAGGATTAAAATAGGGTACTAAGGACCAGAGATCGTTCGGAATATATTTTGAGAACAGAGTCTTGTCGGGCTTTATGCTCTATTGTAGGAAATTATATGATCTCCAGCTGTATCTGCTATACAGTCGACAAATTCGCTCCCAAGCCGAAGTTGGTAACAGATAAAAGCTGATATATGAGCAGGTAAGGACAGAGAATAAGTAATCTCGATCTGAACCCACACACTACATCCACTTAGATCTGTTCCAATATCCAGGTCGAATCAAATATTTCAATGATCGTACTTGATCGCTTCTTGATAATATAGAACGTGTCAGACACAATGATTGACAGGCTTAAGAAATAATCGAACTCAGAAGACGGATTGACAAAATGGAAATATAATACAATAAAATATATAGTTTGACAGTGCAGATATAAAGCTTGAATTACAGATTGAGAATAGTTTAACATTAATAAAATGATTAGAAGTTTGCTTGTGCTCGCATGATACCATGCATGATTCAACAGAATTTTATAATTGATAAATTTAACAGTTTTTGAAAAAATAGTGAAAATAAATTATAAAAGATTTTAAAAAATTGCTCGGGTCGTGGTTCTGGCAGCGGAGGATAGTTAATCAACTACAAGTTCTTATAAATTCTATACCAGATAAAATCTAGGATCTTAATAATTATAAGCGCTTGTCGGCGTGGCCATTACTTTAACGAAGAACAATTTTATTTTTTCTGCACTGTTATTTCTTTCGAAGCGTAGATTGGGGCCCCAAAATATGAAACTCACGTGAATCCTCTTGGCGGTCGTTGTTCCTTTAAATCAAATTTGTTTGATCGGTAGCCGGTCTAGGCTTCGGTCTTAGCACGTGTGGAATTTTAATTAAATATCTCCTTCACCAAAATAGTTAGGGAATAATTAAGTTTGAATTTCTCGAATTATCGATTGATGAGATAAATTTATAAAATAACAAATAAAATAGCCTAAATATTGGCTCACAGATGAAAAGTACAAAAACCGAACGAAATTTCACTAATAGGTCTTTGGTAACTTTCAACAAGGTCTTAACGGTGAGGATTTTAAAAGGGAGTGACTTGTCTTCTTCTAAGCCTTTGGCTAGAACCTTTTCTCTGAGAATCTCTGTGTATTTAATTTGCATGAAAATTTGCCATTGGTAGAATGATTATGACGTAGGCATGACGTCAGTGGCAAGCAGTAAATATAATTCCTTTGATTACAATAATAACTTAATTTGTATAATTTTTTAAATTGCTTAATTCTCTAGATACAGTTCCTCTATACAGTGTGCATGCACTAGCATATATGATAAGGCAGGTTTGTTGTATGATAACAGATTAACATTATGATGTTTTCAAACGATCATCCCTTTTGGTGCTATTTCTATGACATATGATTGGCTTAGACTTGCCAAAGAGATTCATTCACCATGTGACTCAGTTGAATCAATAATTTATAATTAAATATTTCTATACAATTCTTATTATATTCGAAACTGTTATAATAAATTTTTGCTGCTCTTATCAGTAATACAATATTCATGTTATGACCTAGTTAGTTACAATAACACTCGACATTATAATGTAATTTCGTGAATAATAGATAATTTTAACAATAATACATACATTTTATTTTTCTATTTGAAATTCTTTGTCCTTTATCAATAGTTCTTAATTTTAGAAACAATATTATATTGCATGAAAACTTGGCATGACATTTATAGTATATTGAGTCAGTCAGCTGTGTCTGAGCTGCTACAAAAACATCTGATCAATTGTAAACAAAAGTGTAACCTCCAAAAAGTTCAATGAGCAATTCGTAAATGGTTTGTACTTAATTGGCAAAATAATTATAATCTTATTAAATAATTCTTTGGAAAAAATGCATAGTACAAAACGGTACTTTTATCTTATACTCAGCTGTTGATAAGGAAGCCTTATCGCTCGGGTGCTAGCTAACTGTTCATTTGGCAAACCTTTTATTCTATAAGGGTAATTATAAATTTCTCTAGTTAATTCTCTCCTTTCATGAGATTTACTCAAAAGATTCATCACAATACAAATAACACTCTCAAATGACTCTAGTTAAAACTATTGTTGATGGCGATAAAATGAAAGGGTGCTCAGTATTATTATATTATATTGTGTTTGACTAAATTCAGTAGCCCTGAAAATGAGTCAGTATACATTGGACTAAAAAAGATTTATAAATTCAGCCTCTTTCAGTTTTTTGAACAGTTGTGAATTGGCATAATATTTTTAATGGAATGCAGTTCACAATATAAATATGTTCAATGAAATAAATGACTGATCAATATTATTGACAGACAGTCTTATAACCAGAAGAGGAGGAAAACAGGATAATTTTCATGGGTAAATATTCAGGTACCTACTTTGAGCTGTATATTTTTTTATTTTTTGAGCTTGATGTCTAGAAGGAGATTTATCGATTGATTGATTTTCATTATGACGTGAAGACGAGGAAAGAGAAACAGGAACAAAAGACAGATGAATAGATAGCAATAGGTAGAGAAAAAAGTGAGTAAGTGATTGACAGAGAATCAAAAACGGCAATGAGCAATAACGTTGTTAGAGAGGGAAAGCAAAGTTATATGGATGGTTGTGTTTATTCGAGAAGAGGTTGAGCGAACACGCGGAGCATCAGACATGTTCGGGTTTGATTTAAGTCACCGATCAATCTCCCAACACACAATCACTCTTCTTTTTCAGCTCTGTGGGCTTACGAATGCTAGAGGCCAACTTGAACTTCTCGCTTGGACTCGACCAAGGCATTCATCTACAAGACCAGTACTGCAACACATTGGTGGTGGATGAGGCAACGAGAAAGATGAGTCAGTCGAGTGAAGAGAGAGAGAGATATCGAAGTGGAAAAGGGATGGATTCAGAGATCTTATCAAGAGGGAGTTCTGTGATAGTAAGAGTTTGTGAAAAGGTCCTTACTTTCAGGGAGATTGTTTCAATAAAAATAGTGTCCAGCTGAAGGTCAAACTAGAGAAAATGAAATAATACATCGATAAGAGTTACTCTAAAAATAATGAATTGGAAGTATGAGTAGTAAAGAGTGAGAATTGTTGAAATTATCACAGAGGTAATATAGAAACATTCGTTTCTATATAATTATAATTAAGTAATTTCAATCGAGAAATTCTTTTTTGAAATTCCTTATCGAAGAATTTAGTATCTTGTAAGATTTTTAATAATATTAGTAACTTCAGGAATCTACTTACCCATAGTAAATGAGCAAAGTAAATACGAAATTATATGAAACACGATTTGAGTTGATTAAATTGAGCCTCATTTACGTCTGTTTAAAAAACTGCGTGAATAATCTACGTTCTAAGGACTATACAGTCACAGTGACTCTTTCAAGAATGTTTCAATTAAGGTGTCAAGATTACACTAATGATTCCTCGAGGGCAACTCAATTCTCCCGCCAAGCCTGATTCATTCACACGGTCGGTAAGATACTAGACAGCGAAACGAGGCCAACATTGGACAAAGTAGGCACCTCGTGTTTGTGATGCGTTTTGCCCAATGAAAGGACTAGGGGAAAGAGGCAAGACTCAGTCCGCACGCCTGGTATTTGCGGTGGTTAGGTATTATGGCAGATAATGCCTTCAAGCCCGAAGCATTCGTGAGAGGAGAAGCCTTTGAGGCTCATGGGGAGGAGGTGGTGGTGAAGAGGAGGAGGTTGAGGCTTGCACCTATTCTGCTCATCAAACACAATTCCTGGTATTCCAGGCGGCCGCGTTTTATATCCCCTAGATATTTACATCGTTGAAGATCTCGCGCCTGAATTTATTATATCATATCTTGGCTACGAGTTGTATCTCCACACTGTACACAAAGTACAGACAAGCTTCCTCTGCTACTGCTGTGCTTAATACACCCTCCCACACCTCACATCTCTAAGCGTAATATCTTGGTACTAAACACTGCGAAGCAATGTTAGAGGAGTTGGGGATGCGTCTCTTTAGAAACTGCTTTTCTTCCAGACGCGATAAACTGCAATAGAGAGTATCGTCACCAACCAAGTTTTGATTAATAAAGAGAGTTAATGAACACTCCTTAACGCTTCGCACGTCGACGAGCTTTCCCGCCTTTCTCTCGCACAGAACAAAGATGAAAATCTTGTGGCAACCTTTTTCTATCAGCAGTTTGTTCGGTCGCCTCATTAAACTTTGCCAATATGAGAAAGAAGTACAGTTTTTTGTGCTCTCGACTTTTATCTGAGCCAAGTTTGGTCCATAATTAAGATTGTGTACTTTGCTAGTTCAAGAGTGTCTTTTCATAGTGAAAAGAATCAAGTGAAAAGTGAAGTTTGGAGTGTAGAAGAAGCAGCTCATCATAATTAATTTATTCAGGCTAAATGAGTAATCATTCTGAAGAACAAGAATATGATGATATGATTCCAGGGGATGTGAGATTCAGGAAGTCGGAAGTAAAAGGGGAAAAGCAATGTGATTCAATAAAATGATTTGAGGATTTGAAAAATTTGATTAATTATTATCAACATATGAATCTTTCACTGTATGTTTTCAGAATTGATATAGTTTTCAACAACTCAACTACAATCAACTGGTAGCGCCCACTTGAAATTGCTTTACGCGAATAATTCTATTCTGTAAACGGAGGCGGGTTGTTTCTTTTCTTCTATAATATTTGCTAAAGTTTACTGCTATCAAATCATCTACCGGTATTTGAATCCTTGATTGGTTGGGAGCTCTTAGTGAATTCGTTCATTCAAATGCACATATTATCATCATCGTCACCTATTCTAGCAACTATAGTAACTACGAGCCAGGAACTCCAATGAAAAATACTAATAAAATTCAACTTCAGGTTTATTGAACTAATCAAAACTTCCTACTTAATAGAATCATGTTGTCACATCTCAAATTTTCAAACAAAACAAAGTTATTCAGTGATTGATTCAGAAAAAAATATATATTCAATTCCAATCTACACATTTTGGGAACCTGCTAACTTACTGCAACTAAATTCGGGCCTCGGTCATTCTATGTAAATAAATTTTGAGTTACCGTATATAAGAAAACAACAAAAGTTTGGGACTCCCATTTCAACAATATTCAAACTTTACTTTTGAGATCACATAATCCAAAACTCAATGAACTCAGACGTTATGAAACCTACTACACTCTACTTAAATTCACGCACACAATTAGCCTCATAATTTTACATATACTGATTCTATCTAATTCGGACTTTTACTGAATCAAAATTACTGATTACCGAAAAACGTTTCAATTTGTCCCTCTGGATGGGTAACAGACCCATTCAGAGGACCGAGTCTCGCACACCGTTACATGATGTTTTTCCGGTTACGTCTCAATACGAACTGTGGCCTTTTCACTGAAAATTATTCCCCCTCCACGAGCGTTGAGCATAACTAGTGGAAAAGCCAAAGCTGCAAAAAGGTCAATGCTCGTACAATTTTCAAATATGGTGGCTTTTTCGACATGAAATTGGAACTGTATTTGAAAAATGCACGAAAATTGCTTTAATTTCCCGAATTCAATCTCACCTTGGGATTCCCGATCCCAAAACCTCTCAGTCCCGCTGAATCGTCGTCATCACTTGATAACACCGCCTATATTATCCTCAGTACCTCAGTCCCGCTGAGTAAAAAAAATCACATCTTAATCCATTTTACCTTATTTGCCAATAATTTCTGCCCAAAATAAACAGAAATCCTCAAATCATAACCTACTCGATCCAGCCGTTAAGTGAGTATTCAGTTCAAACGGGCGGAAATAATACTATTCATTCATCATTCTTCCATATATGAAATCTAATCATCTCAATATCTCGCACATAAAATTTCTTCTCGAAATGCAACTGGATATAAAATCCAACTTCATACCACCTTGGACTCTCTCTCACAAAACATGATTTAAAAAAATCAACATAACATTTTCCTTGACAAACTATGGTAATCACATTTGAACAAAAAAATTACATTACAACGTTTTTCAATTCAACAAAAAATTCATTTCTCTCTATCAAACAATGCGTTCTACATTTTCTATCAGTCTGTTGCAATGTTGCCAGCTTTTGCAGTCACCGGAAAACTCATGTTACAAATTTACATTCCATTGTTCCAGATCTTTGAATCAAATTCCACTCCGCAATATTCAAGCATATATTTCAAAACTCAACACAATACTGATTTTTCATCTTCAACTACAAAATAATTTTAATCAATAAATTTTCCGATTTCAAAATTCTTTCTATAAAACAAACACTTTTCATCTTAAAAACTTCCTAACTTCCAGTGGAAAAGCCAAAGCTGCAAAAAGGTCAATGCTCGTACAATTTTCAAATATAGTGGCTTTTCCAACATGAAATTGAAACTGTATTTAAAAAATGCACGAAAATTGCTTTAATTTTGACAACTAAGCAACAAGTTTGCAAATTCAAAACATGGTCAAATATTCTCACACTAGAATCTGAAAGTACGAATCAAAGTTCATTCCAGTTCAAAAACCTGAAAAATAAGACACACAAAAAACAACTACAATATACCCACTCAATTTCACACTATTACAATTCCAAGTAGATAGTTATCACGAATGCGAATGATATCATTGATTCTCTATGATTCATTACCTTGCATTGAAAAATATTTGATTATAATTAGATGAAAAATGGACTTATTGAATAGGTAATGGAGAATTGTTTGCAGTCACAGAAACCGTTGGCCCAAATCACCTATGGTTATTAAAATACTTCAGTTTTGTGAATGCCACGGATGGAATACTTCTCATTCGTATATTGCGGATCCAAAACTGTTATGACAAGCTAGGGCTGAGATTGAATTGATTCATCAGATCCTCACGAGTATGATTATGAATGTGATAAGACACAGTGGAAGAACCCTATTGAATTTTTAAAGACAAATCCAGTGATGCAGATATAATCATTATGAGATCTAAAATAGCTGATTCGCTAGCAATAAAAATCAATCATCAATAAAAATTGATGAAATGAGAGAGAGCGAGAGGCTGTGAAGAGATGAGCTCAGCTGGAAGTGCGCTCTCTGCATGATGAAACTCTTGAGATTGCCTTTTGTTTAAAGAGCCACTATAAACTTTGAATAGTACTATGTGCTCGTAATTCCTCCAACCAACCATTCAGTGTATGTTGGTGTTCTCCTTCATCCTGTTTTTACAATTCACTGATTTGGTTCAACTACTAGAGGAAAACTTCTATTTTATGTTCATTGGAAGAATTCCCTTTCTAACTGAAAAGCTCGGTCTGTTTTTCAATTTGATTTTGTAGAATTGGATGAAATTGGAAGCTTTCCGTGAATTGGATTGAGTCGTTACACTGTGTGTCAGTTAAGAAAAATATTTAGCAGGACGAGTGAATCATGTTGATTGATATGATATCCATACAAAACTAACATAATCCTGTTTTCTGTTTCATTTTCCGCGTCTGGGAGCCAATCATTCTTACTCTAACCAATGTGGCAATGATCTATCACTGCCTCAAATAAGACTCTCCAAGACAAGAGATAGCCATGTTTTTCTACAAGCTAAAATTTATAACAATCTTTCTTTAGAAATATTACAGAGCTGCCGATCTATGAATTAAAAAAAAATTGTTCAGTGTTCAATTGTATCTTCAGTGTTCAATATAATGAATATGCTCATGATGCAACATGTACCTATTAATGTTTTGATAACACTGAATAACTTATTAATTATAAATATGAATTGTAGTTCGTTTCTAACCAGGGGTGCCCACAAGGGGGGGGGCATGGCGCAAATTGCGTCATCAACATTTTTGGGGGGCATGATTTTTTTTATATTTTATGTCAACATTTTGAATCATGGCTATAAAATCAAGGTATTAAATGGAGATATCCGAATAATGTAGTTAATTTTAATAATTTTTCCCACCTTTACAATGTTATATTTTGCAAATTGTAACTCAATATAAAGCATAAAAAATACAATTGATAATATTATGTTGTATGCAGGTATTATAGTAATTTTAAGCCTATGAGTTTGAAGGTAAATCTTTGACAAAAATAAATTATAACTTCATCATCCACTATTATTTTGATTTCCTTTGCTTAATTTTAATTTTTAATAGTCCTGTGTTTGAGTTTCCTTGCTGTTGCAACCTAATTTTCTTAAAAGCACAATGATAAGTTAAATTGTAATGTACATTTTAATCTAATAATTATTTCGAAGGCGTTTCATGATGATATTAATGTCTCTGAAATGGGAATGCAATTATCAACAACATTGCAAACTCCAGTGAATTTGACAGAAGAAAAAACTTTTCTTGTCAAAAATTTGCGAAAAATAACAAATGAAGCCAATTTCAATCTTTCAAACTACTACTACTACTACTACTACTACTACTACTACTACTTTCAACTGACTACAATTTTCCAATGCCTAAACATGACTATTTTACCTCTCGATCCAACTCATCATACTAATGAATCAGACACACTCATTAGACACACTCATTGTTAGTGATCCCAATGAGGTTGTTCAAGCAGGCCAAATCTCAGTCCCAGCTATTTCTAGACATGATTTGATCTACTGTGTACTTTCCCATAAGATACCCAAGCCAGAACAGAAAATTATCACATAGAAACTTCAAAAACTTTGATGAAGCCGCCTTCCTGACTGATGTGGCTCAGACTCCATGGCATCAAATTGAAGCATTACCCTCAGTTGATGACATGGTCAAGACTTTCGAGAATTGGACTTTGACTTTGTATGACAAACATGCACCTTATGTGACAAGGAGGATTAATAGAAAACGACAAGTACCGTGGATGACTGAAGACATACTTAAGATGATGGGACGTAGAGACAAAGCACATAGAAAATTCAAAAAGACATTTGACTTGGACAGTTTGATAGAGTATAGGAGACTTAGAAATGGGGTTAAACAGGAATTACGGAACTCAAAGATTAGTTACTTGAATTCGTTTATGACAAACAATAGACAAGACTCTAAATCACTTTGGCAGGGAATAAAAGAATTCGGGCTTGGCAAACAGAAATCGAATCCACAAATTGACTTACCATTGAACAATATAAATGACCATTTCGTTTCACACTCTAACCAACGCGACGAAGTTGTCATTGCTTATCATATTGATGATCTTGAAGAGCAGGTTACAAACTTAGATTTACCAATTACTGATCAATTTCATTTCCATCCAATCTCATCCAATCTCAGAAGAAGACATTTTTAGAGCAATTCAACGTATTCATAGTAATGCTATGGGTGTTGACAAAATTCCTATTAAATTTATCAAGAAAATGTTATTTGCTGTTTTACCAACCATTACATACATTTTCAACAATTCACTTGAAGAAGGCATTTTCCCTGAAAACTGGAAGTTTGCTCTGGTTCGCCCTCTAAATAAAGTTCCAACACCCAATAAAGTTGAGGATTTTAGACCAATCAGTATTTTACTTGCATTGTCCAAAGTGCTAGAAAGACTCATTCATGCTCAAGTTGTAAAATTTCTAGACAACAATAGTAAGCTTCATAACTTTCAATCAGGCTTTAGAAAATTCCATTCAACTGAAACAGCTCTGCTTCGTGTCACTGATGATATAAGGTTAGCTATGGACCAAAGGAAATGCACCATCCTCACCCTATTTGATTTTTCTAAAGCATTTGATACTGTTGATCATAAAGTCCTTCTGAAAAAGTTTGCTATTCTTGGTTTCAGTCACAACTCGTTAGTTTGGTTTAAATCCTATCTATTAGGTAGGAAACAATGTGTATCTGTCGGTGACAAAAAGTCTACTTGGAGAAACGTTATGCATGGAGTACCACAAGGTTCAATTTTAGGCCCTCCCCTCTTCACTTTGTATGCTAATGACCTTTCTTCTATTATCAAATTCTCCAGTTTCCATACTTATGCAGACGACCTTCAAATCTATTTAAGCTGTCCCATAACAAAAATTAACGAAACAGTTGGAATAATGAATCAGGATATCAATTCGATAGTGGAATGGACAAAGAAAAATGGCCTGAAGCTTAATCCCATCAAAACACAGCCCATTATAATTGGATATTCTCGTCTTATAAACAATATTGACCTTGAATCGATTCACAAAATTAGTGTAGATGGTAATGACATTCCTTACTGTAGCTCAGTTGAAAATTTAGGCATTATTTTGAATAATACTCTTGACTGGTCAGAACAAGTGAACAAAACTTGTAAAAAGGTATTCTCAGCCATGCATGCATTGAAGAAAATTCAATCTCTCATCTTCCCACATTTAATGTATTGTAATTCTGTTCTTAACGATTTACAAGTCACTCTGAATGATAAACTACAGCGTTGCCAAAATTATTGTCTACGTTTCGTCTACTCTCTCCAACGCCATGATCATATCACCCCAGCCCACATTGCTAGTTCAACATTAAAGCTTCCCAATCAAAGGCTTTTTCGAATAGTCAAGCTTCTTAGAGATATCTTGAAATACGGTAATCCGAACTATTTTAAAGATGATTTCAAATTTGTCTCTGAAGGTAGGAGGGTAGATGCTTCACATACTAGAACCGGAGAAAGTACTTTAAGGATACCCAATCGAATAGTTGCCGGCAAAAAGGTTGTAACCCACACTTTTGGCAAGTGATGTTTCCATGCAAAAAGGTTGTAAAAGTAGTCGGTTTTACTTCTACAATATCTTATATTGGTTAACCTGATTATCAACAGCTGATTTCGGTTTTAAATTTAACCTCCACACTTGATCATGCATAAGGTTGTAACGTTTTTGCTGTTCCTGAAAAATTTACATTTTGTGGAATACAACCTTTTTGCCGGCGGCTATTCTCATCGAACTACTATTTTCACAAAATCCTTCTTAGTCAGTGCCTGTCGTGCATGGAATGCACTTCCTGTTTCTATCAGGTCCATCGAGAGCCGAGCGAGCTTCATCCTGACTTTAAAAAAACATCTTTTGGAACAAATTACTGAAACTGTCCGGCCCTAGAACGATCACATGACAACCATCCCCCACCCATCCCACAAATACAAACCTTTAACCTGTTATAGAACGAATTGTACATATATATATATATATATATATATATATATATATATATATATATATATATATATATATATATTATATAAACTCATGTATTTCAATTATCCACTGCATAGTGCTGTATATTACTGAAAGTTGATTACCCTGATCTACTTTCAGCCTATTTCATTTTATTAATCATTATTTGATCTTATCTACCTATATAATTATTTTACTTTATCAATTTTCTGTTTTTTTTTCTCTTAAATATTCATATTGATTAAAACTTTCACAATATTTCCATTAATAATAAATCCTTAGTTTAAATAATGAAATTAACGTTTTGGTAGAGAGTTAGTGGGGGGATTTTTAATATTCTTTCCGAAGAATGGACATTGATATGTCCAAAGCTCCGCTAATTTATGTAGATGCATAACAATATAATTATTATCTATAGTTATTATATTACAATTGCTTTTTCATATCATATACAGTTCAATAATTATTTTCTTAGGCTATATCATGTAAATTCATCTATCTCAACTTGAGACAAACTGAATTCAAGCTCATTATTAATATATAAGGTTGATTTTTGAAAATCTGAACTATTTGAATAGTTATTGCTCTATGTTCAATGAGTGCTGAACGAATAAATTTGACGTAACAGATATTTCACTAATATGACTAATCTAATCTGTCGAAAAACTGCTGAATTTTCAATTGGAAAAACGAAGATGTATCAGATACAACAACCAAGCTTCTATAAGATTAAATTGTACAAAGTTTAAATTCAAAGACATCTTTTTATCTTGTATCAATCTCTATTCAGAAGCGGTTGATTATGTTGAGTATTATGGAAAATAAAAGGTGGAGAATACCGTCAATTTTGTAGTCAAGTGGAAAAGAGTTGACATTACTGTCCACTGTTCGCCAATCAAATAAAATACAGTAGTCATTCTATTCCAATTTTTCCACTTTTTGAAAGGAACATATGAAAGTTTCACACACATACTTCAACAGGGGAGAGAAAAACAACACAATAAAAACTTCCAACACAAAAGAGCTTCAAAATTTGAGACAGAGAATAATTTCTCAGGATCGAGAGACTCCGAGATAGAAAATACAGTATATATTTAAGTCAGACAGAGACAATCTTATTAGTTGGAGGAAAATGAGGTTGAATAACCCAGAAAAAGTTGGTCATATATTTTTCAACATACTTTTAGACCACCTTGAAAAGCTTAGAAGAATGAGCTGTGGTATGAGATGTATCTATCCTTATTTCTGATGCCCCTTCATAGGATGCCCCGAACAAGAACGGGTGCACTGCTAGTCTCAAAAATAATATCAAAAAGATACTTTATTTCTATTTTAGAAGAGATAAGAAACGATGGTTTATATTTTTACAATATTGTAAAAACAGAAAGAATTCCTCACAAGAACAAAGGTAAATAATGTCCTTTGGAAGATTAGAATGTAAGATGTGAATTTTATTGTCATACACTGACTAATGTTGAAAACTAAAGGATTGGGAATTGGGGTACTTTGGGGGGGGGCATTACACTTGGATTGTGGGGGGGGGGGCATACGCCATTGCCCTAGACTAAGACTAAATGTTATTGTAGTAGCATGTTTTAAATATTTTCATATAAATTATATGATTTCTATTTTCATATGCTTATTTGTATATTATAATTATTAATTTCTCTTCCATTCCGCAAGTGGAAATAGAGAATCTTGAATCTTGAATTCATTTGTTTATTTGTGTATCTATCAACCAATACTGATACAACTACTTACACAATACTTATTCATATTCATTTGAAACAATAACTTAGTCAATACTAATTCATACTTAACTTCCCATTTACCGATTCACATGATTTTTTGTATTTTCAAGTTGATTAACTACATAATTATTCATTGCTATAAGTTGAATTTAATGTTCAATGAAGACTGTTCTGGGCTTTGCCTGTAGTCTTCGTAAACTTGTGAAATGAATAAATGAATCATGAGTTCTTTAATGAACCATAGTGATAAGGGTTCACTAGAATGACTATGATTTGAATGAATCAACAGAAGCACAATCAAAACATTGTTCTGAATTAAACACAAATTGTACAAATAACTGCCACTCTCTTCTCCACAGATGAAATAAAGGGGCCAAGCAGAATTCATGCATGATAACGACGCGATTATTTTTCAGCGCCGGAATTTCATTAACTCTGGAAACGTTCGGTGATCGACTGGCCATGCTGGAAAATGAGCCGGAAAAGGCCCGACCTGACCCATCAGGTACGAGATCTTTGTATTCCAGACTCCAGACATTAATTGCTGGGGAGCCTGGAGGCTCCAGCACCAGGCCTCCACGAATGACGTTGATGCATTACCAGAGCGGAGATCCGCCTTCACTAATGTTGGCCACTATTTTTCCATTAATTGCATTTTCCGCCTCCTCTCTTCTCATTCTACCTCTGAAATATTGCGACGATCCAGCACAACAGCGTAACCGTATCTGATCGATTGCTGTTGTCAGGCAAATTCAATTCTTCATCGGATCAAAACTCAAACTTCATCACTATCACGCTGAAATCTGGGTCAATGTGACGGTGATTGAAGCATCATCAATCATGCATGTGAAGATTCTCACCGACACTATCTTCTCCTTCAAACTAAACTTTCGTTTCAAAGCTGTATAACATCAGAAACTGGTGTATTATTTTTTCTCAAGTAAAGAATAAATCTGGTATTTCGAAATGTTGAAAGGACTCTTGAGTCTTTTTTGAAGGTCTCAGGATACTATGAAAAGTATTGTTGTAAATGTGCTTTTTTAATTGTCACTTTATTCATTAAAAGTTTACATTGAACAAGATTAAAAATAAAATAACATAATCTTTGAACATCTCTCATCAAAATCCAACTAAAATCTCGAAAAGTAATGATCGGAAAAAAATGTTCTCGCGAGAAAACTTTCTCATTCTGATAGCTTAATGATATACGAATCGAAAAACTTTGGAAAATATCACGAGTAGAAAGTTCATTTTTAGCCTTTGCACAGCCTTAAACTCAAAATCCTTCTGGATTTTGAGTATTCGTAATAGTATTGTTGTAATGCATATCCTTAAAAATTAATATAAGTCGAAAAGTAGAAATACATCAAATTTCTGTTCATACTGTTATAAATGTGCTTTTTTGATTGACACTTTATTCATTAAAAGTTTACATTGAACAAGATTAGATAAAATACAACATAATCAACTTATAAAACTCCTCATGAAACTCTAACTTCAACTAGCTATTTATTTGTAAGTCTACCACCGATTGTGTGTACAACCTTTCATTTGGCTCTTCATTCAGTTTTCTTGATCCTGTACACAATATCCTCTTTACAATGTAGTACGGGCCTTCTCTTGCTCTTACTAATTTTGAGCAAACATTTTTTTCAACTTCCAAATCTAATTCGTGCGAATAACAAACTTGAACAATTATGTATAGCAGTCATTGAGTCCCCACCAACGATGTCTCAACCCTCTAAATCGAACAATACTCTGCTCAGCCAAACCTCAGGACAAACACACTTCCTCCCTGCCAGACAGCCATGCTTCGGCAGTTGCGGACAGATGTGCTGAGGACTGAGGAGTTCCATTCGAGCTAGTGACATCCTCACTTGCTCCTGCTTTTCTCGCTTATGCATACTCTGATGCATGTCGTAACCTGCACACCCTAGGCAGTTACCTGTGCCCACATCCTATGTGTGACTTCCTTGAGGCACCAAACAATGTTGCTTCCAACGGTATGTTTCTTCTAACAATATCTCTGATATTGTAGGTCGTGAGATAGAAATACCTTTTTTATCTTGGAATTGTCATTGAATAACTTTTAATATTTGAAACCATTTCACAATCAGTCAGATCATCCTCAATTCATCTATTTGATTAAAATAATTCTTCATCAGAAAGTAATTTTATAAAATCTTGTTTTAAAATTAATAAAATTTTCAAATCAGTCAGACCAGGTTACTAGAACATTGACTTCAATTGTCTGTATCTCTTGTGAGCCTCTCCACATGATCAGATTCCCCTGTGAGTAAATTACTATAACATTTGGCACACTAACAATGTTATATACATAAATCTCAGAGTCAACCTAATAGGCTAGTCAAAGTCTAGAGCAAACCAATCGCCATGTTTCTTCTGAAAGTCGCATATTTTCTTTTTTTCATCAACACTAACATAAACAATTCCAGCAAATTTGAAAATTTCCCTTGATCCTGTTGAAATTTTTCCTCAAATTAGATTGAAATTCTAGCATACCTTTTTCGATCGAATTTACTCACTCGTTGAGTAATTCCATCTTCATTTTTAATCTTGCTCTTGCTTTCTTGCAAAACTTTTTTGTGTAACAAACTTTTAGCACAATTATTTTTAATGATTCTATCTCACTCCCGACACCAATGTTGTGAATGTTTTTTCCCAACTGATACTTTATTCATTAGAAAGTTTACATTTACAAACAAGATAAAAATAAAATCTTTGAACATTCATCATAAAACTTCAACTAAAACCCTACTCTTGATGTGTGAGCACGGTTGCCAAGGTGATTGTTTTAGCAACGAACGTTTACAAGTAAATAGCTAGTTGAAGTTAGAGTTTTATAAAGAGTTTGTATTTTGATGAGAGATGTTCAAAGATCATGTTATTTTATTTTTAATCTTGTTCAATGTAAACTTTTAATGAATAAAGTGACAATTAAAAAAGCACATTTTACAACATTGGTGTCAGAAGTGAGATTTACTCATTGAAAAAATAATTGTGCTAAAAGTTTGTTACACAAAATAGTTTTACATGAAAACAAGAGCAAGATCAAAAAGGGAGATGGAAGCATTCAACGAGATGGTAAATTCGATAATAGAAGGTATGCAAGAATTTGTATCTAATATGGAACAAAATTTGCAACAGAAAATCGAGGAAAGTTTAAAAACCGTTTGAGATTATTTATTTTAGTGTTGATGGCGAAAAAGGAAAGATGCTAGATGACTTTTAGAAAAATCATTGCCGTTGGTTTTCTCTAAACTTTGATGAGAATTTTAGGTTGGCTCTGAGTTTTATGTATAACATTTTTAGTGTACCAAGAGTTATTGTGATTCACTTGAGGAATCTGATCATGTGATGAGGCTTGAAAGAGATGAAGGCGATTGAAGTCAATGTTCTTGTAATCCTGGTCCGACTGATTTAAAAGTTTTAGGAATTTTGAAACAAGATTTTAAGAATTTGAATTTTTTTTCTTATGAGGAATGATTTTAATGAAATAGATAATTCGAGAATGATCTGACTGATTGTGAAATGGTTTTAAAGATAAGAAGGGTATTTCTATCTCTCGACCTGGAGTATCAGAAATGAATAGTTGGAAGCAACTGACCGTCGAAAGCAACATTGCTTGGTGCTTCAAGAAAGTCACACATAGAGTGTGGGCACAGGTAACTGCCTAGGGTGTGCAGGTTACGACATGCATCAGAGTATGCATATGTGAGAAAATAAGGAGCAAGTGAGGGTGTCACTGGCTCGAATGGAACTCCTCAGTCCTCAGCATGTAGCTGAGTGGAAGCACAGCTGTCCGGAACTGCAGAAGCATGGCTGTCTGGCAGGGAGGAAGTGTGTCTGTCCTGAGGTTTGGCTGAGAAGAGTATTGTTCGAATTAGAGGTTTGAGACATCATTGGTGGGGATGCGATAGAGCCCACAAGGTTGAGGATCACATGCTGCTATACCTAATTGTTCAAGTTTCATTGGAAGTCAGGAGAATCCAAATTTTTTGATATTTGCAAGAATTGAATTTGGCAATTTGAAAAAAATGTTTGCTCAAAATTAGATAGAGCAAGGGAAGTCCCGTAGTACATTGTGAAGATAATAATAATTGTGTACAGGATTAAGAAAACTGAATGAAGAACCAAATGAAAGGTTGTACACACAATCGTCTACCACCTTATCAAGGAAATCTGGATATTGGAAACCAATATCCCTAAGAGGGGGATAGTGATGTAGGCTAGCCCCAACGTTAGTAGACAAAAGGTTGATCACTCACAGGTGTATGATTCAAAGTGGTGGGGGGAACGCCAGCGTGACGTCACGTGTAGTAAAAATGTTCTAGAGTAACCACACTGAGCATACAGTTTATTCACTGTATCTTCAAATATATCGTCGTATAATCTCCTCAAGATTAACCTAGAACTTTAAAATTCTCCATACTTATAGCGAATGAATCACCGATTCTAATGATGTTGTTAAATATTTCAAGTTCATTCAACTTTTATGAATAAAATGAAGTTGAAAGTTTTTCATGAATCTAAAACGTGACATGAAAAAGTTAATAAGCTGGAAAAGCGTTAGTAGACAATGTTATACTATTATAATTTCAGATTAACCCTTAAAAAATCTTGATAAACCAATGCATCGCAATAAACCGATAAACCGATCCCGATAAATCCGATGAATTTCATTCATTGTAAATGCACTGAACACATGCTGGTATCGAGCACATGTTCTACGAGAATCAAAATATCTCATCCCCGAAATTCACAAGCTGATGTATAGCCAAACTACAAAATATAAACACGACCTAGAAGATGAAGAAACCTCAAGGGTTTGAAAGGGAAGGTTAGGAGGTGGGGTTTTTGCTTTTATATGGCGAAATGATTGTATTATTCAAATGTTTCAATAATTATTGTAAAGCAGAAACAGAAAGCTTGCATGTCAGAAAATGTTTGTGTTATATAATTTGACTATACGACACCATATGATTTTCAAGAATGCGATATTCTGCCTACTCTGTACTACAGTCTACGTCACGGCTGCAGTTCTCCCACTCCAATTGCATTTCAACGAAAATACTATAGATGAGTGACTAACCTTCTGTCTACTAACTTTGGGCTAGCCCTACGTGGATATCATGTGAGCACGGTTGTCTAGGTGACTGTTTTAGCAACGAACGTTTACAAATAAATAACTAGTTGAAGTTAGTTTTAATTAAAGTTAGTTTTATGAGGAGTTTTATAAGATGATGTTGTATTTTATTTTATCTTGTTAAATGTGAACTTTTAATGAATAAAGTGTGAATTAAAAAACACATTTACAACAGTATGAACAGAAATTTGATGTATTTCTACTTTTCGACTTTTATTAATTTTTAAGGATATGCGAATAATTACGAATTATTAGATATTAAATATTACGAATAATCAAAATCCCGAAGGATTTTTGAGTTTAAGTCTGTGCAAAGGCTAAAAATAAACTTTCTACTCGTGATATTTTCCAAAGTTTTTCGATTCGTATATCATTAAGCTATCAGAATGAAAAAGTTTTCTCGAGAAAACATTTTTTTCCGATCATTACTTTTTGAGATATGAGCGTCTGTAGTTTGAGTTTTTGGGACAGAACATTTCAAATTCGGTAAGATATAAATCCATGAGATTTAGAAGATGGACTCTTCATGGTATTTTTTGTTTTAGTGAAAAAAAAAATTCTGAAAATATCATTTTTTTGAAAAATTGTTCAATTTACCAAAAATAACTCAACAGAAAGTTATTTTTAGTAAATTGAATAACTATTTTAAAAATGGATATTTTCAGAAAATTTTGTTTTACTAGATCAACAATACCATGAAGAATCTATCCTTTAAATCTCACGGATTTATCTCTAACCGAATTTGAAATGTTCTGTCCCAAAAGTTCAAACTTTGAGCGCACATATCTCAAAAAGTAATGATCGGAGAAAAATGTTTTCCTGAGAAAACTTTTTCATTTTGATAGCTTAATGATATACAAATCGAAAAACTTTGAAAAATATCACGAGTAGAAAGTTTATTTTTAGCCTTTTAACACCCTTAACATAACCTCTGAAGGTAATTCAAGAAGAATTACCAATAGAATTGGGCAGGTTAGGCATGCCTCACAGAGACTGAACTCTATGCTCTGGTCCAGAAGCATTAAGAGCACTACCAAAGTTAGTGTTTGCAACTCCATTGTACTGGCAGAGCATTCTGATATATGGCTCAGAAACATGGGAAATGACAAAAAAGGACTGCCAGAAACTGAACGCAGTAGAAATTGATTTTCTTTGAATAAGTTGCCGTGTTTCTTGGATAGATCGCGTCAGGAATTTGGAGATCAGAGAAAGAGTAGAGGAGCAGATTTTAGCAGTTGATGAGATCAAAAGAAGGCGCCTTGTATGGATGGGACGAATGCAAAGAATGGATGATGAACGGTGGCCCAAAAGGATATTGAATTGGAATCCACCAGGAAAAAGGAGGAGGGGAAGACCACCTGAAACTTGGATGAAGCAAGTGGAGAGCAACATGCGCGAGAGGAAGTTGGCAGACGGAGATTGGATGGATAAAGTGAGATGGCATGTGGGATGCGAGAGATGGCTTGAGCTGTAAATTAAACTCGCTTTATATAATCAAGAAGGTCATCCAAGGATGATTTTCAATGAATAGTTAGATAAACAGCTGAGAATAAAAATAATATTTTATTTGAATTTTTCAACCACATAAATGATTATTCTACTTTCAAATTCTTCAATTGAAAAAAGAATTAGGACCAAACGTGAAATAATTTGAGAAGTAGCATTCCTTTTTTAGTGAAAATCCTTAGCAGTGATTGATAGGCTCAATCAATTCAGTTTTGTCAACTTGCAATGAACACCAAAGTTCACTTTCATTACAGAGGGAAACTGATCAGGAATAGTTCAAGTGTAGTGTGTTTTGGTCCGAATATTGCCATACGAGTATTATGCTCGATATTGCAATCAAATGTTTGGATTTTCTTGTAACAGAGGTATGATTGTGTGCAAACGGTCATTGGTCAAAACACACATAGTATTTGTGATACCGTTCATGGCACTGTTGACTGGGTCTACTGATCAAGACTGATTGGAACTACGAAATATTCAGGAGAATTCTACCTAGCCTTACTCTCACTCCACTCAGAGATTTCGTAATTTCTAAAATTCATTAAGAAAATAAAATTATGATGACACTTCAAAAAACAAAGAAAATCACAGCAGTACTTGGAGGATAGTTTCGAGCATATAATGAGGAAATTCCACCTTCAAAATGAGGAAAATACTCGTATATTGTGGTGACACCAGAGAATGAAAGTGAGCATTTCAAAATTCAATGTCAAGTAGTATAAAAGTCTGTTTCAAGTTTATTCATCTACTAGCCGTCAGGCTCGCTTCGCTCGCCATATCCGTCTAGCCAGGGGGCTCCGCCCCCTGGACCCCCGACTGGATCGTCCAAGAATGAGATTAGCAGGCTCGCTTCGCTCGCCTGCATTTTTATCATGTTAGGACGATCCAGACAGGGGTTCAGACTAAACGTCTGGCTAAACGGATATGGCGAGCGAAGCGAGCCTGACGGCTAGTAATATAATATTCCCAGGATTGAAGTAGCAGTGCCCAATCAATTTTTCCGCGATAAATACATTTAAATCTTCAACTTGGTGCCAACCTAACAAAGTCAACTCAACTTAATGCCAACCTGACAAAATGATTAAAATTTAGTTGCCAGTTAACAACTGTTTCGAAGAGGTACTCTATCTAGATTATAGTTCTATAGTAACATATGATATGGAAATTTCAATTATAATTAAGAGATTGGGAGAAGAAGAATATACATGCTAAAAGGCGGTCTTTAAACCCTTAAAAATAACCCTTTGAGTTAAAATATTGCCAAAAGATTTCTTAGTGCGCCTCTAAAGGGCCAACTAAACATACCTACCAAATTTGAACGTTTTTTGGTCCGGCAGATTTTTAGTTATGCGAGTGAGTGAGTGAGTGAGTGAGTGCCATTTCGCTTTTATATATATATAGATTCTACAATATATTGTTACATAACATCAATCAAATGAAATCAATTTTGAGTATCCATCAAATCATTGAATGTCGATATTATTGTTAAACCAGGACCTAATATTCCTGAGCAAATCTATTGTACTCTTATAATATAATGTATATCAGTCATACATATGAATTTTTTACATAATTAATATACAATACCATTCTCAGGAAGATTCTTCAAACTACTGATCAGTTTTTCTAAAACACTTGGATATGTTATATTTGAGCAAAATCAAATCTATGGATTTTCTTGTAACAGAGGTATGATTGTGTGCAAACGGTCATTGGTCAAAACACACATAGTATTTGTGATACCGTTCATGGCACTGTTGACTGGGTCTACTGATCAAGACTGATTGGAACTACGAAATATTCAGGAGAATTCTACCTAGCCTTACTCTCACTCCACTCAGAGATTTCGTAATTTCTAAAATTCATTAAGAAAATAAAATTATGATGACACTTCAAAAAACAAAGAAAATCACAGCAGTACTTGGAGGATAGTTTCGAGCATATAATGAGGAAATTCCACCTTCAAAATGAGGAAAATACTCGTATATTGTGGTGACACCAGAGAATGAAAGTGAGCATTTCAAAATTCAATGTCAAGTAGTATAAAAGTCTGTTTCAAGTTTATTCATCTATTCTACAATATATTGTTACATAACATCAATCAAATGAAATCAATTTTGAGTATCCATCAAATCATTGAATGTCGATATTATTGTTAAACCAGGACCTAATATTCCTGAGCAAATCTATTGTACTCTTATAATATAATGTATATCAGTCATACATATGAATTTTTTACATAATTAATATACAATACCATTCTCAGGAAGATTCTTCAAACTACTGATCAGTTTTTCTAAAACACTTGGATATGTTATATTTGAGCAAAATCAAATCTATGACTAGAATGAGATTGTACAGAGTTAGTTAACCATGAATTCTAGAAAACCAGCCATTCTTCTTCTACAGAGGGATGAAAAGTTTGTTTTGGACCAGCATCTATTTACCCTTTGCTCATTATCAGAAGTCGCCCTATCCGCTATCGGTAGCAGCCGCTGCCCATCTAGACATTGATTTAAGATCCTATTTACATTTGGCCAACTAATAGGCGCGCTGCACGCTAACAGCATGCCAACCCATAATCTTGCAACAACTATAATAAAAGGATAATTTCCTGCTAGTTGAGTAGCGCACCGACCGGCATACATGATGAATGTTATTCTGTCATGATGACACCAGATAAGCTCCACTGTTTTATCAACTCGAGTGCTGTATACGTATTTCTGTGCCACTCTAACGGAAACCGTAGGTATCTCAAGGAGAGATTTCCTTGAAAACTTTAAGCCTGTTGTTGAATCATTTTTATAAATTCCAAAGTATGTTTCAAATTATTTTTAATCAATTTTCTAATAATTTGATTAGAATTTATCATTGTTCCTCCTCAGTTGATTCATACTTTTTGTACAGCAGTAATGAATGGAAATAAAAACTACTCAGTTTCTTATTGCTATCCAGTTTGAACTCGTACTTACTGAGTTTGTACTTTTGTGTCGTATAAGAAGAAGTTGAATATCTCTTGTATCATACATTCATTCTGTGTTAAAACAATTACGGATGATTAAAGCTTGACCGTAGATTGGAAAATTGAACAAAGTCATTATCAACTTATACATAAATTTTCTTGGAAGTATTTTAGTATTCCCTAGTAGAATATCAAGATGAACTTCAAACTATGGTCATTGAAGGATTTTCAAATTATAAGATCAAATATTTGTACTTGATCCACATTCCACTTTTCTCAATTACACATAGACTCTATTTTTCACAAGACTATCATGAATCGTTCATCTCTAAATAGAATAAAATGGATATCCCACATATTTTACAATGAAAGTTGTAAGTGAATTTTGTTTCATCACTGCAAAATATTTTCCGGAATGTCCCAAATCAAATTTCAAGGGTTTTCATACAAGAGCACTCTGCAATGATCAAAGAGAAAAACACTTAACTTCCATGCTATCTGTATAGCCGGTGAAGGTTACAGTGAGTTGTGAGTATATTATGCACTATATCGTCAAAATACACTTTTCAGTTCACAGTAATACAAAAGAATCAACAAAACTACACCCGCTGCGTCCACTTACAACTTCCGTTAGTATGAAACTGAGTGAGTATTCACTCAGCGCTGAAGAAAAGAATCTTCACTTGCCAGTAAGAGCTGAGCTTATTTCTAATACTTGTAACATTACTGAGACGCAAGTAGGCCAACTTTCTTTGTCATGTGAGTGCAGGAAAGTATAGGCCTACACTCGAAGAGCTGGAAACGTGTTTCAATATCGGAAAATAATTTTCTTCTTTCGTGAGGTGAAATCTGAATCGAAAATCGAATATGAATGGTGTTGGACGTGAGCTAAAAGACGGTGGAAATGGAATGCTTTCTATTAGCGGTTGAAAGGTATACAAGAAAAAGATAAAGTATACAAAAATTATACAAACACGGTAATGAAGGATTTAATTTAGGAATAGCAGGCATAAATAGCGCGAGAAGGAGTGTCCAAGCACTGAAAGTGACATTAGATGATGTTCATATCCATCAGATCACCTATACCTATCTAAATATCCTTCTCATCTAGAATATAGAATGTTCAAAAATCCTCTAAACTATGAACATATAACAGCGAAAGATAAAGGGAAAATATAGAAAAATGAATATGGATCGAGAAATGATGGTTATGGACAAATGAGAGCGGATAATGGAGGAGAGTAGGTGAGAAGTTGTGACAGCAGTGTAGTGACAACAACAAACTTGAGAGAATGTGTTGATGGTTGTGTACAGTAATGCCCGAGTACGTGTCGCAAAATCGCAGACAGAAACGCGTTACTGCTATGTTTTCACAGTCGTGCTAGTTGGTTTTCCGATAATACATTGTTCCATTACCGTCTGAAACGAGCGCCGCTTCTTCAGTTGCACAACGATGCTTGTGTATGAATGGCGACGCTTTGGCGTTTTTATGACACTTGCAACAGCGCGATAGAAGCAGCACTAGCAGCCCCATCAAGTCATAACTCCTTTATCCGCAGCGGTGTGTCTGGCCGGGGGGGAGGGATGCCTTGTAATTTAATGGCTGCATGCGGTCTCTCCACTCCAACACCACCCTCCACCCTGACCAGTCAGACAATCATTCCAACCCCCTCCCTCCCACCAACATCGTCAGTCACCAAATTTCGGCTGCAACCTGACAGAGAAAACAACCAACTAGACTGTGTGCCCAAGTAATGGTAATGTGGTAGTTATAAATTTGCTCGCTTGCTATACCATGTAAACCTACATGCTATCGGTTCAACTGTGAAACTGATTGTAGCCTATCTATTAAAGCTATCAGACTATTAGCCTATTAATCAAAGCAAGATTAAGCACGGTTCTGCATTCATGACCAGCTCTTAATGCGAGTATACTCTGAATGAAACAAGTTGAGACTTGGAAAAAGTATCTGTGTTGGCAAACTGTGCAAATTTGCGATCATATAATATGAATACATTCAATTTGATAATACAATCTGCGAAAAGTTGTCTCATAATGTTATAAGTACATCTATCATTGAATCATACTTCCATAAATTATTATCATGTACTATGTATGAAAATAATGCAATATCACACAATTCGGCAACACAGATATTTTGTTCAACCCTCAAATTTGAAACATTTAAAACTGCAGAGTGTGATGTGGAGAGAAATATTGTATCAAAATCCACAAACATCTGAGGTGTAAGAAATAGAATGGACTCGAATAGATTTCTATTAATTGTCGTCCATCTAATCTTGTGAAAATCAATGTTTGCTCACCCTTGCCCAGATTAAGTGTTTCTATTTCCGTAAACATTATATCTCGTATTTGAGCAGGTCAAAGGCATTCCTAGCGACCGCGGATAGTGCAATATTGCCTAGACTAGCTTCCCTTTTAATGAAATATCACGGTCTTTGTGCAACAGAAGTTATAGTTTAGTTTTGCAACTATACAAAGTTACATTACTCGAGCAAGAATGCTTTGAGAATTGTTTACAATACAGTATTGTCTACAATCCCTTAGACTACTCCTCTCAGTCTTGCGAGGTAATCTTAGCGTATGAATAATGTTCAGAGGTTGAAATAATCCTTTGACCGTGTTCACTATTTCCCAGTAAGTAGAACTAATATGAATTTGCTTGCAAACTTAACTTTGAGGTCTTTCAAGTTACAACAATGTTGTTCTCTGGCACAAAATGCAATTTCTGTAGAGTTTGTAATGCATTTTGAGACGCAGTTGTTGACTGTAAACTGGGTTAAGTAAATTTCAAGCAAGTAATCATTTGTATTATACCATCAAGACAGCTTAGAGGAAGCAATGGATGCGAAATTATTCCTTTGTTCTCTCATTTTGAATGCATTGGTATACTACACAACTTCTCTAATTGAACTTTTGAATAGGCTAGTAGGAAAAATCGTCAAAGTGAATAATACTGGTAGAAAACTTCAATACCTCGCCAGAACTGGCTTCTTCCATTTATTCATATATACTTGGGTTGATTTGTACACTATACTGTACATTTTTGCTTTCTGAGCTTATAGTAATTATGGTTAAGTGGATTCCCACTTTTTCGGTTGAGACGACTTGTACTACTACCTCCGTAAACAAAGCAATAGTGCTTGACAGGTGGTTGATGGTAACGTCAGCACAGGTAGGGCTCCTACACCAATGAAACCACTAGCTGGTATAGATCAGCTGAAATCAACTAATTTTTATTGGTATAGGAGTCCTACCTGTGCTGACGTCACCAGAATGCACTATGGCTTTGTTTACGGAGGTAGTGCTTGTACACTATAGTGTACATTGTCAGCTTTATTTTATTATTCTTTTTCACAATGAAGAACAGATTGGGAGAGAAAAACTAAGAGTACCTTGCACTATCTCTCTCCCAAATTTAGGTAACATTGAAAGTCCAAATCAGGTTATGTCTTCTAGATTTCCACAAAATTTTTTGTTCAAAAATATTTATACAAACCATTCCTTTGATTTTGGATGTTGTGAATACCAAATAATAATAATAATTTATAACACTAAGTTATTTTAATATGACAACTGAGATTAGAGAGTCGGAATAAATCGAAAACAACAACTATACAGGTAGCAGTGGCCACAGTTCAGCTGTGGAGTCCTTGAAAAGTTGTATTCTGAGAGAGAGATCAGGTCTGGATACAGTGCAATCCAAATGTATACTATATTGCACACTGGATCTGAGGAGGTTAAATATAAAATCTTAGTTGCTTCTTCATAAAAAACGAAATTTTCAAAGTCGTAAATAACTTTTTGATACTTGGATGTCAAATTCTCACTACATCATAGATGTAGGATATTATTCTACAAATCAATATCCAGTTACAAATCAATAACTTTTATTAATTTCACACATTCACATTTTACTTTTTCGTGATCTATACATTGAGCTTTTCTCGTGAAAACTAACTTGTTTATTCATTTTATTAACGTGTTGCTTATGGAATTAATCACTTGATTACTTTCATATGATGCGTCAAAATAATTTCATATGATAACTTAAATTACTTTCATAAAATTAACGAAAATTACTTTCATATGATAACATCATGCGTCAAAATAGAATTACCATCGCTACAATCTCATATCCTACACTCGGCCAATCTGACAAATTGGCTTGCCATTAAATAAATAAATATGAAAAAGATTACAAACATAAACAAAACATGGAGAGAGAATAAAACAAAAATAAACAAAACACACAAGATGAAACGAACGTGAACAAAACATAGCACTACATTACACGCAATACTGCTTTCTCTGGCTGTTGGGAAACTTTGAATTGCTTTTTCATCAATTTTCTTCTCTTTGTTGAGTACGGTATGCATCAACTCATACATATTCTTTATTCTATTATTATTCTTATCAATTTCACTTTTTCCAATACTAGCCAATATTTCTTTCTCATTTCATCCAAATTCATACCTTGACTTTCTTCCATTTCCACACATTTCTCATCTCTCCTCATTTTATTTACATTCTCATTCCGTTCTCCAAGTTTTTCCTTAATTTCATAATCTGATTCAATTCCATTTTCCTCTCCACTATTCCATCATCACCCTCTTCCTTCCTCTTTTCACCATTACCAATGTGCAGATGATTGTGGGCTACAGATTTTAAACTGACATAACCATTAATACTTTCAAGTTTTTGATCATGTAAGAAGATATTTTGAATAGTTATCAAAATCATTGAATGGGAAGAATTTATAGGTCTCAAGCAAACAGCTGTATTTCTATCGCTAGATACCAGCTCAACAAACACAAGATTAGATAATAACGGTTATCCAGGCTACAGTTTTGAACAGCCAAATGAACAGGAAAATATTATTGCTATTAATTTATTTAATAATATAAAATAATAATTTTTGAGGTTAGGTTCTTTGGTACTTACTAGTCGGCAACCTAAATAATTGGTCGAGCCGTATAAATTGAGAATTAGCCAGACACCTGTGGCAAATTTAGTTGCATACAAATAGCATTCGCTTAAACTGTGATCAGAGGGTTAGTAACAAGCATGGCATGTCAATGTAAGAGAAAAAGCGTTTTAGAAAATACAAAAATATTTATTATGTCATACGAGCATGGACAAAATGTATAAAATAAATAAAAATATTAAGGAAACGGGATGTACCTTTACTCAGCGCATGAATACATTTGTAATTTTAGAATACGCCAATCAAAATACAGTAACTGACCGGCGGTAAAAGCGAGTTGATTCAAAATAAGCCTATACATGTATTTATTACATAAACAATAAAATTTGTAAACTATACAGACCCAAATTCATCTAACAGATACAAACTGAATAATTAAAACAATAATATTTGCTCTTTATGCAGTAACCTAGCAGACTAACACGGATCATATTGAATCACATTATTGCGTAGTAGTGAGGCTAGGATAGCACCAATCAGAGTGGATATTCAAATTATATGCAAATTCAAAAATACGGAAGTATGGTCGTGAAAAGAATAGGGGTAGATCTTAGCCCACTTGCTTGCTAGAGGTCACCGGGAACAGCTACCAATTTATAGAGTACAAGATCCGTTTTTAATATTTGCACTTTTTAGTATCTAAAGTTAAAATTTATAAATTAATTGTATTAAAACTAAAAGGGAATATTTTTAAGAAACGTTCATGAGATTAACTGTTAAAACATGCACAGAGGGAAATTTTTTAATATTTGATTTATTATAATTATATGCTCACTCATATATCTTTATTAGCCACAGAATAAAAAACTTTTGATTGCAGTGACCCTGACTACTACAATAATGAATAACCATTTGGATCAAATATAAGGATTCACTCACATCTCTCATCAACTCGTACTTTTCATTCACAAAATATTAACGAAAAATATATATATAAGCTATATTGAATGAACTCACGGCTAGTACTCAAATTTGTCTTTTTCTGGCCGTGCTACAAATAAATGTAGGTATATTTTTGTAATCTTGTCTATTAAGAAAGTTTTCAATGTAATTTTTGATAGCAATAAAATTTGAATTTGAAAAATAATTATCAACAAACATACTCCTAACCAAAGAAAATCGTGCTCTTTTTCAATCAGAATGTATGAGACTCCATACAACTGATAGAAGGCACAAACCGAACTGCGTGGCCAAGCATACAACAATATGGAATACACACGTGGCAAGCTCGCGCAAAATTAATTTGATCAGCTGATTGACAAAATTATTTTAAGCTTTCCAATGATTACAACATATGTTAGAATATCATGTGTCAATTATCTCAGTTCCATATGGCGTTCACTTTACCATGTTCATAACCTTACTTAATAGGATCCTTTTTCATCCTTTGAAACCCTTAGAGGCAAAATATCTCAAAATCTGTTCTTAGTGCGCGTCTAGCATGTTTGAAGAATATTTGTGCAGAGCTTTAAGTCTGTAGGCCAATTAGTTTGAGCTGTAGTGTGATTTTACATCAAAATTCTCGAAAAATTCCCTCTTCTGAACCCCCCTGTGCTCCTGATCAGAATTTTTCTGCATAGATCTAATTTTTTTCGTAGCTGAACAAAAAAGTTCCTTATGAACGGTTAATAAGTACAAAATTTTTTGGGGGCCCCAGCTCCCTCAGTGGGGCAAATTTCTAAAAATCCTTTCTTAGTGGATGTTTTGAGGCTACCATAAACAATTGTGCAAAATTTCAAGTTTATAGGCTCAGTAGTTTGGGCTGTGGTGTGATTTCAGTCTGTCGGGGCTTAGCCTTTTATAGATATAGAGATTAGTTCAATTATTCACTTATTTGGATGTAATTTTGATAATTAATTCAATGATTCAATTCTATTTTACATGTAATGGAAGCCTGTGGTAATAGCTTAATACATCTCACTCACATTTGATTCTCACTCCAAACTTTTTTTGAAATAGCACATGATAGACTTGGAACTTTGTTACTCTGTTCATCAAAATTTTGCATCAATCTGGAATGACTTGGAAATGTGATCTATCGAGGCTAGTGACATAACCAAACTCCTGACAAAAAGAGCGCTCCATGTTTGTGGTCAAGGCATAATAATTCAAACACAAAAAATCTCGAATAAATTCGTTACACTAGTGGGCGTCCATGTAAAATGAGATAGGTCTGATGTGGAATCTCATAAGGGAGGGTCCTAACTGACACCAACAAGTTGACTAATGGCGTCTGACAGACCCTTCTGTCATGTCATCCTGTACCCCAACCGCCCTCGCGACCCCTCCATACTTACAGACCCCTTTCTAATTAGAATATCACGTGTTCACGAATGGCTCTCTTCCGTTTCTTGTGCTGAGCATGTGAACGAGATAAAATGATTAAGAGCGTTGACATGAAAGTTGGGCAGGAAGCATTCTCAAAATTGATTTATCAGGATGTTGAAATACGCATGATGATGACATAAAGCAATGAAGGGAGCGGGAAGATAAAGGAGGAGTATTATCAGGGAATGTGTGCATGAATCGGGCATACACCTACTGATAAGTAACACTATGTACATTATGCGATGTCTGTGAATGATTCAAGTCAATTACCATCTCGACCATATACTCATCAGTCATCATTGGAGGTATAATGTTGGGTTCGCTCACTTGAAGGGGATTCAGGTTAAGAATCTACGTAATTCAACGCTACGAGAAGTTAGCCTATAATAGGGAAGTCAGATCAAATGAAGACATTATTGTAGCTGTATAGTGGCTGGAAAGGACAGTAGCTTATGACTAGAGTCTCCCTAACAGTAAAGACAAGGAGTGGATTGATACATCGGAAACCTCAAAATTTGCCAGGATCCTTCTCCTCCTCCCCCATGAAATGCAATGATGTATTCAGTAACACCCCCCTCCGCAGTGAACACCCATGCCTTTTTTCCAAGATCATAATTATAAGCATATAAATCTCATCTTATTCACATATCAAAGTGAATTTTCTATTCCACCTTGATGAAGTAGGCATTCTCAAGTCATTTTATGAACGTTTTGTAGTTGCCTAACCAATTCTACACGATTTCAACTCCAGTTAACTAATTTATTCGGAGCATGAGTTAATCCCACTCTTTAGTTGTCTCTCATAATATAATGCTCTTTTGAAAATAGCCAAATGGAATTAGGCATGTCACACACATGTGAATCAACACACTAATCTAGCAAAGGGGTGAGTTTCCCTATATGCTTTCCAGAAAACAAGATAGTGATCGAGCTGTAGCTGAGACGTGCTTACTTTTTCTACTTGGTAAAGTTGCTCGACTCTGTGAACGTTATCAGGCGTCACGATTTCACGAAAGTGGAGACTTTTTTGTCGTGATCAATCACCGTCTTTGCTTGTCACCATTAACAAGACTCCGACGAACAAACGATCTTCACGGCAACGGCAAGAAGAAATATCTAGCTTCTAGCTGCTGCTACTAGCAGTTGGGCGACCCACTCTTCATGACCCCTTCACAACCCCCTCTCTCACAGTTTTGCGGACCAAATTGAGATCGCCATTTGTTAGGTCCGAAATCGGTCGAGTACTTTATGGTGACTTACGTCTGTTTCTACTAGCTTTCGACAAATTTCCAATTTCCTATATGAGAAGCAACAGCTTATTCGTTCTATTGACAGCTTTTCTTTACTCTGATCTCTCATAAACTATCTGATATCGATAAACTATTCCTCTCATGAACTATCCCTCAAATCGATGAACATAATTATCCTAGTTTAGTTTTATGCATTGAGAAAGCGATAATATTTGCATTTGAAAATAGTAGGCTTTCTTATCACACTCTATTTGATTCCTCATACATATTCATGATATGAAGAAACTCAATTTTTGTTCAGTCTTGAGTAAGAGTCATATCAAGATAATATGGTTTCCTAGAGAACTTATTCCAATAGGATATGAAACTATATTGCAATTCTTCAATAATTATATTTGGTACCACTGTAACAATTTTCATTGTTCCAATTGTGAATGGTTTTGCGAATTATCATGAGAAGTCAGTCTGTATAACAGTTTATTTCGCTGTTTTGGTTTTCTGCGTTGTGTTGTGTCAACTCTGTTAGTGTGTGCGTAGAAGTTATAGTACTAAGAAAATCAACGATTTTCTTGGAGCATCAGTCGAGTTCATGACCTTATAAGGCAAGGAATTTATAGCTGTCAAGGAAAAATATAGCTGTCACTTGGTGGGAGAATGTGTCTAAAATTATAGTTGTACCGTTACCTTCTATTGGCGGAGATTTTTCTAGAAAATATTAGCTGCCAATCACAGTTAACGTTGCTTAGGTCTATCTAGTATGGACGATCACACAGCTCCTAGACCAGGCAAGCGTACCGTGGGCTTCACTCAGCGTCTGTCCTCTGTCATAAGCAGTACAAAATGTAGTCTGATCAGTATTTTGTGTTAATCATGGCTTTCATGCCAGCTTTAGACTTTTTAGTATTTGGCTCTGGAACCTTTTGTTCCAGTAGCGTTTTAAGTTTTTCCGCCTCAGTAATTGCTTTAATTGAGAAGAGAGGGTATCAAATTGTCACCTCACAATGGAGATTTTCCTCCTATAACCGCTACTAAAAGGTACATCATAGATTATAATATAGTTAAGGAAATGATTATCGATGAAAGCTTCCATCAGAGTGTTAAATTTGTTGTGATAGATAAATTTGAGTGTAATATGTAGAAATGTAGAGTACCTATTAGAAGAAATTGAAATTTTTTGATTTTAAATTATTTTTGAAGAGGAAGCTATTAACCTAAATTTCAATTACTGTTGTTTAAATCCAAATTGACTGATGTTTATAGTATATAAACAATTAATTTTGTTAATGATGTGGAGAGGAGTTCAATGAGTGTTCTTCACATGAACATACGAAGCCTAAACAAGAATTTCGATGAATTCGCCTACACAATTGAAAACTGTTCCTTAAAATTTAATATTATAGTATTGTCTGAGACGTGGATGAGCGAAGACGAGCCTTTCAACTATGTTTTGAATGGTTACTCGTCAATAAATCAGCCAGGTAAGAGAAATAGAAAGAATGGTATCTGTGTTTTCATCAGTAATGAACTGTCTTTTAACAAATTAAACATTGAAATTATGGAATCAGACTCATTGATACTTAATATTAAAAATCCTATCACTAAAAATGAGATCAATTTAATTGCAATATACAGATCACCCTCTCTATCAGCAAATCTTTTTTTGAATGCTTTGGAAAGTACTTTAGAAAGACTGCTCGCACATAAAAATATAATTCTAATTGGTGATATCAATATCAATCTAAAACAGACTACCGCTATTTCTATTGATTATTTCAACATATTGTCTTCAAACGGTTTCGTCTCCTATATAAATAAACCTACTCGAGTCCAAAATCAATCAGAATCGTGCATTGATCATATCTTTTTCAAAAATAGTTCCTTCAAAGCTGAAGATTTGATAGGTGCTATTTTCAAGACCGATATAACTGACCATTACAGCACCAGTATCCATATTAAAACCGCAGACGGTGGTTCTGATAGGCCTAATTTAGCAAACACTATTACTGAAAAAATTGTTTTCAATAAATTAATTTCAAATCTTGAAAATGAAGATTGGGAGGAGGTAATGAATAATAATAACATCCATACACTAGTACACTCTTTTGAACAAAAACTTTCAACCCATATTGAAAATGCAACTATCAAAATAAAGACATCACACAGAAATAAACCACTAAAGAACTGGATCACCACCGGACTAATAAGAGCTATTCAAACCAGAAATAAAATGCACAAAAAACTACAGAAGCAACCACATAATAACGAAATGAAACAATGCTACACTCGCTATAGAAACGTCCTAAACAAATTACTGAAAGAAACCAAGATTAGGTATTACAGAAATAAATTGGAGCAAAGTAGAGGTAACTCCAGGAAGACATGGAATACCATAAATGAAATACTTGATGTAGAAAAGAAAAATTCAAAGACTGATATTGATCCTGAAATTTTAAATAAACATTTTTCGTCTATCGGGAGAGTACTCGCAGAAGAACTGAATAAAGAAAAAAAAACATCCCTCCTCCAACTGGTCAAAATTCCCGTTTTTCACGAATAGGTTTCCCAAATTCCTTTTCCTTTTCCCGACAAATGAGGAAGAAATTATCAAAACAATTAAAGACCTCAAATCCAGCTCAGCACCAGGAATTAATAACATAAATAATAGCTGTCTAAAAATCATTGCCCACTATATTGCTAAACCTTTAAAATTATAATTAATAAATGCTTTGAAGAAGGTTTCTTTCCGGAGGAGTTCAAGGTGGCTAAAGTCATACCTTTACATAAATCGGGAGATGTTGACGATCCCAATAACTACCGCCCAATAAGCTTGCTAAGTGGATTTTCAAAGATCATGGAAAAGCTTATTAAAAAGCGGCTAGTACAATACATGATTGTGAGTAAGGTGTTTCACCCTAACCAGTTTGGATTTCAAGAAGGAAAAAACACAGAAGACGCTATTTCGTTATTAGTAAAAATTTTAACTGAAAATTTTAGTAATAATAAAAAATCTATTGCAATTTTTATTGACTTGAAAAAAGCATTCGATACTGTCCCACACACCAAACTGTTGGAAAAGCTCAATAGAATTGGAATTCGAGGTTTGCCCCTGAAACTTTTTACAAGCTACCTTGAAGGTCGCTCTCAAATATTATCAATTGAAAATAAATCCAGTACTGAAAATCTTTTAGATTACGGCTTACCGCAGGGGACTGTACTCTCACCAATTTTATTCATACTATACATTAATGACCTCCTGAATCTCGACTTGCAAAATGGTCAAACAATCTCATTTGCCGACGACACCACTTTAGTTTTTTCGGGTGATAACTGGGAGAGTACTAAAATATCAGCTGAGAAGGGTATTTCCAGGGTCAAGAACTGGCTTGACTATCATACCCTGACTCTGAATCATAAAAAATCTTCATTCATGACCTTCACACCAAATGCTGCTACTCAACCTGTAAACCGAATAAACTTGAAAATTCATAATATCAAATGTAATAAAATAGGTTTGAATGATTGTGACTGTCCTAAACTAGAGGACTCTAAAACCGTTAAATACCTGGGAATAATTGTTGACCGTCATCTGAGATGGGATCCCCAGATCCAAGCTCTATGTCACAAGGTCAAGTATCTAACAAATAAATTTTACAAAATGAGCCAGTTGAAAATGCAACAAATTACTAGAATGGCCTACTTTGCTTACGCACAATCTGTGTTGCAATATGGAATTAGGGTATGGGGGGGTGCTGCTGAATGTCATATAAACAAGATCTTCAATGTTCAAAAACATATAATAAAAGTGGCACTAAGCAAACCAAGACTGTATCCTACTAGAATTCTCTTCCAGGAATCTAACATACTTACAATCAAACAGCTCTACTTGAAAAATTTAATTTTATATTTATTAAAAAACAAAAATCTTTTCAATACCCGAATTACTCCATATAACACGCGCCAAACTTACAGGAGATCTGACTTACCTGAAACTAATCTAACAGTATGTAGAATGCAATTTCCGTATAGATGTGACAAACTAGTAAATATTATACCACAAGACTTCATATCAGACAATCAAAATTGCTATAAGAGAAAAGAAATCTTATCATGGATCAAAACATCACCTGACGTTTTCATTAATCAAAGGCAGTAGCTTATAACAAATTCTAAATTTATGTTTCTCCACTCACCTCTTCTCATCACCAGTTGGCTTGTGCATTCACTGTGCTTCTTCTCTTTCTCAGGTTTTCCCTCTTATATTGTAAAAAACTGTTCTTCATTTCACTCTGTATTTCAAATCTGTTTTACCATTAGGCTATTCTTAGTCATTTATTATATTCTATTTTATAAATATTTTTTCTTTTCCACGTTTCTCAATCTTTATATTCTCTTACTCATGCTCGCGAACAGACGAAAGTCTTGCGAGCTACACATTCTTTTGTACTCTTTATTTATTTTTGTATTTTTGTATATTTAAACTATGTAAAATTTGCAAAGAATGAATAAATTGAATTGAATTGAAAATATTATTATGAGTTCTATCAGTATTTTGTGTTATAGATTCCATTTGTTTGTTGATTCTAATGAAAAGCTTTCTTGATTCTCAAGGAAACACCTATCATGTAATTTTTTTTTTTTAATTACACTATATATGTAATTTATGTAAGAGAACTGACTGAACAAACAACAATACTCGAAAGACCTTATTATGAAGTAATTCAATCAAATTATGGAATACTACGTACTCATCTCTTTGTATAAAGGGCATGACCCTGATTACAAATGAATTATTTTCTATTAAATCAAGATATTGAAGTAGGTAATGTCTATTTGTGTTTTAAAGTAATGAGTATTGATTTGATTTTTATATAACCTAAAGTACTTTGACTTTATGATATAACTGAAGTTGAGTTAATTTGTATTATCCTAGTTTATTTTTTTTTTACTCTAACAGCGGTCAAGGTACGGGTCCATCAAAGTATGGGTCCATCAATGTACGAGTCCATCAATTTACGGGTTCATAAACGTGTGTCTTTAAGCCGCTGAGACGCCTCTGAATCGATGGCAGTCCTAGAAGCTTGGGGTATGCTGTCTCCTGTCCATCTGGATGTGTAGAGCTCGATCACCGAGCCTAGATTCAAATTGAAGAAACAGTTTTGAGGTAACAACTTTTTTCCAAATTAAACGAACGTCCCAGGAACTCCGGTTATGACAGAATTGTTTTTAGTAATTATAGACTTTCAAAAAGGGAGGGGTGTAAAACGTGCGGAATTAGACTTTTGTTGAATCGTAATTTTGAGATATTATTGGGGATGGATAGTTTACAAATTTTATCAATTTGGTTTGAGTAATAGATTTTCGGTTGTATCTTTACATTGAAATGTGAGGCCATATTTTCTCTGTAAGGATCCAGCTAGGAATTTCAGTTTTCTTTGAATTTATATTTTATTATCTACTAAACTACTAAAAGTTGAATTAGTATATGAAATGTTTAAAGGTCCCTTATTGATAAATTAATGTTTTAAAATAATTTTGGTCTTAAAGTTGTAAAGGATCGAATAGAAGTTTCAAGGACCCTAGCTTTTCTAAATTTTTTTTGATAACACATATTTTTGAATAGTCTTCCTATATAAAATTCCGTGATGTGATACTTGAGGAATATTTGTCTTTGCAGCTTTCATAATATAAAGATACAGAATAGTTATTATTGGGGATTATTGATATTTGATAATGTTTTGATAGTGTTTTAAAAGTTTCCAAGTGTGTTCTAAATGTTTTAAGAATTTTATGAATTTTATGTTGATATTTCTTTTAAAAGATGTATTGTTATTTATGATTAACTTCTGAGAAATATCTATGATATATTCCAATTCTTCTTTCTGAAATTAGAGCCCTTAAAGCTTCTCATGATTCAATCTAAAACGTTTTCAATGTAAAACAGACAGAGTAGGATACTATCGAATTAGCTATATTGGGGATAACTCTCTAAATTTAGTAATTTTATTTTCGGTTTTCATGATGTAACTTCATTTTGTTTTATTAACTGTTGAATTTAACTGTAAGAGATGACACTATAGTTGATATCTTCTCTCTATTTCGTTGTCTCTCTTGTCATTTCTGGATTCCCCGTTCTACAGCACTAGGTATGTTTATCAAGCATCCCTTTTATTAAGTTATATTGTGTGTGCTTCTAAATTCTAAATTCCAAATTAACTTTCTAAATTCATAGCACGGCACACCACATCCTAATGTTGTTTAATATTGTATACTAAGAAGAAAGCATATAAAAAGAGAAAAGAACGCATATCAAAATATAGAAATGACTATTTATTCAACTATGATTACTATGAAACTTTCTATATGCCTAGAATATGTATAAGTAGAAACTCAAAGATTTTTTCATCAAACCTACTCAATGATTCATTTGTTTTATCCATAATGATTCATCACTTAACATTTTATGAACAGTGCAACTTAATCTGACTTAGGTTGCAAGATTTGAACAGTGTAACATTATTGATTCTACTGGCCCCAAGCACATAGTCCATAGGATTTCCTTACTAACATGCTACAATACTGGCTCAAACTCTCGAACATGCACAAGTTTCAGGTGTGGAGAATTAGTGTATTTGGCACAAAGTGTGATCCGATAATAAGTTGTAGAGTAGTGTATGGCCGAGCAGAGGTATGGCGGCGGCAGTGTCACCAAGGCCTGATAAATAATTTATGGTGACCAAAGAGGGCTTGTTGTAAGAGTGCGGTTTGAAGGGGATGAGGGAGCTGCAGAATTTCTCACCCCCCTATTTGATTGAACAAAAGCCCAGCGAGGATCCTATCGTTTAGGTCTCTCTAGTTTTAGTAGTACTCCACAATCCCAATCTTCCTATGATGATGATAATGCTTTATTTGCCAACAAATTAATAGGGAACAGAACTAAGACTCATCCTACTTCCCAAGCAAGCGGTCAACGTTCTGATTCTCATAATTCATAGGGCGATAAATTGTTTGGGAGGAAAGAGGATCGTGAACCCGGTTGTTGTGATTGGAGGGGGCGATCTGACTTTGTGAATAGTTGAACTAATAATTTCTGTGCAAGTTCAGATCGGGGCCTGGACACCTGACCGCTAATAAATTTTGGTGCCTGTGTTTTAACCAGGTATTTTAGATGTACAAAACAGAGAGTTGAGTTGAGCTCCAACTATTTGGGCTGCGGACTCCGTGGGAGATCGGGATCGCAATTGGTCATGTGAACAAAAGCAATGTCACGTATTTATGGGGTACTGAGGATCTCCTGAAAATTTCAGTCCACATAGAATGGATTGATGGGGTTACGGCTACGGCATGAGAGCTGGTAGAGTTTGTGTTGAAAGAGAACTTGCTTGAATGGAATAGAATAGTAGTGAAATTTTACACATTTCAGTATTACTCGATTCTCGATCCGTCTTTCACAAGCTTCACATTGATTTTATCCGATAAGTCGTACTAATCTCCTGTGATATTTAAAATTGAACTTTTAGAGTGTTACCAAAAAATCCGTTATAATACAATTAGGCTGGTCAATAACAGTGGGACATGCATGATACATATGTCGTCACACATTGTTGTGTCATCAAAGCGAAAGGCGTCGAGCAAAATTTCTCGTATCGTAGGTTTTCGTATCTCGGATTTTTTGTGGCATATTTTTTCTTCGCTGCTCTATTAATTCAAGGTTGAATTATTTTTCCATTATATCAATTGTGCCTGACCTTTTTAAAAGATGATAAAGAAGATATTTTTGAATAAAATTTAGAATTTAGAAATAGGCCGACACATCTAGAAAATACCTGAGTCTATACCTAATTCATGCAGGTGAACGGGCTAGAGTCAAGAAAACTTCAATTAATCTTGCCATGCCTGATTTACTAGGTTTCTACTATAAACTAACACTACACTTTGAAATAATTAAAAAAAATACAAACAACTTCAATAAACATTGGCAACTAAAATCGAACAACAGAAACAACAATTTCATGTTACTTTGTTGACATTCTTCATCTGATTCGGGGGGGCATTACTATCCCCGTTTAGATAGCAATACGTCACAAAACCAAACAATATCAGTCATAAAATAACCAATTGATTTCAACATGAAACTACTCAAGAAAGAAAAGCCCGTTGAACCCAAGTTTCGTCGATAGTAACCCATATAACCCATTTCATAATAATTTTGAATCCCCACTTTTGATTGACATTCTCGAATGAACCTTTGTTTCACTACACTGCACTTTCGTTGGTCTGTACGTTGCTTTATCGTCGGGGTTACAGTACCTTGTTTTTGGCGGTGAACTTTTACCGGTTGAATTTGGCTTGACGGCGACGTCCTCTTACGTCCCTAGACCTGTCGTCTGAACGGGTGTCTTGAAGCGGTGTTACATAAAGTTGCGGAACCAAAGGGGTGGTACATGAAGTTGGTTTGGGGACACACATGAACCGCTGTAAATAAATGTATTACAGCATTAATGTCTAACTCTTCCTACAATTCATCAAAAGCTAAAACAGGAGTTTATTCTGTTATTTAATTTAGATTTTATCTTGACGTTCTGATTTCATTCTCAAAATTTAACAGATTTAAAACAAATTTACTTGCCAGAGTGTCATTAATATACAATGCAACATTTATGAAAACACCCGTAATAAATTAATATAATGCTTTTAGAAAATGAGTACTTCATTAATATGATGTTAACTTTTATATAAAAACATTTATATAACTTTTATATAAATTGATATAATACTCTTAGAAAAGGAATAATTCAGATTGAAATGATGCTAACTTATATGATATTTTTCGTTTGGTTTGCGAAATCAAATATAATTTTTCATATAGTAGCTCGGCTAGTATTGTTGGAAACTTGTGCGCTAGCCAACATTTATTTTATTTATTATTTATGAACTATAGGACGCAATCCAAGTGTAAACAACGGGCATTCGCCCAAAACTGCTCAGAACCTTAATTAAAAATGAACATTCCAGAGTTTATGATTTGATTTACCTACAAATACAAGTCCAAAAACGAGTATCAACTAGAATTATGAATTTATCACCAAATAAAACAAGACACTTTATAACACAATAAAAGAAAAAAAATATTGAAAATTTCACTTTAAAGTAAAAATAATGTTTGCCTTATAAGATTCATCTTGTAGATAGTTTTTACCTTTAATTAAATAAAATTAGTAGACACATAGAAAATAATTCAAATTGTATTAAAATTTGAACATTCATTAATATTAATTTCCTGGAAAAGAAAAACTTTCTTCTTCGTCTATTAAGATTTCTATCATAAAAAAATTACTAAATCATTCGAAAGCCTTAATGACATAAGAAAACAGAGTCTGAAAAATATAAATTATAAAATGTCATAAACTCAATATGAACATAATCTTAAAAATTACATTCCAATTTAAAGGCTATCCTCCTGACTTTCAGCAATACTCTACGATAATATATCTCCAGAAACAATAACTCAAATGTAACGTAACTGAAAACTTTCTATACTTCTTTAGAAAAAATTTATAAGTATCTTCCATCACTAATAAAATCAAAAGGATTTCCTTACTAACATGCTACAATACTGGCTCAAACTCTCGAACATGCACAAGTTTCAGGTGTGGAGAATTAGTGTATTTGGCACAAAGTGTGATCCGATAATAAGTTGTAGAGTAGTGTATGGCCGAGCAGAGGTATGGCGGCGGCAGTGTCACCAAGGCCTGATAAATAATTTATGGCGACCAAAGAGGGCTTGTTGTAAGAGTGCGGTTTGAAGGGGATGAGGGAGCTGCAGAATTTCTCACCCCCCTATTTGATTGAACAAAAGCCCAGCGAGGATCCTATCGTTTAGGTCTCTCTAGTTTTAGTAGTACTCCACAATCCCAATCTTCCTATGATGATGATAATGCTTTATTTGCCAACAAATTAATAGGGAACAGAACTAAGACTCATCCTACTTCCCAAGCAAGCGGTCAACGTTCTGATTCTCATAATTCATAGGGCGATAAATTGTTTGGGAGGAAAGAGGATCGTGAACCCGGTTGTTGTGATTGGAGGGGGCGATCTGACTTTGTGAATAGTTGAACTAATAATTTCTGTGCAAGTTCAGATCGGGGCCTGGACACCTGACCGCTAATAAATTTTGGTGCCTGTGTTTTAACCAGGTATTTTAGATGTACAAAACAGAGAGTTGAGTTGAGCTCCAACTATTTGGGCTGCGGACTCCGTGGGAGATCGGGATCGCAATTGGTCATGTGAACAAAAGCAATGTCACGTATTTATGGGGTACTGAGGATCTCCTGAAAATTTCAGTCCACATAGAATGGATTGATGGGGTTACGGCTACGGCATAAGAGCTGGTAGAGTCTGTGTTGAAAGAGAACTTGCTTGAATGGAATAGAATAGTAGTGACATTTTACACATTTCAGAATTACTCGAGTCTCGATCCGTCTTTCACAAGCTTCACATTGATTTTATCCGATAAGTCGTACTTATCTCCTGTGATATTTGAAATTGAACTTTTAGAGTGTTACTAAAAAATCCGTTATAATACAATTAGGCTGGTCAATAACAGTGGGACATGCATGATACATATGTCGTCACACATTGTTGTGTCATCAAAGCGAAAGGCTTCGAGCAAAATTTCTCGTATCGTAGGTTTTCGTATCTCCGATTTTTTGTGGCATATTTTTTCTTCGCTGCTCTATTAATTCAAGGTTGAATTATTTTTCTATTATATCAATTTGCATTTTTTTAATTGGTTCATTGATTGTTATTGGTTCTTGTTCCATGTAAGAAGGTTCTTGCTGATGACAACACATGAATGATGAACATGTTGTGTGTGTGCATGATAAACATGCATGTACATGCATGTTTTTCATGACAGTTCTAGCGTTAATTTCCAGCTTAATGGATCATTGATTCCAGAGAACGTCATATCAATATTTATTCGTAGATTTTATCTAGTATTCTATGAAACCAAGAACTTATTCATCAGAACAATCATAATATACTACGGTACATTAAATTCTATCTATAAAACAAAATCTTCAATATTCATTTATGATGATCTCTTCTTCAATCAGCATCTATTGATTGTGTGTAGTCTTCATATCTGAATTTAGAAACTAGACAGCTCATCTCCAAGGAGACAGAATTTTAGTTGTTCTGCAGTCAACAGCAAATCGACGAAATGAGAAACGTGGAAACTTTTTTCTGGTGTAGATTACAAACAGCACAGCACTGTTTGCGAGTCTCATTGGCATTCACATCAGTCGAGTCGCTCGCCGGAGCAGTTCAACGAGGATGCGGTCGTTTGGAGAAGGGAGTGGTCGAGGGTGCAGGGGAGGAGCAGCCAGTGCTGTCACCAATTTAATGCCGACTTCTGCCGATCCGTGAAGTCAAGAAGTGCTGCTTCAACGCCAATAAAACAAGCAATAAAAGCGCGTCAACGAGACGAAGAAAAAGAGGTGGAGGGAAAAAATAGGGAGGGTAGGTATTCGTAAGTGAAGTGGGGAGAGGATGATGGTAATAAAGAGGATGAACTGAATGGAGGAGAAAGCAAAAAGGGTAACAAGAGGACAAGAGGAAAGGAGTAGAAGCTACCCAAATGCAAGATCGGAAGGGAAAGAGTAGGAAGAAGAAGAAAAAGAAGAGTAAAGAAGAAGAAAAAATAAGGGGAAAAAGAAGAGGAAACAAGAGGGGAAAATGTGAGAGAAAAAGAAGAGGAAGAGCTAGAAATATGAAAAAATGAGAGAGAAGAAGGAGGAGTGAAGAGTTATGGAAGTAGTTGAAAGAAAAAATGAAAAGAGGGAGAGGAAGTAAGAGGAATATCCTGACGACTATGAAAAAGAAGATAAGAAAGGTGAAGGAAGGCGAAAACAAATAGATGAAAAAGAAAACGAATATGAGAAAGAGGAGTAGAAAATGTAATCAGTAGATGATAAATGGGAAATCGAAAGATTCTCTAAGGAAATGTAGCAATGAAGAATATGAAGAGAACGAGAAAAGGAATGAATGGAGAAATATTAAGAAAAGAAGTAGAAGAATATGAGATGAGAAGAAAGATATCGGTGAGGAGAAAAGGAATAGCGGAAAAAGACTTATAATAGAAGAAGATGAAACTTTCAGGTTGCCATGGTCTGTCTCCCTAGGCCACCCTATACTGCTGTCGTTACCGAATTCACCCCCTCTCACCCCCTACACTCAATCGATGGATTCATTCCTCCAGCCATAAATCAGTCGTCACTTACCACATCCATGTATTGTGCACCCTCTAAATGCGCCGCACCTCCACTGCTCTAATGTACTTTGCTGATAATTTAGAAACGCTCGCTGTTAGGGAGAATGTTTTACCTATATGTTTTCAATAATTCTCTGAGATATACCACAGCGAAACATGCTGTTGTTGCTGATGAGAATCATTTATTGAAGAGATTGAATGGATTAGTGATAAATATTCGATCTAGTTGAATGATTCATAGTTCAATAATATGTATTATGAGTTGTATGTGTGTGTGGCACAGAGCGCAACGCTCTATTATTGTTCGAAAGGTCATTATTTCATTCATATTGCAATACCATTGATAAGCATAGTAATGAAAGGAGCTTTGAATATTTTCAATGAATATGCATTTGGAAATTCTTACTATCAATTCAAATGACATTATTTTGTATCAAGGTATATGAAATAATTATACTGTATTTCGGAGTATTTTTAGGCTGAGAATTATTTCCACATGAATAAAATCTTGATCATAATAAATCACGACCATTTCTGAAGGAAGTGGGAAGAGAAAATGAGAAAGGAGCACAAAAGCCAATAAAGCGAAAATACACAAAGTGGTGAGATATATTAAAAACTATTATAAAATTGCATGTTTAGGCATCTGTATCAATATTAACATTATTCGCCGATTATATATTTTTATAAATTCTAGTGTTGCAGCCGCTGATGTGGACAAATAATATCAAAGAATAAGAATCGGAAAAAGAAGAAATATAGAAGAAATATAGAAGAGGAAGAAGAACAAGAAAAAGAAGAAGGAAAATATAACATATGTTATGCACACTAAAATTATGAAGAAAAGTGATGAAGGAAAAATTATTGCAGTTGAGTAATCATGACAGGCTATTTAGGTTGAAATGGGAATGAATACAGTGGAATACGATATGTTATATTAGAAGTAGAGGAAGAAGAATAGTGGGGAAAGAGACGTAGATCAGCGAGATGAGTGGTGGATGGAGCAGAAGGAGTAGAGTAGAAGAGGATATGAGCGAAAAAATCCTCTTCCTCCGATCCTATTCGATATGAGATAAATAATACAAATTAATAGATAACAAAAATAAAGGGGAAATGAGAGCAATGTTTCTAAGCTGCACGGAAGTGTTGATAAAGTGAAGAAAATGGCGAGAAAGGGTTACAAGGACGGGGAGAGGTTAGAAAATTGGCGCCAAAGAGGAGGATCATCTACAGACTAGACGCGCTAACTACGAAGATGTGCTTCGATGATGAAGGGTGTGGGGGGGGTTCGGTCAGCCTGACCACTCCGACCAAGACGTTAATTGAACGGCCAGTGTCCCTTACCCCTTCCACCCACGGCCCGGGGGGTGCCGGCAGCACTAACTACCTGACAATGCAATTTGTATCATGGTGAACGTACGTCACATCCTTCCTTCCAGCCACCACTAACTCATTGCTAGGCCGCCAGCTGAATACGTTATCAACCTGAACAGATGGCCAATAGCAACGAGAAGCACCAACCTGAGTAGTCCGTTCTCAACTTTCCTAGTCAGTTGGTCATCGTTCACACCTCAAGTGAAAGTTAAACCCCTGAAATTTGAAACTGTTGTAGTTGACGGGATGATAATTTGTGGGTGGGTTTATGGTCGGATATTAGAAGGCAAGTGCTATCCATCACATAATTGAGTTCTACGATCTACGATCTAAAGGTATGTTGAGAGGGTGCAGTGAATGAAAATTGATATTCATTGTTCAATTGGTAAGGATTCAGATGAATTGTGGGAAAGTGAAGTAGGCTACACAGTAACAGTTACTTCACGCAATACAGTACTGGAATGTCTCTGATTGAATAGGACTGAGAGGAACTTTGTCGGGATTCGATAGTGTAATTGACTTTGAACGATCATTGATAGCTACACACTTCCATCTTCCACCTGAAATACTGAAAATTCCTTTCAGTATTGGTAGCGTACAAAAGTGAGAGAATAAATGGCAGAAGCAGTATAATCCAGATTATAGAGTCCTCACCTCATAGGATTTTGATGAATCATTAATATTCAGGAGGTTGGTTGATGAGAACGAGCTTTCTCAACTTTCGATATAGGCCTATACCAGATTGAATTGTATCACCATGGAGATAGGGGAAGCTACTGTAGGCTGGCATCATAGCTCGATACAGAAGTGATGGATATAGTCAACTTACAATACGTATTTTTAAAACTTTCTATCGTGTCATGCTGTGTTTGCTCAAATGATCAGCCAGCCTAATTCCGTTACTTTTTTTGTAGAACTAAAAGAATATTCCAGAATCATATCAAAAGTTATCATAATGAACTATGTCACTCGTTCTGCTATCGTTTATTCATCAAGAACAGGCTCATTACAGAATAAGATGATATTATTTTCTCAACACTAATAATTATTGTAGTCTAACTTGCAAGATACTTTCTTCTCACATCGTACATATCATAGTATACTGCTTTTTGTTGATGTGCATAGACCATGAATATACTCAATATTACTTAATATTAGATCACTCACTACCTCATATTTTCTCCTACGTTATATAATGCACAAAACAAAATTTATTAACATAATACCTAATACTTAATACGTAATACTTAATACTTAATACATAATACGTAATATCCTCTACTCCCTCATATTCTCTTCCACTTTGGGACAATGCACATGCGATTACAACATACTGACCAACGATAATATTAGAGACATTCCTGGAATTTGGCAAGGACTGTCAATTTCCAGGCGCGGGTACACAGTCTACACAATCAAACGAATATTAAATTAGAGCGTTATTTGTAATAATTAAGAGCAGTTTGATGACGACCGTTAACTGAATGATTGAACATGTTATGCGCTTTGTTGCGGTTCATGATGTAATAACCGAACAACCCTTCAATCTGAAGCAATAGGAGACCTTTCGTTATTAGTAATTAGTCTGGTAATGACAGCGCTACAAAACGTTCACCATAATGCAAAACGATAACAATTCGTGTTGTGTACACGTATTACTACTGTTCTTGTTTTTGTCAAACAATCTCCCAACTGTCATCAGTAATGCTCGGCTTTATCGTGGATAGTTCCATCAGTGGCAATAAACAAGAAGTTTGATGTCGGCAGTTCAGATCAGAAACAGAACCACCCACAGTCACATCCACCCTTCCAATAATACAGTATCATGATTGCAATCGTGATCCCATGCTCTTTATGATCGGTTTTCATTACATCATAAGCTGTTATAATCGCAAACGATCACGATTGAGTCTCTGTGAAATTAATTGTCATAACCACTCTTACTCGATGATTGGGCCTTGGCTAATAACATTAACGCCTCTGTACAGAAATTGCAATCCGTGGAAACAGAAAAAGGGATTGATCACTGTGCACCATCAAAATCAAATTGACATCTACTTTCTTTGTCGTTCATAAGCGTATTATCAAAGTGATTTTCATTTTTGTTATTTTGGATACTCATTGGTCTGTAATAAATTATAGTAATTATTATAACTTTATCTTACTACCTTTAACTAATTATGATATCTGACAATGTTGAATAAATCATTGCAGTGCAGTAGAAGACCGTTACGACAGGGAATCATGACCAGGAATCATTTGCAAAAATCAAACATTTCCGTTGTATCTCAATACAAAAATAGGAAATTAATCTATTGTTCTGATAAGTTACGGATGAGCTGTACCTGTAACTGTACTCTTAGGTACTTACAATAATAATAGTTACCTATGTGATTTTGAACTCCATCTTCAGTGATTTAGCCTACATCAACTGAGTTTTGAATAACAGTCTCTCAGCTGTGAACTATAAATCTACGGACGAGACAATAAACTACCGTACGGATTTACACGAATCAAAGGATGAAATTAAGGATGAGACACAAACTACCTATAACCGTCTCAATATCTTCATAATTTATCTCCACGCACAAGTTTATGAGCAGAAAAATCTCAGAATATTATTAAACGTTTTTTTTTTTGTAAAACATCATGCCATAAATCAATAGTGTATAGACCAAACAAGTATGAAAATAAGTTTCTGCACATGGAATATGAAATAAGTACTTTGCAACATCGCCACAAAAATGATGCTATTTACGTTTTCCTCCAGCTTTCAAATCCTGTTGTCATGCACACTCCCAAAATAGAAGATATACTTTGAAACAGCATTCATCTTCCATACTCAAACCATTAACAACCACCTCCTCGCCAGACATGGGGAAAACTCCCCTCGATAAGCTTTCATATTTTTGTCGAAATATTGCACGTTCCACCTTGAAAAGAAGAAAACTGCATTTCAGCTCAGAGCTATATACAAACGATTATAAACCTGCATTTCACATTCTCAAATGGTTCCTCCATCTCCACACTTGTTATGAGTTTTCTACCCCAATACCTCAAATTTAGTGCTTTCAGCCCCAAGACCATTTAAGTGGTTCACGTTTCATTCACTACAACATCTCTCCAGAAAACATTCTCATTATAGAAGAAACATTTGCTTCTATTATTATTCAATAATACCTTTATAAATAATATTCCTGGGAAGTGGCTCCTACAAAATGAATACTCCGGAACAAAATATTTCGATCAGTTTTGCATTTGTAAAAAAATCTTTATTGAACGCAAGAACTTGTCTTTCATGATATTATAGATATATAGATTGGAAACTTTATTATTTATTGATGATGAAGAATAAAGAGAATGATTCATTTCATTGATAACTTTAATAATTTAATCTATAAGAGAAATCTATTCTCAAGTAGATATACATCTATTATGTGGCCAAGAAGAGATAGATTTGTCTCTGTTCTGTTTAGGGCTACTTGTAATATAAATAGAAATAAAAATCTCAGTATCCCTTTTTGGGATAGATTTGATACATTATTTACATCTACAGTCATATCATTGTCCATACATTTACCTACACTTAACTAATCACTACACTTACATTAATCTACACGAGCTTAACCACATACCATTGATTGTCATTCAAAATGCAGATAAACTATTCCATATGATGAGCTTCCCTTCAATCGAAATCATCTCAATTAATTACACTATCCTCAATCTGACCTAAAAACATTCCGCTTAATGAAAGTGATCTTCCAGATGATATACGTAAGGTAAAGAAATTCGAACCAAGTTTCTGAACTCTGTTGCCTGAATAAAAAGGATGATACTTCAATTTGATTATAAAAATCCAAGATCAAAGGCTTTCATTAGTCCTCGTCTGAGTGATAGGATGTAAAGGCAGCAGAAATCTGCATCTGGAGTTTCAATAAATAGAGGTTCTTTCTCGGACTCGTGCACAGGTAGATAAAAAATGCCCTGGAACTTATCAACTGCCACCCACCATCGTTCTACTTTTTCTTTCCTCAATTCTAAAATCTCCACTCGTACTTACTAGTTCTTCAATATGCTCTTTCTCCCATAAACATCACTTGTTTCTCTCCTGTTTTCTCTTTCATCGTTGATAATTCTCCATTCCTCTATCCTCAGTTTTCTCCTACCGTACTCCTCCCCCACTGATATCCGTACTGTTTCCTGCCTGTATCCCCTCACTTAGCCGAAGCTGATTTCCTCCAACTATGATTTTTTTTCTTCCTTTTCCCAATTTTCTACCTTCATTGTTCCCTTTTTTATTCTTCTCCTTTCATTCTATTCTACTTTTCCCTTCAAATATCATATATTTCTTGTTTTCGTTCCCTCATTCTGTTCCTATAATAATTTTCCCCTTCAATTTTTCCTTTTGTTCCTACTCTCATTTTCTTAGCGAATTCTTCACCTCTAACTTCTACAGCTGTTTCCTCGATTCTTTCGATCACTTTCTTCTTTTTCATAAGTTACATCATATTCTAATACTTCTCTTCTACCCAAGCTCCAATTCATCTTCTATCATTGATATTCTTGTTCTCTATTGAAATCATCGTTTTCTGATACTTCTTTTTCCACTCGTCCGCTCACTTCCACGTAACGTTCATCTTCTTCCCTGTCATCTCAGAATAAGAAGAAAATGACTCATCATCGAGTCATCACGCTCCACTAAGTAACCGTTCCACCCTGTGATGATTTGGCACGATAAAGTAACCGGGTCTTTTTTCTCTGCCTTTCCTCCCCAACCTCTCATCACCATTTAGTTCTCAATTTTCTCAAGATAAGGAACAAACAATACTTGCAATGAAGACGAAAAAGTTCAAATGAGATTGCGAGTTTAATAGATAGGTAGCGCTCGTAAAATAATGTTCGTTGCTCTCGTTCTCATTCCAAATTCAGAAGCCATCATATTATAAGTTGAACGGAATATAATTTGCAGTCGCCAGGGTATCTCCAAATGTACCTTTTGTCTCAAAGGCTTGATTTTTCACTTCACGCGTCCCTGACTGCAATTCCGAAGCGCAATTCGGATGACTGAGCTCGGTTCGGCGTGGCCGATTTCGATTTAACTGTATTCGCCAGCAGCCAAGTTTTCACGCTCATAGACACCAAGAGGAAAGTTTAAGATTTGAAATTATAGAAAATAAGATTAAATTGTAGAAAAACGTTCGGATGAATTACCAGTATGATTGGATTTTTATTGAATATAGATATTCAAATCTACTGCCTAAGATCATAACCTTGACATTATTTTTAAAGCTTCAAACTGGAAAAAGTTTCTTGTAATTGCTTTCCCTCATTGATGGAATGATAGTTACTTCATTTCAAACACTAAAAATGTATATTTCACAGGTGGATCAATGTCCAGGTTGACCTGTTACACGTTTCGTAGCACAAGAACTTTTTTAACAGTTGCTGTAAAATCGGGAGGAATTTAATATCCAGGAATAATTAACCAGTCTGAAATCACAAACATGTAAAATTTGATAATTGAATCGTGGTTTAATTGCTCGTAGACTTATGCTCAATTGCAAACTTAGTCATTTTCGATATATTCGGAAATCATTGAAAATTTTCAAATGTTCATAAAAAACTGATTATATCGGTTCATCCAATCTGAACAAAAAATCTCGAATCACTTATTGGAAAAAAATTATCCAATAAGTAGAACTATTATACTAACTGAACAGCTAAACTGTTTGGATACTATGACTAGTATGGCTGGTATGGTAGGAACACTGAGATATTTGCTTGGTCACGGAATTCGTCGTTTGAAAGTGGAGTAAGCGTTAGGCCTAATCGAAAAACGAGTCGTCAATTGTAGGTAAGCGTGAAATGCGCTGCGTGGTGAACATACCGCCAATTATACGCGAGCAGAAGATGCGCAGAGCGGTAAATGCGCGTTAGTCGACCGGAATAAGTCCGTATCTTATCAACGACGTATTCAACCAACGTTAATGATGTGGAATCAACGTTTACCGACCACGTCATTAAGTCGACTCGGCAGAACAGTCTACCTCGCTAGCACACGCGTCAATAACGAGTGGCTCGTTATTTCGCGGTGTAAAGGCCGCAAAAAACGCAAGGTACGCTTTCGCGCCACGCTTTTGAATTCGAAAATAATGAAAATATGCGAGTACCATTCGACTAAAAAAACTGACAACAAAAAGCGATCTCATACAATGGACCCCACACGCGTGTGACGTTAATGACTCATAATGTTTCATCTAGCGAGAACATCAGAGCAGGAGCAGCGTGTATCATGACTGACGCCTACATTACGTTTGTTAGGCCAATAAATTCAGCAGCCACTACTTTTCTCCGTGCCATGCTTCACACAGCAAAATGAGCAATCCTTTGTACCAACTCTTGTGTTATTTATATCGTTTCGCTCGTACATCAGTTTAAATTTTTAGCAGTTCACTTCATATTCGTGATACCAGCCTTCAGAAGGAACTTCAGAAAACGTAGTTTGAAATGAGTTCGAACTGAAAACATGAGTCTCAACACGTATAAAGACTGTAAACAGAAATTATGTTCTTGATGAATAAAAGATTTATTCAAAAGGTGATATTGATGTAACGTAAGATCTATGCTGATCTTCCCAGGTTCATTTTTCCAAAATTCAGGCTGCCTATGCTCATTACAATACAATGAATTGAATCGATTTTATGTAAGGAATGTTAGTATGTATGTAAGGTGAGAGAAAAGTAGTGAAATCAATGTTCAACTCACAAAAGAAAGTTTAAAACTCTTTGTTCACTCCATTTTCAATTTATTATTTCTCAAATACAATTTTGTGAGAATCATAATGCGAGATTACAGATATTAGTCAGCCAAAAAGCCATTACTTTTCCTAATTCCTCATCCCAACATATATATGCTTGTTCATTGGTATAGTTTCTGTAGCTGGGGTGCCCCCCACCCCTCCGACAGCTCATAGTCGCACCCCTTCCCTGAATTTGAGAAAAATTTTGCTTTATTCAAAAATTTCATCATTAAACACTGCTAACTTTTCATGGGACCCCTCAAGATTTGATTTTGAACAACACAAGAATTTCAAGGACGCAGTCTGCGTTCAACACACCCCCACCCACAACCTTTTGACAACCCTGTTTCCTGTTATGTTGTGGAGTCTGTGAGAATGTTCGCATTATTGATTTGAAATGAAATGAGTTTCTTTTCTGTTACAGTATTGTCAGTATTGTTAATTATTATCTTGTATATGATTTGTTGTTCAAGTTCTTCTCCGATAAAACAAATTTATTGGTTTGGATCACTAATAATATGATTAGAAAATTCAATTTGAAATGTGCCCACAAAAACCAAAATAAGTTTTTTTTATCTCAATTTAAGACGAAGATTGGTGATAAGACGAAGATGTATTGTAAATGTGAAATTTCAATTTGGCAGTATTAGTGTGAGAAGAATAAGATAGTGTGTTTATGGGAAGAAAATAACAAGGATGAGGAATGGAATAAAGAAGAGAATGGAGCAATATATAGAGAACGTGTGAAAGGCAATGGAAGGGGAGAAAAGGTGAAAAAACTACCACGAAAGGGAAACGGTTACAATCGTAGTAATGAAGGTGTGCCTGCACTGTTGCTGTCAGAGACACGCTTCGGACGCCTGGACCCCTGGATGGTGACAAATCTGCTCTGCTCCCGTGAGAAGAGAAAATTGCGCTTTTCTTTTCAACTCACCGTTCTACTCATCTCATCCCCATTTTTCTGCTCCTCCTGATCTGATCTGACCCCACCCTCTCACAGGAAACTGCTTCCCTTTACGTCGGTCAACTGAGCTGATTCGCCCCTGTACACCTGTAGCAGAGCATGTGCAAGAATTTATCATCTGAATAGCAAATAAATTAGCGGGACTAATAGTGAAAATTAAGATTTCTATTCAGTGAGCGTTGACTATTGTGGAAATCTACAGTTTACATTATTTATTTGGAACAACAGGAGTGAAGAGTTTAAAAATTAACTGAAAAAAAAAACATTTTTAGACACCGTCAGGAATAAGACAATAATAGGAATGGATGTCTTGGTGAAAGTCGGCCAGTATGATATTGTTGTGAGGGAAGATTGAAAACATTCAGATTCCGCTAGTTCATTTGTATTTCACAATATTGGTAAAATAAATTAGATAAGGATTTATAACACTTTTCCCATTCTTAGTCGGAGATAGACAAACTCAATGTGGTTCTTGAATTCATAGAACTCCAAGCTGTAAACTCGAACAGCCCGTGTGTTAGAATCACAAATTCTCCACAATAAAACATGATAGCCTGCCTTGTGATCTAGGCAGCTATCAAAAACAAGACTTGTTGGTCAGTTTGGTGAAGCGGCTTTTGTGCGGGAGCGGGCTCTACTCCAGTGAGTAGTGAGAGTGAGTCTGCACTCTGTAGTCTGTAGCCTACTACTGCTCAGTGCTCAAGCCTCTTGTCTGTGAGCTGCACATGTGATTGTGTCTATGCTTCTAAGCTTTGAGCAACTGCAAACAATTCGCTTGCGTTGAAAATTTATACAGCTCAGTCGGGAAACGGGGCAAGCGACACTTTGCTTTGCTCAGCGCTCGGCCGAGAACAAACAATTGTGAAATCCCTTTCAAGAGTCGCTGCTCTGTATGTGTATGCTCCTTTCATCAAGCAATAATAGTGGAAGTAGTACGGTAGTATATAAACTACCAGCCACAACTACAACTCTGAAACATTTTAAACTATGAGCTAACCAATAGTAGCCTACCAGATACGATTCAAATCCTCATTAAAACTCCTACCCAAAGGCTCCTCCATTCTCAAGACACATTCACCTAACACCACAGAATACAGCAACAATTGCTGGAACTGGAAAAGTCAATGCATTTGATTAACCGTTGCCAGAAAGGTTTTACTTGATGCTGAAAAATATGCAGAGCTCAATAATGCCTATTCAAGTGATATACCAATGGCAAGATTAAATAGCATCAGCTTGTTCTGGCTAAACGGTACAATAACCTAAAAAGGAATTGAAAGAATTTTTTGCTTGTTTATTATATATTATATATTATTCTATATTTTATATAAAATATTTTGAAGGTTGAGGTTAGGTATATACATTCAGTGATCGGCGACCTAACGATCGACCGAATCGAGCAACGTAGAATCTGACCAAACCCCTTGGCAGAGATCTATTGCAGCAAAACGGTATGCGATTTGAAAGAACCATGGTCACGTGGCTAACTATTAGGTAGCATGAAATAAATATTAGTATATAGAATATTAACTAGCATGTAGAGAGCATAATTAAAAAACCTAATAAAAATAATTAAGTGTATTCAGGAAATAGGAGGTACCAGGCGCATGAATACTGAATCAAATTTGCATGCACCAATAGCACAATGGCAGTTAATAGGCGGCAATAGTATGCCAATTCAAAAATATTTATATATATTTCTATAAATGTTTGGGATTTATGTTAAATTATTGTATAGTCTATGTTATAGAGATGGCCCGAAGGCAAAGAAATTATTAAACACACAACCTAGTAATAATTTGATATTTTTGTACGATCTATTTGAACCTTAAATGGCGGAGGACTAGGATATTCAAATTTTATGTTAATTTGAAAGTCGGAAATAAGAATTGTAAAATTGAGGAAGGAGAACCGAGACTCGCCAGCCAAATGCCACCATGAGAGGACCCTAAATATTTTAGAGCGTAATACCTTGCTATAACTTGTAAAAGCTAAAGTTAGATTGAATATTAATTTCTTAAAGGACTTTGTGATGCTCTTATAAAGCAGAAGTCATTTTCAATTTCAAATAATTTTGTAACCCCTTGGAAGAGACGATTCCGGCTACCATATCCCAGGACCACCAGGAGTTGGATCGACATCGGCGGCTTATAAGAAGATTTCGACACGTGAGTGAGAAATATTGAATTAGTGATGGGCGCCCTTAGTGCTTCGAATTTATCTAATAATCAAAGCTAGCTCGTCGAAAGGGTTTTCTTATGAATTAAGAATTTAATAAAAAATACTTGCGCAAGTAAATATAGTATTAAAGGTATTTTATTAAAGGAGTAAATGAATCAGTACATTTCTGAAAATTCTATTGAATCAAAGAAGCATAAAGTCTAGGCTTTTAAACATATGCATATGATCATTAATTTTTGCAATAATTTGCGATAATTTGTTGTAGCTCTAGTTCACTGGATGAATTGCTCTACTTATTCCATCAGGTGCCGAATCTTGCACCCTGAGATAAAATATATATTCAATACAAATAAATCTACTAGATACTAGAGAATTTTATATATATATATTGGATTATTAGTTGCCAATTTATCAAGTTGATCTTAAGGAACCTATTTTTAATTGAATTGTCCAAGTCGACAAGTATTAGCAAGATTATATCGCAGCTACATGCAAAAGGATGCATATGATTTAAAATAAAGGCACATGGTAATGTTTCGTGCTATAAATCTAGAGTATAATGTTTAGCCTGTGATATTTTACTGATTTCAATTATTGTTCTATTTTTATATTATATATTTTTATCGCTCTTTATATTTTTGCCTTGATCTTTTTTTGCAATATTTGTTAATATATGTATCAAATTGTTTCTGGTGTGCAATTTATTTTAATCCCTCAACACTATAGTATGAGTATCAGATTTATATATATTTATTTTTTTAATGAATTACAAGAGTTATAGGGGAAGCCCATATCTAGGCCTATAAAGATTTTTGAGACTGTATTCTATTGAAAAACCACGACCTAATTTTTATAATTATATATCAATATTTCATGCTCTACCGACTGATGCCAAGCAGGAGGCTAATCGTTATTTAAATATAAAGAATAACGTGACATAAAATGCCGTACCAACGTGGGACTGATGATGAGAGCTGAGCTCATTAAATAATTATTTGAAATTAAGTCAATACCCATATTGAAGATAATAATGAAAGACAAGTCTAGTTATATTAAAATTTGTCGTGGATGGATAATGAAATTATAGATAACTTATATGAGTATTGAGGAAAACAGGCGAAGTAAACTTTGTATTACTTTTTGGGGAATCGATAGCTTTAAATAAAGAGAAATTATATGTTTTAAAGAAAATTTTATATTATTGTTATTGTAAAAAATATATGTTTTATAGAGAGAGATTATATTTTATAAGCCTAAACTGCTATTACTTTCTAGTCAAGAATATATTATGTATTTAAGCCGGTTGGAAAATAAGTCACAGTCTGTAAACTAGTCAGGAATTAATATTAAATATTGGGGGCGCTAGAGCATTATAAAAAACTTAAGTATAAATACCTTATTTTTTGGATATCCAAACACTTTGCACATAACTGTTTCACTGTAAGTCCCGGTTTGTGTCTCTTTTTTAATCATTTTCGCTTATTATTTATCACTTTTTTAATTAGCATTTATCATATTTGACAATGAATCACACTCCCGCAAACTCTGAAGTTTCATATATGTACGGCGGTTGCACAGATCCCACTTTGTCGACTCCCAGCACATCAAACCCCACCATGGTAGATGCCAATATGCCACGAGAAAGGGAACCAGGAAGTGTCGGGTCGATAGTCTTCGATCCAAAAGGTCTGCAACCTCTATCATCCACTCGAATCGACGCCGCTGACACACCATTGAATCAACGGATAGCAGAGATCAACTTTGAAGGGGGCGAGGAGCAGCCTGCAGAACCCGCATCTCCAGAGGCTGAGTCACATCTGAGCAAACAAAGTCTATTTTCAGTCACAGAGCTAGATCCATTTAAAAAGGTAATAATGGAACAAACTAGCAGTATGTTCAACATTATGTTACAAAACACAATGGATAATATGATGCAGGAGATTAAAAAAGAGAATGCGGCAATAAAAGAGGCAAATAAGCAAACAGTGGAACAAGGCATGAAAGAGACAGCAGGCGCTATAAAATCAGTAGAACAATGGTTGGATACTATTGAGACTAAAGTAGAGAATCATAGGGAAGAATTAAAAGCAATGATAAATCTACAGAAAGAAAGTCAGGATAAAGTTACGGCAGGATTATCGGAAAGGTTGGATATGGTTACCTGTGAACTCAACGAAAGGATAGATAACCTAACCACACAAATCACTACACCCATTCAGGATTTAACAACTGACATTAAGGCCGATTGCCATCAAGAAATCAACAAACAAATTACCGTTGCCAATCAAAATTTAACAACTACAGTTGATAAAAATATTAACAGTATTAAAGAAATACAAAATAAACAGATTAATATGTCCACAAAAATGAACCAACTGCAAGGTAGCATCAATCAAAACACAGAAACATGTGAAGCTTTAAACGGAACTCTACTAATTCAAAAATCCACTCTGACTCAATTAGATCAAGAAGTAAATGCTAATAAAATTACACATAATAGTCAATGGCAGATGGCACAGGAAAAATAACAGCATTAGAAAATCATATCCAACAACGACCTCAAGGAATTCAAGCAGATAACATCAACTCACATAGTATATTGCAAGGACTGGGTAAATTTGATAATACTGATCGCCATTTGCAACCTCAACCATTCATTGATCAGATAAAATTAGTACAAACTCTTGCACCTACCTCTTGGAGCATGTGGCGTCTTCGTTTGACTAGTTTATTGATTGGCGAACCCCTGATGTTCTTTCGGAGTAGAGCCCATGAATTTACATCATTGGATGAGTTTGTAGCTGTCTTCCTGGAACAGTATTGGAGCAGAAGTAAACAGTTGGACGTGCTAGCGGACATCATATCATGTGATTTCAACCCTAACTTAGACGGTGCATGTACCACTTTCGTCATTGCCCTACAGTTCAAAAATTCTCAATTGAGCGAGCCCATTAACGAATCGGCATTAGCAAGTATTATTCTGAAGAAACTACCGTATCAAGTTAGAATGGCACTCGCCACACAACCCATTACTGATTGCAAACAGCTGATAAATCATTTATATGGCATACAGTCTGTGATGGCAATGTCAAACCACCGTTCAGACCAAAGATACACACGGAATCAACACAACTCAAAAAGTAATCAGTATAACAGCCAAAATTATGAACCGGTATCATATGATCGCTCACGATCTACCCCTCAATTTAAACGCTGCTATAATCATAATCAAAATAACAGCTGGAATAATAGAAGTTTTCAAAATCGTCAAACAAACCATTATTCACAGCAAACCTATGAAAGAATTATTATTATGGCCATGATCGATTTAACACAAATAATGATTACACTCAGAATAATTACAACAGAAATTACAAACTGCCACCTCTTCAATAAATACAAACTACACCATAGCGCATGCAACAGGATTAAACCAACAAAAAACACAGAAACCAACACCAAAAACCGCCGCCCACCATGAAATTAAAACAACCCGCAAACATCAACCCATATTAAGTATCCTGTTCCCACCGAAGACCAATCACCGCTGGAGAACCCAAACAATCGCCAGGAGGAGACCGCCACCATGTACCTGCACACCACACCCGCGCATCATTCGACCCCACAGCAGACAAAGGACCCGGACCGAGAGGACAACATGCAGGACCGGAGGAGCGCCCACCACAAGGCCCGGAGATGGAAGCGCCCGAGGACACCCGACCACCATCAGTATCGAGAAGGACTACAGGACTGAAAAAAGAACATGCATCGCAAGGCCCGGAGGCGGAGAAAGAAGCGAAAGAAACGGAGGAACCGCGCGCGCGCATACCGGCCGCATGCACGTTTCAAACGCCCGAGGAGGATACCGGACCAAAACCAGGATGGAGAACAGACCACTGACGGCATGCATCCGCGGCACATACGCTTCAAGAGAGCCAATCAGCAATGTGACCGGAAAAACGGATCAAATAAATGGGATAGAACCGAAGCTATTAGAAGGACTACTATCGATTCATGCGCGGACAATAAATTGGATTATTTGTGGGAACTAATTAAGAATGGAAAGTGTCTAAGAAGAGTGAGAGAAATAAGGAATAATGTCAATAAAAAGGAAGTAAATAGTTATTATATGATGAGAGAGTATGCTATTAAAAAGATAATAAATGTTTTGATATTGTGTGTAATGTTGGTTATGGCTGTGATATGGATAAAAGACTGTGTTGTAGATATGATGGAAAATATTGTATTGTTATTATTAAAAGAATCTATTATTGATGAGTGGAAAGTTAATATTATAAAAATAGTTATTGTTGTGAGCCTACTAATTTATAATGAACCGAGATCAAGAATATTAAATGAAATAAGAGGAAAGATGAATTAAAATTACAGGATGATTGGAAAAAGAATGGATTGAAAGGAACTACCATTAATGAATCAAGAAATTGTTTAAAAAGTATACAAGATACAAGGGCTTTAAATTTATGATGAAAAATTATCAACTAGGACAGCCGCAACAATCAACATCCGGACAGCAGATAACCGAACGGCCTACAACAACATCTACAACAGAATGCAAGTAAATCAAACATTTCTACATGCAATATCGTCGAATTTGAAGTAAATATGATAAGCAGTCGAAGGAAAACACCACATCAAGCCAATTACTGACCTTTCTTAATAAATTTAATATCGATGAAGCAACCTTGTGTCAACAAATCAGATTTTCGATTCCTTCCAACTGTCCAAAGCCTGCAACAAGCAAAAGAATAATTTTTAATTATGTAATTAAATTAATTACATCAAATAAAAAAGGACACAAGCAGGGATAGAATATTTAAAATTTGTAAATTACCTTTAAAGAGAAAAAATTGAGCAGTTAGGTTAATTGCGAGTTTCGACAACCAGTTATGACGTAAGCAGTATAAATGTAGAACAAGCAGTCAGCTGGCCAAAGCCACCTGAATCGAATGTAGCGCTCAACATATGATTATAAAAAGAAGTACTGTAACCCAAAAATGTTATTTATTACTGTTATTTATTATATTTATCAGTGTTAGTATATTATTTATATGTTTTATATTTATTACCGTTAGTTATGCCATGTTTGTTACCGAAAAAACCTAAGGTGAATGCTAGTTACCCAAAACCAAAGAGCCATTAGCAAAAGAAAAAGAAAGTATTGTACCTAATGTATAGAAAATTATTTATATTAAGACCTAGGAATTACTATAAAATATAAGCCCAGAAGTTTTGTACATCGAAATTATTGTCTGAAAAGAATCAATTATGAGAATCAAGAAATGTGTGTAGTTAGGTTGGCGGCCCTGCGAGCGGCAAATTTAAAAATACTATGTTCTAAGCGTTGCAAGGAGGAATGTGTCTAGGGGATTATATTTATGATATTTTTTGTGTGCTGAGGAGGAGAATTTGTTATTGTATGTGATAGAGATCTAAAGGAGGTGCAGCAGATAGATCTGCGAACTGTGATAAAAGTCTGAGAGTATAATTTATAAATAAAGTATGGAAAATATTGATGTATTGAAGGGTGGATTTTCATTAAAAACATTGTGATTCTCAAATATTTTGAATTCAAATCCAGGGGCGCGTGTAAAGTATTTGAAATTTGGGTAGATAAAAATCCCTAGTTGAAGTACGAATAGGTCTGAGTAAAATAACTGGCTAATATCGCCGATGAGATAAAAATAAAGATTAGATAGCATCAGCTTGTTCTGGCTAAACGGTACAATAACCTAAAAAGGAATTGAAAGAATTTTTTGCTAATAAATATATTATTATATAAAATATTTTGAAGGTTGAGGTTAGGTATATACATTCAGTGATCGGCGACCTAACGATCGACCGAATTGAGCAACGTAGAATCTGACCAAACCCCTTGGCAGAGATCTATTGCAGCAAAACGGTATGCGATTTGAAAGAACCAATGGTCACGTGGCTAACTATTAGGTAGCATGAAATAAATATTAGTATATAGAATATTAACTAGCATGTAGAGAGCATAATAAAAAACCTAATAAAAATAATTAAGTGTATTCAGGAAATAGGAGGTACCAGGCGCATGAATACTGAATCAAATTTGCATGCACCAATAGCACAATGGCAGTTAATAGGCGGCAATAGTATGCCAATTCAAAAATATTTATATATATTTCTATAAATGTTTGGGATTTATGTTAAATAATTGTATAATCTATGTTATAGAGATGGCCCGAAGGTAAAGAAATTATTAAACACACAACCTAAGTAATAATTTGATATTTTTGTACAATCTATTTGAACCTTAAATGGCGGAGGACTAGGATATTCAAATTTTATGTTAATTTGAAAGTCGGAAATAAGAATTGTAAAATTGAGGAAGGAGAACCGAGACTCGCCAGCCAAATGCCACCATGAGAGGACCCTAAATATTTTAGAGCGTAATACCTTGCTATAACTTGTAAAAGCTAATGTTAGATTGAATTATTAAATTTCTTAAAGGACTTTGTGATGCTCTTATAAAGCAGAAGTCATTTTCAATTTCAAATAATTTTGTAACCCCTTGGAAGAGACGATTCCGGCTACCATATCCCAGGACCACCAGGAGTTGGATCGACATCGGCGGCTTATAAGAAGATTTCGACACGTGAGTGAGAAATATTGAATTAGTGATGGGCGCCCTTAGTGCTTCGAATTTATCTAATAATCAAAGCTAGCTCGTCGAAAGGGTTTTTCTTATGAATTAAGAATTTAATAAAAAATACTTATTCCATCAGGTGCCGAATCTTGCACCCTGAGATAAAATATATATTCAATACAAAGAAATCTACTAGATACTAGAGAATTTTATATATATATATTTGGATTATTAGTTGCCAATTTATCAAGTTGATCTTAAGGAACCTATTTTTAATTGAATTGTCCAAGTCGACAAGTATTAGCAAGATTATATCGCAGCTACATGCAAAAGGATGCATATGATTTAAAATAAAGGCACATGGTAATGTTTCGTGCTATAAATCTAGAGTATAATGTTTAGCCTGTGATATTTTACTGATTTCAATTATTGTTCTATTTTTATATTATATGTTTTTATCGCTCTTTATATTTTTTGCCTTGATCTTTTTTTGCAATATTTGTTAATATATGTATCAAATTGTTTATGGTGTGCAATTTATTTTAATCCCTCAACACTATAGTATGAGTATCAGATTTATATATATTTATTTTTTTAATGAATTACAAGAGTTATAGGGGAAGCCCATATCTAGGCCTATAAAGATTTTTTGAGACTGTATTCTATTGAAAAACCACGACCTAATTTTTATAATTATATATCAATATTTCATGCTCTACCGACTGATGCCAAGCAGGAGGCTAATCGTTATTTAAATATAAAGAATAACATGACATAAAACATGCCGTACCAACGTGGGACTGATGATGAGAGCTGAGCTCATTAAATAATTATTTGAAATTAAGTCAATACCCATATTGAAGATAATAATGAAAGACAAGTCTAGTTATATTAAAATTTGTCGTGGATGGATAATGAAATTATAGATAACTTATATGAGTATTGAGGAAAACAGGCGAAGTAAACTTTGTATTACTTTTTGGGGAATCGATAGCTTTAAATAAAGAGAAATTATATGTTTTAAAGAAAATTTTATATTATTGTTATTGTAAAAAATATATGTTTTATAGAGAGAGATTATATTTTATAAGCCTAAACTGCTATTACTTTCTAGTCAAGAATATATTATGTATTTAAGCCGGTTGGAAAATAAGTCACAGTCTGTAAACTAGTCAGGAATTAATATTAAATATTGGGGGCGCTAGAGCATTATAAAAAACTTAAGTATAAATACCTTATTTTTTGGATATCCAAACACTTTGCACATAACTGTTTCACTGTAAGTCCCGGTTTGTGTCTCTTTTTTAATCATTTTCGCTTATTATTTATCACTTTTTAATTAGCATTTATCATATTTGACAATGAATCACACTCCCGCAAACTCTGAAGTTTCATATATGTACGGCGGTTGCACAGATCCCACTTTGTCGACTCCCAGCACATCAAACCCCACCATGGTAGATGCCAATACGCCACGAGAAAGGGAACCAGGAAGTGTCGGGTCGATAGTCTTCGATCCAAAAGGTCTGCAACCTCTATCATCCACTCGAATCGACGCCGCTGACACACCATTGAATCAACGGATAGCAGAGATCAACTTTGAAGGGGGCGAGGAGCAGCCTGCAGAACCCGCATCTCCAGAGGCTGAGTCACATCTGAGCAAACAAAGTCTATTTTCAGTCACAGAGCTAGATCCATTTAAAAAGGTAATAATGGAACAAACTAGCAGTATGTTCAACATTATGTTACAAAACACAATGGATAATATGATGCAGGAGATTAAAAAAGAGAATGCGGCAATAAAAGAGGCAAATAAGCAAACAGTGGAACAAGGCATGAAAGAGACAGCAGGCGCTATAAAATCAGTAGAACAATGGTTGGATACTATTGAGACTAAAGTAGAGAATCATAGGGAAGAATTAAAAGCAATGATAAATCTACAGAAAGAAAGTCAGGATAAAGTTACGGCAGGATTATCGGAAAGGTTGGATATGGTTACCTGTGAACTCAACGAAAGGATAGATAACCTAACCACACAAATCACTACACCCATTCAGGATTTAACAACTGACATTAAGGCCGATTGCCATCAAGAAATCAACAAACAAATTACCGTTGCCAATCAAAATTTAACAACTACAGTTGATAAAAATATTAACAGTATTAAAGAAATACAAAATAAACAGATTAATATGTCCACAAAAATGAACCAACTGCAAGGTAGCATCAATCAAAACACAGAAACATGTGAAGCTTTAAACGGAACTCTACTAATTCAAAAATCCACTCTGACTCAATTAGATCAAGAAGTAAATGCTAATAAAATTACACATAATAGTCAATGGCAGATGGCACAGGAAAAAATAACAGCATTAGAAAATCATATCCAACAACGACCTCAAGGAATTCAAGCAGATAACATCAACTCACATAGTATATTGCAAGGACTGGGTAAATTTGATAATACTGATCGCCATTTGCAACCTCAACCATTCATTGATGAGATAAAATTAGTACAAACTCTTGCACCTACCTCTTGGAGCATGTGGCGTCTTCGTTTGACTAGTTTATTGATTGGCGAACCCCTGATGTTCTTTCGGAGTAGAGCCCATGAATTTACATCATTGGATGAGTTTGTAGCTGTCTTCCTGGAACAGTATTGGAGCAGAAGTAAACAGTTGGACGTGCTAGCGGACATCATATCATGTGATTTCAACCCTAACTTAGACGGTGCATGTACCACTTTCGTCATTGCCCTACAGTTCAAAAATTCTCAATTGAGCGAGCCCATTAACGAATCGGCATTAGCAAGTATTATTCTGAAGAAACTACCGTATCAAGTTAGAATGGCACTCGCCACACAACCCATTACTGATTGCAAACAGCTGATAAATCATTTATATGGCATACAGTCTGTGATGGCAATGTCAAACCACCGTTCAGACCAAAGATACACACGGAATCAACACAACTCAAAAAGTAATCAGTATAACAGCCAAAATTATGAACCGGTATCATATGATCGCTCACGATCTACCCCTCAATTTAAACGCTGCTATAATCATAATCAAAATAACAGCTGGAATAATAGAAGTTTTCAAAATCGTCAAACAAACCATTATTCACAGCAAACCTATGAAAGAAATTATTATTATGGCCATGATCGATTTAACACAAATAATGATTACACTCAGAATAATTACAACAGAAATTACAAACTGCCACCTCTTCAAATAAATACAAACTACACCATAGCGCATGCAACAGGATTAAACCAACAAAAAACACAGAAACCAACACCAAAAACCGCCGCCCACCATGAAATTAAAACAACCCGCAAACATCAACCCATATTAAGTATCCTGTTTCCCACCGAAGACCAATCACCGCTGGAGAACCCAAACAATCACCAGGAGGAGACCGCCACCATGTACCTGCACACCACACCCGCGCATCATTCGACCCCACAGCAGACAAAGGACCCGGACCGAGAGGACAACATGCAGGACCGGAGGAGCGCCCACCACAAGGCCCGGAGATGGAAGCGCCCGAGGACACCCGACCACCATCAGTATCGAGAAGGACTACAGGACTGAAAAAAGAACATGCATCGCAAGGCCCGGAGGCGGAGAAAGAAGCGAAAGAAACGGAGGAACCGCGCGCGCGCATACCGGCCGCATGCACGTTTCAAACGCCCGAGGAGGATACCGGACCAAAACCAGGATGGAGAACAGACCACTGACGGCATGCATCCGCGGCACATACGCTTCAAGAGAGCCAATCAGCAATGTGACCGGAAAAACGGATCAAATAAATGGGATAGAACCGAAGCTATTAGAAGGACTACTATCGATTCATGCGCGGACAATAAATTGGATTATTTGTGGGAACTAATTAAGAATGGAAAGTGTCTAAGAAGAGTGAGAGAAATAAGGAATAATGTCAATAAAAAGGAAGTAAATAGTTATTATATGATGAGAGAGTATGCTATTAAAAAGATAATAAATGTTTTGATATTGTGTGTAATGTTGGTTATGGCTGTGATATGGATAAAAGACTGTGTTGTAGATATGATGGAAAATATTGTATTGTTATTATTAAAAGAATCTATTATTGATGAGTGGAAAGTTAATATTATAAAAATAGTTATTGTTGTGAGCCTACTAATTTATAATGAACCGAGATCAAGAATATTAAATGAAAATAAGAGGAAAGATGAATTAAAATTACAGGATGATTGGAAAAAGAATGGATTGAAAGGAACTACCATTAATGAATCAAGAAATTGTTTAAAAAAGTATACAAGATACAAGGGCTTTAAATTTATGATGAAAAAATTATCAACTAGGACAGCCGCAACAATCAACATCCGGACAGCAGATAACCGAACGGCCTACAACAACATCTACAAACAGAATGCAAGTAAATCACAACATTTCTACATGCAATATCGTCGAATTTGAAGTAAATATGATAAGCAGTCGAAGGAAAACACCACAATCAAGCCAATTACTGACCTTTCTTAATAAATTTAATATCGATGAAGCAACCTTGTGTCAACAAATCAGATTTTCGATTCCTTCCAACTGTCCAAAGCCTGCAACAAGCAAAAGAATAATTTTTAATTATGTAATTAAATTAATTACATCAAATAAAAAAGGACACAAGCAGGGATAGAATATTTAAAATTTGTAAATTACCTTTAAAGAGAAAAAATTGAGCAGTTAGGTTAATTGCGAGTTTCGACAACCAGTTATGACGTAAGCAGTATAAATGTAGAACAAGCAGTCAGCTGGCCAAAGCCACCTGAATCGAATGTAGCGCTCAACATATGATTATAAAAAGAAGTACTGTAACCCAAAAATGTTATTTATTACTGTTATTTATTATATTTATCAGTGTTAGTATATTATTTATATGTTTTATATTTATTACCGTTAGTTATGCCATGTTTGTTACCGAAAAAACCTAAGGTGAATGCTAGTTACCCAAAACCAAAGAGCCATTAGCAAAAGAAAAAGAAAAGTATTGTACCTAATGTATAGAAAATTATTTATATTAAGACCTAGGAATTACTATAAAATATAAGCCCAGAAGTTTTGTACATCGAAATATTGTCTGAAAAGAATCAATTATGAGAATCAAGAAATGTGTGTAGTTAGGTTGGCGGCCCTGCGAGCGGCGAATTTAAAAATACTATGTTCTAAGCGTTGCAAGGAGGAATGTGTCTAGGGGATTATATTTATGATATTTTTTGTGTGCTGAGGAGGAGAATTTGTTATTGTATGTGATAGAGATCTAAAGGAGGTGCAGCAGATAGATCTGCGAACTGTGATAAAAGTCTGAGAGTATAATTTATAAATAAAGTATGGAAAATATTGATGTATTGAAGGGTGGATTTTCATTAAAAACATTGTGATTCTCAAATATTTTGAATTCAAATCCAGGGGCGCGTGTAAAGTATTTGAAATTTGGGTAGATAAAAATCCCTAGTTGAAGTACGAATAGGTCTGAGTAAAATAACTGGCTAATATCGCCGATGAGATAAAAATAAAGATTAGATAGCATCAGCTTGTTCTGGCTAAACGGTACAATAACCTAAAAAGGAATTGAAAGAATTTTTTGCTAATAAATATATTATTATATAAAATATTTTGAAGGTTGAGGTTAGGTATATACATTCAGTGATCGGCGACCTAACGATCGACCGAATTGAGCAACGTAGAATCTGACCAAACCCCTTGGCAGAGATCTATTGCAGCAAAACGGTATGCGATTTGAAAGAACCAATGGTCACGTGGCTAACTATTAGGTAGCATGAAATAAATATTAGTATATAGAATATTAACTAGCATGTAGAGAGCATAATTAAAAAACCTAATAAAAATAATTAAGTGTATTCAGGAAATAGGAGGTACCAGGCGCATGAATACTGAATCAAATTTGCATGCACCAATAGCACAATGGCAGTTAATAGGCGGCAATAGTATGCCAATTCAAAAATATTTATATATATTTCTATAAATGTTTGGGATTTATGTTAAATTATTGTATAGTCTATGTTATAGAGATGGCCCGAAGGCAAAGAAATTATTAAACACACACCTAAGTAATAATTTGATATTTTTGTACAATCTATTTGAACCTTAAATGGCGGAGGACTAGGATATTCAAATTTTATGTTAATTTGAAAGTCGGAAATAAGAATTGTAAAAATTGAGGAAGGAGAACCGAGACTCGCCAGCCAAATGCCACCATGAGAGGACCCTAAATATTTTAGAGCGTAATACCTTGCTATAACTTGTAAAAGCTAATGTTAGATTGAATTATTAAATTTCTTAAAGGACTTTGTGATGCTCTTATAAAGCAGAAGTCATTTTCAATTTCAAATAATTTTGTAACCCCTTGGAAGAGACGATTCCGGCTACCATATCCCAGGACCACCAGGAGTTGGATCGACATCGGCGGCTTATAAGAAGATTTCGACACGTGAGTGAGAAATATTGAATTAGTGATGGGCGCCCTTAGTGCTTCGAATTTATCTAATAATCAAAGCTAGCTCGTCGAAAGGGTTTTCTTATGAATTAAGAATTTAATAAAAAATACTTATTCCATCAGGTGCCGAATCTTGCACCCTGAGATAAAATATATATTCAATACAAAGAAATCTACTAGATACTAGAGAATTTTATATATATATATTTGGATTATTAGTTGCCAATTTATCAAGTTGATCTTAAGGAACCTATTTTTAATTGAATTGTCCAAGTCGACAAGTATTAGCAAGATTATATCGCAGCTACATGCAAAAGGATGCATATGATTTAAAATAAAGGCACATGGTAATGTTTCGTGCTATAAATCTAGAGTATAATGTTTAGCCTGTGATATTTTACTGATTTCAATTATTGTTCTATTTTTATATTATATGTTTTTATCGCTCTTTATATTTTTTGCCTTGATCTTTTTTTGCAATATTTGTTAATATATGTATCAAATTGTTTATGGTGTGCAATTTATTTTAATCCCTCAACACTATAGTATGAGTATCAGATTTATATATATTTATTTTTTTAATGAATTACAAGAGTTATAGGGAAGCCCATATCTAGGCCTATAAAGATTTTTGAGACTGTATTCTATTGAAAAACCACGACCTAATTTTATAATTATATATCAATATTTCATGCTCTACCGACTGATGCCAAGCAGGAGGCTAATCGTTATTTAAATATAAAGAATAACGTGACAAGGTTTATGAACACAAAATCATTTTCTTGAATGGTATCAAAAACAATTCAGTATACTTCTAGACTCTCTTGGAATCTCTATGTAAAGGTATTCAAGGAAATTTAATTCCGAACTCGATAGACTTTATCATGGATTCTCTTCAAGTCCCGATCACTTTTTATGATCTTGCTTAGGATTATGTAGCGATTACGAACATTCTATGAAAGGATGAATTAACCAACTTTCAATTCAAAATTAACTAGTTTCCTTGATAGAAATGTCTCAACATAAACTCAATTAACTTTTGGATTCGGTTACTTCAATACGGTACAAAAATAATAGGCCTATTTATAATTAGAGCATTTTTGTCCTTATAGTAATATATAGTCCTTATCAACTTTTTTCAAATTCATCCTTCTGGTTTGATTCAACCATAGAATGAAGAAACCAACATTTTTTATTATTACATTTATAATGATTTCTGTCATCTCTGATTCAACTCAATTAAACCTATGATTTCATGAATGGTCTTTCTCTATAATAATACACTTAATATACAGTATAATATAAGTTACATTTTACAACATAACTGTGTGATTTGTGTTAGTATTATTCCTGCATGATAATTTTATTTACTAGGTTGTATCAGAAATCAACATAATCGAATCATATTTTTATAATATGTTTGAACATCCAAGACTATAATTATTTCTCCCGTGGTTTTGAGCATTTGTTATAGAATGAATTGGAATGCCAACTAAAATTGAGAATGAAGTCATTAAGGATCAGAAAAATTTGATCAATTCCTGTTTTTACACGGGTACATTTATATAAATCAAACAGTAATAACAACGATTGATAAGTATCAGAAAATGTTCTGGAATAGTAATTACGGCCTAATCACAGCGCTGAATTTGATAGTGATCAACCTACATTGCAATAAAACAGCAGAGCGCTACGATGAGGGGTGAGCAGGTACATGGAAATGGGAGGTGTATGAGGATACGGGGCAATACATCACATATGGTCAATTAAACCCATGCAGACATGTACATTTCAACAGCTTTGGTGACAAATTTGAGTTAGATAGTCCTGAATGAGTGTCATATGTAGCGTTTGTATGTTTTGCAAAGAAGTACCTCTCCAAAGTTATGAGTGGACATAGATGTGCATTCATCATCAGTCTAATCATATTACTGCTCAACTTATCATTTTTCAAGCCAGGTGCGTGAATAAATTATTATTCTTCATTATAAATTACACTTTCAGAGCATACATAACCGATATATGCAACGAGTTATATAGAATTATAATTAGATACCGTAGGCTACATTAATTCAGAGTTTGCAGAGCATAGGAATTCACCCCTTTTCATCATCAGGAAGCTTAAAGTATTTATGAGCAGAAGCAAATTGCATGGAAATCAGTTCGCTTTGACATTTAACAACAGTTGCATGAAATTTACACTTTTTCCAATCATTATTGACAACCTTTAGATTTGAAGCTATGCAATAGCTTCAATGGTCCAGATCCAAGCCTCTGAATATACAATTTATTTTGATGAAAAGTCGTTATTGTAATGCACTGGTGGATCGTTACATAAATTATATTATGATTGGGATAAATAGCCTAATCGTTGAATTATTTCAATAAACATTGAATATGATGGCTTGTGAAGGCGTTTTTGTTATAAATATCATGGTTGAGTAATACAGTTAAATAAATGAAGGAAACATAATTTCAGTCCAGAACAATCATCATTCCAATAAATTTTCTCACTAATCGGATTGTACACGCTTATATTTCATTACTGTCATATGAATATGATATGCTAAATTCAATGTGAGATAAAAATAATATGGAATATGTGAAGCTCAAGTCATTTTGAAAAAAATCATGATTGAGTTTTTATTACTGCGCACAGACGCTTTTACATATCACTCACGGTACCGGTACCGTACATTACAAAAAATAAATGAACTAAATTTAATTCTGAAAAAGTATTGTATCAACTATTCCATGTTCATGCAATACTATATAGTAGAATTAGCATTTCCACAAAACATACGGTATTCACTATGGCACCACTCATTCGAATTTTAATGTTTATAAAGTCTTACTGTTCAACAATATTGGAACTCAAGCTGTATTATTTATGTTGAGAATTCACTACCACCTAACAAAACGCATTGAAGCTATACTGAAAGTTTAATAACAAATATCTCTTTGTTCCATTCTGACATAAAATTTAAATTTCTGACATAAAATTATTTAAATATTACAAAACGTATTTCTTCAGGGCTACTTAATTAGTTTTATACTTATGGTATTATTTTACAACTATTAAATGCCACACTATTCTAGTTACCAGTACCTGCTGCATTGCTATTTTTGAAGCTACTTTGAGACAAAATATTACGGTACCGATAATAATTGATTAATGAAGAGTTAAAAACTATTTGGATAATTTGTTTGGCAATCGAGTGAGCAATGTATGACTACCAATGAAATCTGCCTGATTTTCATGTACAATAACAATTTTCATCTACACAAAAATGTTAATCACAGTGAAATTATCTATAAAAAAGTTCAATTATTATTATCATAATGATGTGAATATTGAAATGATTAAAGTTGAACAGGAAGTGAACATTGCATTAAACAGGAAAATATTCGTTTAATAAGAAGAAGGGCATTACAAATCCACCACCACTAATTTGACAAATTTCTTATCACATGTTGGACCATGTGTGGAGAATCAAGAGCAAGCAGATGTGGTATACTTGGATCTGGAGAAGGCCTTCGACAAGATGCCCCATTCTGTACAGATCAGAAAGCTTTCTGATATCGGGTTCAATCAGGATCTTATTTGCTGGATCACGTCATATCTTGAATATAGAACATTTTGTGTACGATTCAGAGGAGCCACTTCCAGAAGCTTCACAACATCGTCTGGGGTTCCTCAGGGCTCCAATCTTGGTACACTGTTCTTCAGTATTTTTATGAATGACATTGTAGGAGTTCTGGACTTTGAGGTTCAAGAAAATCAAGTCAAGAGAGGACTCCTTATCCTTGCAAGACAACATTGACCGGGCTTTGGATTGGTCTAGGAGGAATTTCATGCCTATCAATGTGGGAAAGACATTCATCATGACCTTCTCCAGGAAGACTAACACTCTTGGGTTTTGTTACAAAATTGCAAACACAAATATATTCAGCGCGTCAAAAGTATGAAGGATCTTGGTGTTACCTTTGATAGTAAACTTCTATTCACTGTGCATGTTGATAATATTGTGGCAAGGGCAAGAAGACAACTTGGAGCTATGAGATGGATTGGGAGAGATTTCAGGGATCCCTGCAAAATGAAGACCCTCTATTGTTCACTTGTCCAATGTCTTCTGGAGTATGCTTCTATTACTTGGAACAGAGACAGACTATGTACATCTAATAAAATTGAATCTGTTCAGAGAAGATTTGTGCATCTTGTATTAAAACGACTCATGCCAGACATGGAGGAACTCTCCTACAGACAATTATGCGAGACCGTGAAATTGTGAATCTCTGGAATGGAGAAAAACCAAATTTGATGCGATGTTCTTATATAAATGTGTTCATGGGCAAGTGAATATTGGTGATCGAGGAGTTGGAGTTGTTGTTCCTTCACGAAATTTGAGACACTATCATCAATTTCACGCTTTCCTAAGAAGCTGTACCTCCCCTCTGGAGAGATGTATTGAAGTTGGCAATAAATTGTCTAATCAAATTGACTTCCTTGAAGCACCCAACATTTTTAAGAGAAAATCCGATCAATGTAAAACATACTCGAGTGATACGAGTTCTAAATGTTTTTTATTTTTTTTAACAGCTGCAATATACCAAGGCCATGTGCCGTTCTATTTCACGAAAATGCCTAAGTATACTTACTAGTCACTTGGCGCCATGTGATGGAACGGGTTGGCTATAAGGGGTGATGTGGAGGCCAACTATTATTATTATTATTATTATCATTATTATTATTATTATTACTACTGATTACTAATGAACTGTGAATCAGTGTTTATATTTTATATTACTACAATCGTAAGTAAGTGATTACATTTTTGGGTGAAGGAGAGTGGGTGGGAAATCGTTAATCAAAAAAATCACGCAAATTTTATTCCAGTAATATATTGCTCATTCGATTGCATATATTATATTGCAAATAAATGCAATGAAAACAATTTTACAGCTTAGCATAGGACTATAACGGTGTATGCAACGTAATTAGAATAGATGCATAGCATGTGATCACCCTGGATCAATGTATTGCCTAAAACTAATTCAAACTCAATTATTAGAGCTTTCATCTCATTATATAGCCTTTATAGCATGAGTATCTGAGGGAAAGCTAGCTATAGAATATGAACCTCCATCAACATTTCTCAGTGACAAAAAGTATTTATAGCAGAGAGGATGAATGATATTACTTACTACGATATCCAAAATGTATGTAATAAAATATGCAGGCTATATAAGAAACGTTTGCATCCAAATTAATAATGTTTATATGTATCTCAATAATGTTTTTCAGCCCACTGTATTTCAAAATACTTCAGGAATGTTTAGGGCGGATGATTCGATCACCATGTATATGTATCATAATCCTTCGAATGAATGCGTTTGCCTTTTAATGGATAATAATTATCACAGATTTCCATAGAAAAGCACATTTTAGACGTTGGCTTACAACTTGAGTAAAATATTCATTCAAACTAGATATTTTATATTGAAAATATTTCTATTTACAGTGGTGTACATGGCTGAAGATGATGAGTTCGATGGCGAAGAAAGGATTCTGCCGCATATGGCTGTAAGTGAAGATCTTGTTGAGTTCCTTTGCTCGGGCAATGCGAGGTGCATCCCATTATCAAGCTGCCATCCTCTTCTTCAATTGGTTGAGAAATCGTGTCTAAACATTAACAAGTGAGTTATTTAAAATAAACTTTTGTTTATGATATAAATTTTCAAGCCAATAAGAAATTGGATTTTGATGAAGTAGCCTATATTTAATATGTTGTTAGTATGTGAGGTTGAGTGGTAGAGAGGACTCAACAGTACTCACAAGTCCTAACTGCGCCTAATATGAAGATTTTTTTCTCCTTTCCATTTCCAATCATATATTATGTAAACATTGTTCAGCAATATTAAATAATATCTATACAACATTGTCGCAATATTGAATAATATATCATGTAAATAATGTTTGGCAATATTGAGATAATATCAATACAACATTATTTTACAATATTAAATTTAAAATTACCTAAATATTGCTAAGCAATATTTAATAATATCTAGACAACATTGTCACAGTATTGAATGATATACCATGTAGATATTGTTCAACATTTTCAGATAATATCAATACAATATTGGATAATTTACCAAGTAAATATTGTTTAGCGATATTTACATAATATCAATATAACTTTGTCACAATATTGAATGATAATGTAAATATCGCTCAAGTCTAATCAAAATCCCATTGAATTTTTCTACTTGAATCGAAATCAGCAAACCCTTCTTGTTCAAGGATGACATACTTGTTGGAGTCGAGCTCGAATATGGCTTGTTGGGTATTTAGCTTTTATTGCAAGGGTCAAACAAGTCTAGACTTTGGTTTGAATTCTCCTTGTTGATCAAGGCTGACAAACTGACAAAGAGAGATTGATTATATTAGAATAAATCTAGTTCTTTACTTAGGTATGTTACAATATACACTGGCTTATACACTTATTTACATCAAAATGACAGTATTGCCAATTATTCAACAAATTTGACAAGGTATGAAAAATAAATGAATGAGAATGAAGATTTAATGCAATTTAAATAACGATAATATAATATTGTGATGTAACTACATAAATCGGCCGTGTTTCAGCAAAGAGTTGTCAGAGAGAGAAAGAGAGAGAGAGAGTGAATGAGAGAGATTGGATTAGATTAGAGTTATTTATTTATGTATGTTACAATATTTACTGGCTTATACATAAATTTACGGTAATGCTAATTATTGAACAAATTTTACAAAGTATAAAAAATTAATTAAAAGAGACAGAAAGAGAGAGAGTGAGAGTGTGTGAGAGAGAGAGTGAGTGAGTGAGAGATTGAGTGAGTGAGTAAGCGGGAGAGAGAGGGGGTGAATAAGCAAGAGGGGAGGAGAGAGAGAGAAGTGATAGAGAAAGCGAGAGAAGATGTTTTGTCCTGTATATATAAGTACTCATCCAACTGCCCACTATCCCTAGTATGTATAACTAAAGCTATTCAACTATAGCTGCAGTATTTACAAAGCAGGGACCTTCTAAACCTTTCTGGATGGGAAAAAGTTGAAAAGTAGACAATGATTCCAATTCGCATCAATAGATCAGAATTCAAAAGAGTGTGACACACCACTAACTGGATTTTTGGCTGAGAATCTTCTTGTCTTTGCTGGCAGGTAGCCTACTGAAAAACTAAATTCTAAACTGTAGCCTAATACTGCTTCTCCGTTTCGAGTTTCTAGTACATCGCAGTACTGTTCCATAATTTGAAGTAGGCTATAGCCTAGTACATGAACGATACATAGCCTATTTAGTATAGAGTCCACTGTCACTACGTAATCTGAGTTGTGAGTGAACTGTTCACTTATATCAACCGTTAATACCTGAATTGGATGAGTCATACCTGTATTGCATAGATTTTTCTAATCTTCTATAAGTTTCTATAATATTCCATAGTTTCTCTTATAGAAACATAATAAATGTTAAGAAATATGAACTTCTGAAGAATGAATTAACGTTTGAAATATTATAAATGCATAATATAGAAGTTTGATTGTAGGAAACGTGTCGCAAATATAATATAAAGGCAATAACATTTTACAGAACACACTACAGTTTTGTAACACTTTTTGTAGATGAAAGAGGTTGTCACACTAGTTTTTGGAAGATTTGCTGCTGAAACTCTCATAACTATCTTCCTATCCTAATGTATAGTATGTATCAAGAATATAGTAAGTTTACAGCAAAATAATGTAGGCCTACATGTAAGTTCTAGATCTTCATTCAATTATCTTCCGTATCATGTGAATCACGATAATAATTTGTCTGTGTTGATGTTTTAGAGTTATCTATAATATAGCCTAATTAAGGAAATAATATTGGCTAATAGACAGACGTAGGTGACAGGAAATTCACGAATGACGTATCATCACACCAGAACTACTGAGCTGATTGACTTGAAATATTTTGCATATTGATTCTTAATTGACCGAGGATGGTTTTAGGCCTATTTTGAATTCTTGAATATTTCAGTGGGTCAAGTTTTTAATTAGACCGCCATTGCGGAACACGGGTTATCTACTAATTATAATTTTAGAGAATCTCACATCTACAGAGCATACCCAACATACCCCAAATGTTTTCATTACATACTTTATTGGATGACACAATATTGAATTTCATGTTGAAATAAACCTGTATAGATTTTCCTCTTTTGTGCAAATAGAACTTGCTACTGATGTTGAAGAGTCATTTTCAGATACGATTCAGACTAAATACTTGAACGATTGTCATTACTTCTCGATAAGCCCAATATTTGATTTCATTATTGATACGGTACTGTATTAATCAATCACACCTAAACTTCCAGCACATGCGGAGTAAATGCATCGTTAATTTTGTGTATCAACATATCACAAAAACTATCATAATAATATTGAGAGTATTGAGAGGAGAAAAAAGTATCTTATTTGTATCACATTATTTGCTAGAAGCTCATCACAGTTTATATAACTCAAACGCTTCAACAATATTTGTCTCTGAAAACAGTCCTGAAAGTTTCTTGAAGTTAAAGTTATTATATCCACAAGATAGCTGCATTATTGGTAAACATCTAGGATCTTAGAAAGCTGTTGTTTTTTATTTTTAATGTTTCTATGTATAAGAAATAAGAAGTTTCATCACAACCCATAAAGTAGTTTTTCGGAAATTGTGATAAGTAGTAATTTCCAGAATTCAACAATCAAGTTATTAATTACATACTGAGTCAATTAATCTACCCAGTAGATCTATATATTAATCAGAGAGCACTTAAATACCTTCAATTACATTGTAGTCGCTTGATTCAATTAACGGAAATCGAAATATTGAATGTCAAAGAATATTAACTTACTGTATTGTCTCTTATGATAAATTGGAGACTATTTGAAAGAAAAATAGACGATATCTCTCCAGTCTTTGAAATGAAATTCACCTCGAAAGTGGAGATATTTCGTATTTATTTCCATTTACAATAATAACAGAATTTACTTTGCACCCAACCACAGCCCTACCACCAGTGACTGGTGGGTTTTTTTATACTCTTTGCATTTTGGTTCTGTTAACTACTAGAAGATCGATATCCAAAGGTTCTGATTGAGACTATGATTCGAAAATTGGTTTTCATGGTTGAGTATTGGAATAGATTAGAGATATCAAATTGAATTCTATAAAAGAAACTCAGGAACCAATTCAAGGAAAGTTGTGAGAACAGCAAATGTTATGCCAACGATACTCCCCTGTACAGGAGTCAATTCAATCATTGGAATTACTACATTTTTGAGAATCATAGTGATTCTAGATTAATCTGTGGTTCTTCAAGGCTTGGAATGAGCTTGTAAAATATAATTATCACACAAGAGACAATACAACATGATTTTTCATACACAACATGAAGGAGAAAGAGAAAATAGCTCACGCCTCACTCACTTCATTCAGGTGCTTAGTTTTTTGCATAAATACAAGCGAAATTATATTGCCAAGATCATTTCGTAGCCGGAGTTGAGAATCCTTTTAAATGGGGATGAATGGCAATTTAGTTTTTTTATCTCTTTTCTAATTTGAACCATATAGATTAATTTTGAGGTCTCACAGCATTTTACAAGTCTTCTTTAGTTTTAGCATTTTGCACTTTCTCTGATATCGTATCAATCTTATTCCGGTCGCGTATTAATGGGGAGGATATTATTTTATTACTTTTCCGACAGTTGCATAACTTGGCAAACAGATAATGTATTCAAGAGTTTCAAGTCTCGTTTAATCTGGTAATTTCATAAGGACGGCAAAAAATCGATCGTCCAAAAATCGATGTGTGTAACTGGCTTAACTATCACTGGCTTCACGAAGCTCAAGAAAATAGTTTTCTTATTATAATATGAAATTATCAGATTGTAGGTATGGAGGTTTGATATTAGAATTCCGGTACAGAAAGTTTTTCAGTAGTAGAATCGCTTATTTCTCAGGAATACTTACTTCTACCAGAATCGGTGTTTATTATTCGATCAGATCAGAGCATGATCACAACAATAACATTTCTTTCTTAATTATAATTTTATTTTGTGGCTTGAAGTTGAGTGCAAATAGTTTTTAGTTACACCATATCGAGACAAAGGTGTAAGTTGGTGTACTGCACGCGCAGTAAGAAAGGACATTCTTGCCAAATCTCAGAATTCTATCAACGCGTTTGTTTGGCCGTAAATGCATTACATACAGACAGACGAAAGAAAATCCGAGTTATCATAGAACTCACTGCGTTCGGCCAATTATCGTTATTCAAAAATTGCATTCAATCTTTATTCTCATTAATTAATTCTTCATATCTTGTAAAATTCGTTCAATAATAAGAAATATTGCCATTCAATCTAAATTAGTGTATAAGCCAGCAGTGTATTATATTGTAACATAACATAGGCCTGCATGAATAAAGAACTCTAATCTAATCTAATCTAATCCGTAATCCCTACGCTGTATGTTCTCTTTTCAACTGCAAATGTCTTTATTGAATTCTTCAATGTTGTTTTCCATCACGAACTGCTTATTATTAAATCTCTTTTTGCTTTTAGAAAAAACGACTAGCAGTCAGATATTTTTACAATAAATGAATAAATCACTCACTGGACAACGAGATCTTTCGGCAGTTCCGCCATCTTCTTGGTTGTCTTCTATTGCTATACTTTTTAGTACCGTACGGTATATTGTTTGAGTCTCTCCCCCTCCTACAAGCTCCTACTTTTGTAATAGTATGTAGGCCTAACTTTCACCATTGTCCACGGCCGTGCTCTCTCTCTCGAAACTCACTCCTTCCTTGTCGAAGTATTTTCGCGCCTTTTTGAGTTTTGTTTGCCTTTTCGCTATATAGTTATTGGACTTGATCTTCTATCATCAATGTAAGTACACAATAATATTACTAAATTTATGGAAGTTTGAATCAGTTAGACTGATAAAAGTATAATTAGGCCTACTATAGGGTAGCTTGGAGAAAATAATATACATTATTATATTATAGATGTAGCTTGTGTTTTATCTTTTCTCTATAAGGGTGGGTTTAGTTGATTTATTTTGGTTGACCAGTTGAATTCTACCTATCCTGAATACACATTATAGTTATAGTAGGCTGTAATATATGAGCTACAGCTTGAACCTCCTTATTTTCCCCCAGTCATACAATAGCCCACAAATTTGGGTTGGGTTATTATAATTATAAATTATTTATAACCCAACCCAAATTTGTGGGCTAAATTATAATTTATAACCCAACCCAAATTTGTGGGCTATTGTATGACTGGGGGATAATAAGGAGGTTCAAGCTAAAAATAAATAATTAGACACTAAATTATTTAGTCTCTTATTTCCATCGGTATAAGAGTATCAGAGCCTATAATTTTTTTTCAAATGTTCAGCGTTTCAAAATCTTTTCAAATCACTAACTTTAAAATTATTTTTTCCGAATTCAATCCTGAATCCAAACACCTAGTTCAATAATTTTTTTTTGCCGTACCTGTGGAATTTATCCACTAAATGGAACCGAACTTAGCACTTAGAACAAAAATGATTCACATACCGTACATAATCTGTTATTTAATAGAGTTTTTTTTGGAAATTGCAAAAAATCAAAGGTTACATTATGAATTCATTAGACATACTTGATCCCTTTGAGAATACTTTAATTTTATTCTTCAACTAAAGTATTTTTTTCATTGTTCAAAGGAGACGTATGTCGCGTCATGCGCCGATAAAGCTTCGGAAGGGCGCACAATCACAAGTATCATGGGGAAGCTGGTGACCCTTCCTTACCATCCAAAGCAAGGACGACCATAAGAGAGAGAAAAACCTTTCAAGGACCTTCTGATAACTGAAGTTATGATTGGTAAGATTTCAGCTAATTTCTCTTTTGAAGTTCACTGTGTAGCTTGCTTTATATTTTTTAAACAACTCTAATTTTGCAATATCAATATCAGTCAGACAAAATCCCACTTGAATAGAAAATTCTACTTCACTGTATGACTCAAAAACTTTATTTCGCCATTAAACATGACATCCACAAACACCGTGGTTGAGTGGACATTACTGTCCAAACTTCGCCATGTCATTAAAATGAAGAAGTGATTCTATTCTATTTAATAAAAAAAGAAGTCATTCCATCCTGGATCTGCAATATTGGATCTCTAAGTTGATTTTTTTCAATTTGGGAGGTGGTCATTATAATACTGATCATTAATTAGTATTGGAAATAGCAATTGATTTGTAGTAAGCTACAAGTCTGTGATTAACACTCCACATAGCTTTGAAACAGTTTGTCCTATTGATTCAAGGTTCTCACCATTCACTTCATATTGAAATTCCGTATTGGAATAGAATAGAATCGTTACCTTCATTTCAACCTCCGAGGGCGGGGCCTACTTGCTTTGCGGTAGCAAGTTAAGTGATAGGCCTATCATGCATAACAAGACCAGCTTTCAATTTCCAATAAAGAAATACTATATGGAAAACTAGAGATAAATGACTTTTATCCAAATATATTTCATTCTATTTCGAGTTTCTAGAATATCAAGGTGATAGGCCTACTAATTGTAGGGCACCGTTAATTCTACATAATAAAAAGCATGATTCCATTACTGAATAATGGATATTTTTTGGAAATTCATTAATATTACAATTTTCTTATAACATGCTCAGAAGATTCACTTTTTCCTCTCAAATTATTTCACCCAGACTTCTTATCGGTTTTTCTAAACACTTTCCTGTTCATGTTTTACTACAATCTGCCTATTACATGATAAACCATGATTTATAAAATATTCTTCCTCCTCATCTTATCTTTCCAGCCGATCCCACCTAGAAAAAGTAGTTTTGTTCATACATTGTTTGTCCTTTATACTTTTCTTTCGCATTGTAATGAGTAATGTGTGATATGATTAGTGTTCTCATAAATTTTATTGTTACAGAAGCTGCTACAAACCGGTGCTGGCCGAAGGCAGAATTGAAGCAGGTCTAGTTGAAAGCGGCTTCGTGGCTTGCACAAGCCCAATCCAAGTTGGACAAAATGTAAGCATTAATCTTACAATTCAATTTTTCTTGAAAAACAGCATTGGAATCATGTATAACACGACCATCTTCCCATTCGAAAAAAAGAGCTTGGATTCAATATCACTGAGCCAAGATAGCAGACCAAATTTTTAATGTCATGATTGAGTATAGGAACTTTTATATTAGCACGATCCCCTACGTCCGACCATCAAATCACCTCTATGAAAAGTATCAAGCCGTTTTCAAACTTTTTACTCACTCTGTATTGAGATGTTTCCTGAATAAGCATCTTTCACCCAATGTTATTAAAAAGAAGGTTGTTCCATAACTGCCTGATATTGGGACGAAATGAAAATCGGGTAGGTAGAGTAAACTTTTGGCCGGGACACACATAACTACACCAAGCTCGCGCCGCGGCACGGCCGAGTGTCGGACGTACTACGGCGAGAGAAAACAAAAGCTTTCAAACGTGTAGGGACACATACTACCGCACTGCGTCAGTACCGTCACCGTGTTTGTTGCCCGAGCCGTGCCCGCGCTGTCACCGACTAGTTCAGTTTACTTTTTAACGGTGACGGTGCGGGCTCGTTTAACATAGAGAGTGAAAAACTTATTGAAGAGATACGTAATTTTCCAGTTTGGTACGATCGAAGTGATGAGAAATATGGTTGAACGGAAAAATAAGTTAAAGTAGAAGTAGAACCAAATAACTTAAGCCAAAGGTATAATAGACATAATATTAAAAATAATAAAATAAACAGCAAAAAGTATAAAAGATGAACCCATGACTGTGTCTTAAATTTTAAATTCAAAACCAATTACGTTTAGATTTACATACGGCAGAAGATAACAATTTTATTGCTTATATTTATATTTCCAACACATGACTGATTGTGGTATTGTTATGCACCGAAATATTTACCAGCACTATGATTCTCATCTTCTGTGTCTACAGGTAATTAGTTTAAAATTGAAAAATATAAATTTAAATCGGATGTAACAAGCTTTAATAGTGTTATATTATTAACAATAGTTTAACACATTCAGAAATCAGAGCACAGTAGCACTACAGAACTGAGACACTGCTGCCGCTCGGCTGTAGCACGGATATGTGTGTTCTCCTATCACCATCACCGTGTCGCGGGCGTAGCTCGGCCGTACCTCGGCACGGGCTCGGTGCGTTTATATGTGTCCCGGCCTTTTGAAGTGCTACAGATCAGAAATTCTAGTACCGTGCGCATGCACTTGTTTTTTCAGCAAGACAATAATATCATTTATGTTGTAATCTTGTTACACTTCTCAAAATAGAACACTTCACTTGGTTTCTACTTGGACTAAATCTAATAAATAGATCTGATTTCAACATTACAGAAACATGATATTATTAGTAAAACATTGGTAAAAATGTAAAACTCAATTGATCAATAATTTTTTTATTAAAGCAACCTTGTGGATGTTATGAGCCATGAAAGCTCAATATGATTAATATTTTCAATGCGCCAGTCGTGATCTCAAATGTAGTCGGGATCTCTGATCTGTACTATTTTTCGGGTTCCCCATCACTTTTAGTTTCCTCAAATCGGAATAACCTTGTTTTTAATAACCTTGTCTTTCATCAACCAACAATTTTTTTATTGGGTACTCTAGCTATAACTTCATTCTGGAGGGAATGTTGATTGGCATGATTGTGTAAAACTTACCCAAGACTCAGAAATTGTGATCAAATGATCAAAATAGAGAGACTAAACACTGATTCAGATGTGCTATGGTTTGACTATTTTGTCTTCTTCCGATCGGGATTTCTGAAATTTGAGTCACTTTAACACAATCACCGCCATTCAACGTTTTCTTCAGAATCTGATTCTCTACAACTTCTATCAATAAAAAATACAAGTTTATGATTTCATATCCAATTATAACTATTAAGTATTAATAAAACAAATTGATCAACTATTTTCTGCTTTGAATTAGTTTCTTTCAGATTTTTTTATTATTTTCATTTTTTCCAGGAATCAGCCATCAACACCAGCTACAATAACAATAATCGACATCGATTGTGAAGATGAACCTCTCGAATAGATAATAATATAATAGTAGTGACAGAAAAGATCATAAAACGTGTCTACATGTTCAATTTACTGATATCATAAACAATAAATTAGTAATTGATTATAATTACGGTTTTTAATTGAATAATCAATCCCTGAAACCTCAATATTGTTGAAAATATTAATTGAAATTTACAAAATTGCAGAAATGTATTTATAATTTTTTTTTAAATTGTGTAATGAGGGTACAGTTACACTATGAGCAAGTTTGCTCATATAAGCGCTTTCAAGCTGGTAGTGAAAACTTACAGTTAAAAACAGAATCTAGTAACATGCATAGAAACACCTCATGACATGCACAGAGAGAATAGAACTGATCCATGAATAATGCAGAGCTAGTTCCATTCTCTCCGAGCACATCATAACGTGTTTCACCCATTTGAAAAAAAATGTTTTTCACCTGTAAGTTGGCACTAGGTACCAGCTTGAAAGTGCTTATTTGAGCAAGCTTGCACATAGTATAACTGTACCCTTATGTTCTCACAATATTGTAAAATAGTGTCAAAAATTTTTGTACAAAATTGTGGAATAATGTTCTCACAATACTGTGGAATAATTTTCTCACAATATTATGAGATAATTTTTCCACAATTTTTTGTAAAATATTCGGTTCAATATCAATATTGTGTTAATATATTTCAATATTTCAGGAAAATATCTTCCCAACATCAACCAATATTTTCAAATATCGTAGGAAAAATATTGAAGGTTTCATAAAGATATTGTCAGAGTATTCTGACAACATTGACCAACATTTACAACACATTGAACAATGTTGTGATAATTTTTGTCACAATATTGAGACAATATTTTTTAAAAAATGTTGTCTCAATATTGTGACAATATTTTCCAATATTTTGTCAAAATATCTTAGCAATATGTACCAACATTGCTATAATATTTTCAAAAAATATTAAAGGTTTCATAAAGATATTGTCAGAGTATTCTGACAACATTGACCAACATTTACAACACATTGAACAATGTTGTGATAATTTTTGTCACAATATTGAGACAATATTTTTTAAAAAATGTTGTCTCAATATTGTGACAATATTTTCCAATATTTTGTCAAAATATCTTAGCAATATGTACCAACATTGCTATAATATTTTCAAAAAAATAATTGTCATTCCTTCATATTCTTCATACAAGTTTATCAATAATTTTTTTTTAGATAAAGTAACAAAATTACTGGAGCATCCTTGCTGTGGCTCAATCATAGCTCCAAGAGTAGTCCTAACAACTGCTCACTGTGCACTCAAAAATCCAGATAATTTGAGCATGTAAGTACCTGTATAGTATTACATCCACAATTATTTGTATGGAGATTACATGAAAAATTCCAGAATGATTTAAATCGTGTATAATTTATGGATAATATTGCATACTACAAAACAGCAAGCTTATCAAACAAACAACAAGTTAATTTTTGCTCTTATTTTATCTCTGAGCATTATCATCTTCACAGAATATATTGGAAAAAGTAATGCGCGCTCAATTCAATTCAATTCGCTTGAATTCAATCAACAATAGGGCTATAAATTGATAAAAAGTAATTTATAGTAGGCTAAGTTCTCACATTGAAATCGTGTTAATCTCATTAAGAAAAATAATAATTTTTATCACGTCTCATCAACCAAACTTATTCTAGAGTCACATACTATATAGTTGGATCAGCACCGCACTAGGTAGGCCTACTTATTTATTCATTTGTACGTCTAACACTCATATTATATACATTAACTATATTACCCATAGTGGGTAATATAGTTACTGTAATATTATAATTAAATGATAATACAGTAGTAAATGATTATAAAAATTCTGGTATGACTTTTTCTTACCAGAAAGTCATGTGACCCCTAAATATCACTCTCTAGCTACTGTTAATACAATTTATTTATTCTCAAACATAATTATTCAATGTCCATAATGAAAATTATAATGGCAACGTAGGCCTATAATGTTCAACATATATTACATAGAAAATCTATGTATTTGTTTTTTTCTTTTTGATAAATTTTATTTAACTTTCTCCTGTATGAAGAGTTTCAGTGCGAGTGGGTGAATATGATATTTCACAGAATCCAGACTGCACGCCAACATTTTGCGCTTTGCCAGTGAGAGATGTACCGCTCAGTCATGTTGTCATACATCCAGGTTACTCTTCAAAAACCTATCGTCATAATATAGCTCTTCTGGTTCTCAAGCAGAGGCTCAATTATTCAGGTTAGCCAAATTCAATTCCTTTCACTTCTGTAAATTGAGTAGGCTGCTGATCACAGATTACCTTATTGTCCGACAAATATTTATTGAATCATCTATTCTACATTTATCCACAGAGAAATCTAAGACTTACATAGATCCACTGCAATATGATAAAATTAACAAGTATTTAAATTGAATTACCATATTTTTTTAATTTTGTGAACTTTTCTAGTCGTTGTGATAATATGAAACGTTCATTTTCATATTTGGAATTTTGAAATTTGAAGAATATTATATAATGTTCCTACTTTATATATTTATTAAAAGGTACTTGAAGTTGGAAACCTTACTAGGTCTAAATTATCAGCCCACTGCTGCTGATTTGAATTAGCTCTGAGTACATTATAATATTGAATAGTCATTTTATTATGGAATATCTAACGTGAGCTATTATTCATAAGTTTACTGGTTGGAATAATATTTTGATGTACCTATCAACTATTGAAAATAATTGTTTAAATCCACAATAGGAACTCCAATATTGGAAAAATGTTCAGAAGAGTAAGAATTAATGTATTTTTGGAGACACAGACAGAATTATTGATCATTTATTTATTTATTTGTGGACAGAAAAAAATTATTTATTTATTCGTGATCATTTATTATTTTTTTCACTGGTTGCAGAGAACACGTCATCATAGTGAGCGAAGTTCGGCGTTTCATGTTAAAATTAGTTGAAAATCCACAAAATTCGGATTTTTTCAAATCTATTGTAAGAGTATATCACAAGAAGATTTGAAAATAATAATTATTGATTTGATTAATTGTTCCAATAGCACCCAACAAAGCATAAAAGGACAATCAGACTCAATAAAATTACAATCAATCAACTTCATTACTCATTGGTTGTATTAAACTTGAAGTTTTTTTTTTTAATTGTACTGTTCCAATTTGTTTCACTGTGTAATTCAACTACTGGCGTCTTTCACTTGCAGCTACTTAATTTTTCAATTGATGTACAAAAATATGCCCTATTTAAACTTGCATGTATTTGTTGTATTAAACCAGTTATTCTCAAAAAACATTTCACAGTCGATAAATTATTTGAAAAGTGTCTTAGAATAGGCTAGGTATTTTTTTTCTTCAGGGCTACTTTTGAATATGAATAAATAAATAAATCTGAGTACCCTTTTTAAATTATTTCGCCACGACATGTTTCTGCTACTATAATTTCCAAGTTAAAATGGCATATTAGTACCGAAGCATCTCGTGACAAAATAATTCAAAAAGGGTACACAGATTTATATTTTTATTTATATTGTCTTAGAATAATTATTGAAAAAAGTGAAATGTTTTTGAGAATAACTAGTTTAATACGACAAATATACACGAGTTTGAATAGGGCATATTTTTGTATATCAATTGAAAAACGGCTGAAAAATTCAATAGCTGCAAGTGAAGGAGTTGCTAGTTGAATTACAGTAAAAAAATTGGAAAAGTAGAATTTTCAAATGAAGTTGAAGCTAGTTGATTTACAGTGAAAGAATTGGAAAAGTAGATTTTTTTCAATAACTACAAGTTTGATACAACCAATGAGTAATGAGGTTATTGCTATTATTCTATTATACATAATTTATATTAATAGATGAATATCATATTATTGACAGGATAAATGAGATGTAGGCCTATATAAATACTTCTTTTACATTGATAGAAAAATATTTTAAAACAAGTTTAAATAGAAAAGAATTAATCTATACTGTTAATCATCTTCTACGACCCACCTACAGGCCTAATATTGGCATTGACCAATAATACTCGTATCAATAACACTAAAATAATACCGATGTTACCAAACATTATTATCAATACAATTTTACTGACTTTTCTTGTGATTCATTTTGAAAATAACCATCTGAGATGAATGCTTGTCCATCAGTTACAGTGCAACCAATCTGCCTGCATCAGTCTCATTCGCCGCTGGAGGGGAGCCGAGCAATACTGGTTGGCTGGGGAAGGGTACCAGGAGACACAGGTTTCAAAATATTACAAATAGATTAAATTCACACCAGTAGCATAATTAACTCATATACAGTAATAACTCATTATGTATATTACAACTTTTATATATTATAATTGTACTAGAATATTATGTATATTATATTGGTACAGTTTCTAAAAAAATGTAGAATTAACAAGCAGAATCATTTTTAACACTTGTGCTCAGGAATTTTTTATAGCTAAACAGATGTAGGGCTTGTCATTTCATAATTTATATTTGTTCTTGTAGTCATTGATGTCTTCAACATTGTTCATTATTTGAATAATTGGAGATTGTTTTTGTATATCATTCCAAGCTATATTATAAATATTGAAAATTTGCTATCGTTTTAACTCTAACGGGTTCGTAGAGAGATTAGTATTATAAGCCTAGCTTTGTAGGTAAACACTTTGAACAAATTTTCATGAACTTTTAAAATCTTGCAGGATTAACTACCAGTATAAAAAATATTCTGATATAATGTACCGTACTGCAAAACTCTTCCAAATTATAATGCAGAAGCATGAGACTGCGTCTTGAAACAAAAATAAATGGCAGGCTTATATATTATGTTTCTGAATTTTTCAATTTTATTATAAAATGAACAATTTAGGTAGGGTTAATTTACATATAACACTTATAAATATTTACAAATAATATAGGTAGTGTTAATGAACAATGTAGGTAGTTTTGAAGTAAGTAGTGTTCAAATTAGGGGTTTTTATAAATAGATATTTGATGAGAATATTGGTTATTCAACAATAGGCTTGAAAAGTGAGCCTATATACTCACTCCCTTATTGTGATATTATCCATCATTTATCAAGAACACAATCAAACGGAATACTAGAGCATGTCCTCGTCAACTATTAGTAGGCTAATTGACAGCTTTTAATAATTTTCATTACTGATCTAGCTTATTGTCAATAACGTATACATCACCTGAAAAGGTCAATTCTAAAAAAAAATGTTTAGCATCTAGTATACCTGATTGCTAATTTGGGAAAAATTGAAATTTTCAGATGTGAGAAAGAGACAACAGCAAATTGACTTACCAGTGATTGGTCTGGACAGATGCGTGCGAGTGTATGGAGGATCAGTGCCTCTATCCATGAATGAAATCTGTGTTGGTGGAGAGGAAGGCAAAGACGCCTGCTCAGGATTTGGTGGAGCTCCACTTGTTCTCATGGATAAAATTTCCAAGGGCCACTTCACTCAGGTATACCTATATTTCAATTCAGAGAGTGATAATATTCAAATCGTCTATAGTCTCAAAAAGTGCATAATAGCTCTACAAATTATGAGTCGTCAGTGTGATTGAGATTCAACTCCACGTTGAAAAACAATACTATATGGTGAATATTTTACTCCTATAATATTATTACTTTGGTTTTGGTGTTTGGTGATGAGATACTTCTCCTAAAGAAGTTGAGTATAGAATTGAATTGAATTTTAATAAGTGTCATTGGAGAAAATATGCTAAATTTTTTAATTGTTCTAGTATTTAAATTCTCAACATTTTCAATTGAGTTATTGCATGTTAAGTAGTAGAACAATAGCGAAAAATTCACCTGTACATATAGATTTTTATCATGATATGGTAATACGAAATATATTAATTTTTTCTGTTCGGATATAATCCTGTCAATGTTTCAGAGTGAACACATATTTGATGTTTTTGAAAATATTCAATCTCTCCAGTAATTTGACAATCGTAAGGCCCATCGACGGCTTAAATGATATATTATTCCGGTTCAGGCCATACATTTCCGCAAGGAACTCCCCACCAATAAAAAAAAGAATTTACTTTTCAATAACAATATACTATATCAACATCAATATACCACTTTCCTTCAATATTTTCTGTAAATATGAATAATTCTTCAATATTATTGCGAAATGTAATATCCTATTTTTCTTCTATATTTTATATAAATATGAATTTTTTATCATTTCTTTCAGAATATCGTAAACTTATATAAATTTTCAACAATCCAGTGTTTCAAAAAACTATTTCAGGGCCCTAAAAGATTCAAAAACGTACAATCACGTAGAACGTGAGATATAGCCTATGTAATAAAAACATAAAATTAATGCAGCCCATCCAACCCTGGAAAAACTTGAAACAATTTATCCCACCTCTCCATGCCAATGCGTTTTTGATGCTTCATAGAGTTTCTCCATGGTCATAATTTTTTCCTTTTTCAGATTGGTATTGTATCATTTGGATCAGAGAAATGCGGGGTGGAAGGTATTCCAAGCGTGTATGTGAGAGTTGATCAATATGTGGATTGGATAAAGTTGAACTCCCCCAATGAAGGATGATTATAAAATATTGGATCTCAACCAGGATCTCCAACAGAAACAACTTGATGTTCAAAAGTTCAGAACAACTAACCTATGAATAATGAAACTTATATATCACTATAGTACTATGAACTACCGTATGCTTTTGAGCTTTTACATGTTTTGAAAACTCTATATTATTGTGTTCAAGATTTCCGTTTATTATCAATAAATATGATTTTTTCATTTTATCAATTGTTATAATTCATATATCCATCATTTCCAAATAATATTATAGTTTTCCCAGTTATTTATATATTATTTCTAGTCATTGAATGAATATAGACACTTATGGTAGCCTATTTATATATTTTGACATAGGACTAATAATTATATTGACAAAACCTCGTCGAAAGCGAAATAAATTTATAAGGTTCTGCACTTCCCCAACGAAGACTATCGTTGTCACCATATCATACAAGCACCTTCTGATGAGAAGGAAAAATTCTAAAACAGCATATTAATTTAGAAATCAGAAGAAAGTCATATCTATTTTGTAAACAAATTCAAAATTAACTCCTCACTTCAAATTAGCTTATTTCTTCCATTAATTATTTAAAATAGGCACTTTAAAATCAGAAAGGAACAGTTCTAGAAATAAACCTGTTGTGCTTTACTAATGTTAATAAACTATAAGTTAAGATTCTGTGAACAATTGAATAAATAAGACTGACTGGAATTTCTTACATCTGTTTCTTACAGTGATTATGCATATGTTACATTTATTACGTTACATATCTTACATTCATGCATATGTATTAACAGACCCTGACAAAAAATATTCATTAGTGGAGAGAGTTTTGAGTGAAACACTCAAGTGCATGTGGGCTATTACTTGGGCCTATTAATACTAGTCCAGTCAATATAGACATAAAAAAGGGGGTGTGCTTGCAATTTATATTGTAGTTCTGATTTTTCAATATATTATTTGGGTACATAAGAGAAGTCCAGAACCAATTTCTTCATGCAAAATTTCCTTGTGCTAGATACAGAGTGGCCCAAAAACCTCGTATTTTCGGCTCATTTTCCAGTTTTCAGCTATTTCTGCCAAATCTCGTGATCGGACAGGAAATTTTTCTTCCACCTTCTTTTTAGACTATGAGATTCTGAATAAAATGAGATCATTCGGAACTCTCTATCTTCAATGAGTACTGAGTTATGATTTTTCAAATATGAGTGAAATTTGAAGAAAAAAACAATTTTGATGAATTTTAGTTTTTGATCAACAATATCTTCCGATTTTCATAATTTAGATGTATAATTCAAAATCGTTCTGGGCGTATTTTTGTGCTCTACAATCTGAGATCAGGTAGAGTGCTATATCTCATATAGATTTCCAGGTACATCTGATAACAATGCTCCTTGTATTGTAAAACCACCCAATTTTCAGATTCAACCATCACCACCAACTACATTGTCCTCACATTGATTTTTCGCACAATGACATAAGTTCATGAGATTATTATCAATGAGAATCAGCCGTTAACAGATGCACTTCATTTCAGTATTTCCTAGTGGAGATTAGCGCTCAAGGACACCTCAAGGATCAAAATTTCAAACACTTATAACTTTTGACAAAATGCACAGATTTCATCATATTACACTTCATTCTTCTCGACTCGTCAAGGCGGTCCAAAATCATGCATCATAAGTCAAATTCGGTTGAAAAATGGAAAATTTATTGTTGAGTGTACCGTACTTGAAATGGGAAATTTATTGTTGAGTGTACTTAAGCTCATATTCCAATACACAAAAAATGAAAAATTTCTATATTCAAAGCTGCATGTCTTGTGAAATACTTCTGATAAAATTTTCCAAATCTTGTGAGGATGTGAAAATTGTCCCCCTCTACCCACTCCAATAAATAATAATACTTTCGATTCCAATACAATTCGAAAGTTGCAGAAGATTTTAAGAATGGCGATTTCAGTTTTTACATTTTTTCGTGATTTTACTGTCTTGTAGGCTATATCAATCGATTACTGTGATTTCTGGATATTGAAAAACAAATAATGAGCGATAGAATTGAAAGATGAAAATCTAAGTACCTTTTTTTAAAATCAGTTAAAATTGATTACTCTTTTAGTACTCAAATTGAAAAAAGGATGCTTAGATTTTTATTTCTATTGAAGAGTAGCCCTAACAAAAAAGATAATAAGCGATGGCTTGTTGCAGAGACAATTTTTACTACTGTATCTCACAAAGTACCGTATTAAACTAACATAACATTACTAAATAACACGGAATACAAGTTTACTAGAATGTTCATCAGTTCTGACATTTGAAAATATGTTAGAGCTGAATATTTTTGTCTTTGAACTTTTCAAAAGGTAAGAGGTGAAGACGCTCCACCTACCAACTAGGAAGGTCTAGATGTTATTTGTGAGTCTAATAAAAGGATATAGTAGAGAATGTTGTTACCTCATTTAATAATCGGTCGCAAAAAAAATAATAACAATTCGAAACCAATAATTATTATGCTGAAAACTGAGGTTATAATTATTGTAAGAGAATAACTTTTCTGCAAGAGCTGGAAAAGGTTTTCATTCGAGACAATTTTTGTTAGAATTATCGAATAGCTATTATTATATCGTTTTTGAGACGTTTTCATGACTAGATCACAAATTATTTACATCTTAATAAATATAGAAAATAACTGTTATTATTGTGCAATTCTCTGAAAAGTCAATGATTATATTCATTTTCGGTATTGTGCAATTATCTTAATAATTGAACTAAAATAACCAAGAATGGAAAGAAAATGTTACAACAGCTGTCATCACTCCAAGAAGTAGAATCAGTTGTGAGCCAGAATTCTAGATCATAATCTCTATTTCTCATTTGAGTGCTTTACAAGAATTGATCAAACTTTCATCATTTTTATGTATATTAGAGGGTAGATTATCAAATTTTTATGTAAAATCATAAAAATAAAAGTGTAAAATCGAAGACGAATTCACTAGAGCTTTCAATATATATTGATAGTATAGCAGGCTGCTTTTCATAGTATATGAATTAAGTATAAGATTTTTTTCCAATCAGAATCAGGTTCCAAACTAGAACCGGAGACCCCCAAGAAAATTCAGTGTGTTTAGATTTCAGTTTGTAGGCTACCTATATTCTGGATTTGTTTAGAAGAAGCTTTTGCAAATGTTGATCTTCCTAATTAATTTACATTGAATACAGTATAGTACTGATCGATATTTGAGTGTGACTGAAGTGAACTGTCTATCCACTGAATCCACTGTGCTTCATATGGAGAGCACAAGTTTCTGTAAACGATACATTAATTTGATGCGCTTTGACAGATTTCACAATTCGCTTCCATTCCTATCATTCATCGCTCTTTACATCATCGTATTCATCAACGTCTTAGCAGCAATTTATATTGATCATGGAGATGCGGAAAGAACACTTATTACAGTGGTGGATGTGATGCTGTTGTTAATAATGTTGTCCAATGCAATTCGAAGGAATGTGACAAATGAAAGTAGAAATTTGATTGATCTTATTGAAGATGAGTTCGCCGTGGATCAGCGTGATTTCGACGGCAGAGAGGACAAGCTGTTAAAACTAGAGAAATACCATGAGAAGAACAGAATACATATGGAGGAAGTGACCAAGACGTTATCAACGTTTTTTATGATAATCTGCGTCCTTTTAGTGAACAAAAACATGACCATTTATTTTCTTACCAAAGTTGAATATGAACCAACCAGCTGGCCCACGGCACAACTCTCGTATCATCCACCACAGTTCAATTCGTTCATATTTTTCTTGTACTTATACTCCTTATATGGCATTCTAATGACGTTTTTTGTTCTTGATGCATTTACGATAATCACCTTGGTGTGTCTCTCCACCGAGAAAATACTGTCTGATTTTGAAACGCTCTACACATTTTTGTTTGATCTGTCTAGCGATTTCTGTGACAATGATCAAATCAATAATGCTAGCAGCAATAACTGGAATAAGTCGACAAAGCGTTATCTCAGTTTCTCTAGACAGGAGGCTTTTCTTAAGAAAGATGTGGCTCGTATTGTACATTGCCACCAGAACCTTATCAGGTGTGTTTCACAAAGAGTTGTAATTATATTATTAGGCCTATATTTATATCTATTCAAGATTTTCATAAAACTACGGTAGACCTACGGTAAACCTATATTATTTATTTTTCTTCTAATATTTTTCTTATATTTCATATTATATTATTTTTATTATATTTTTCAATATTATATAATCAATATAATTAATAAAATTATAATTAATTTAGAAACATATTCATAATAGTTAATAGAATTGAAAAAAGGATTAATCTTGTTTTGAAATTTTTGGGTAGAGAATTTCATTGAATTAAGATTTAATTGAAGAACGAAATATAAAATCATGTTGAAATTTTGGTTTGAAAAGAACGTTATAAACCCACTTATAAAATAGTTCAAAACACAAAGTGGATAAAAATAATAATGTTTCTAAGAAATATCAGCTAGTGATACTACCGTATCAAAAAAATAATTAATTATCTCACATTATAGTACCAGTAGGCCTATGTAACATATTTTCAAATTAATAATTATTAAAGTTTCATATATAACTAGGATAAAATTTCTATCAACGAATAGAAATTGTTATAGAATTTAAAAAACCATCATAAGTACTATTGTTATTGTTATTCATCAATATTCTCTATATTCTTAATAATAGAGGTGTGATCAAGTCGAATTCATCCTTTACCATGGTCAAACTTGTGAAATGTAGTTCAAAATCATTTCAAAAATAATAATTAGCATATTAATCTAATAATTAATATTAATCTTTTTAAAAATTACGAATATTTTCAACATGAATTCGGATTTTGAATAAATACCGTATGTCGTATATATGACTAAAGTCATATATGACTAAAAGTAATAATATAATATTAGGCCTATAATGCAGTTAAAAAAATATCAAAATAATTATTAGGCTAATCTAGGTAATAATTTACAAGTCCATACTTGCCCCACCTAAGGTACATTTTTTTAAAATTATGAATATTTTCAACATGCTTATGATTTGAAATATACAGTACCTATACTTATGTCTTGTATCCTATAGCCTATTAGATAGGCTATATTCATTATCGCATTTTGACCTATTCATTACTGAATTATTTTCTCCTATTCTATATATCCTAAACAAACTCTAGTCTGTTGGAAGGGCATAAAATAAATTTCTAAATAAGAACCTTGAAGGGTGAAATAATAACGTTTGACATTTTTTGTGTCATTTGTTACAGAAATTTCAAAATTTTTGTTGACAATTCAGAATTTCAACACTCAGTAATTGTAGTAACAATTATGCTCTACAGTTGCACAGTAGCCTACTTCATGCTAACGGTAAGTGTAGCTCATTCATATTTCAATTAATCATCATAGTAAGGGCTATAAGCATGCTTTTACAATCCCAATAATTCAAGAATTATGTGTTTTGTCTCTGTTAAAATGAATTAATAAATAAATAAATGATTTGAAGTTCTTATTATAATTCTAAGCTGTTTTGAAATTTTTGTGAGTGATTTCAGAGTAAGACTAGTCTACAGTTACACAAAACGCCAATAAAATTTGAAATTACCGAATTCTAAAATTGTCTGAAAAATTGGAAGAATAAATCTATTTCTTCTGATGAAATTATTATTATAATTTTCCCGATTAATAATGAAAGTATACATTCATTCTATGGGTATAGAGGTACAGATATATTTTGTGATGAAAAAAGGTCTGAAATTATAAAATGCAGACTGATTTATATTTCCAAGAACAATGTTCATTAATTGACATATAGCTTAAGTATAATTATTAAACTTCTAATGCATAACTTTCAAGTGGCTTCGATCCTTCGTTCTAAAAAAATAATCATTTAGATTACCATTATTAATTTAAATTATTAGATTGAATAATTAATATTATTATTTTGATTGATTACTCACTCCAATAATTCTGTATGGTGAATACAAAAAATGTATTAGTATCCTATTGGGCTGTTCATTTTGTCTATTTTACAAAATCCTGTTTCATTAAAAATTTCTTCCTTTACATATCACACTAGTCAACGTTTCTGTAGTTGTGGTCTGTTCATTTAATCAATAATGAAACTGCCAATTACCAATTTCCTTTCATGAGGATGAGTGATTTACAGTAGCCTACCTAGACTAAATAATATTATAGCCTGTGTGCTTTTCAGACTTTTTGAATCTGATTGTGACTCTCATATTGAATTTTCTTCTTACAGTCCAATGACATTCTAAAAAGAGTGAATTTTGCCATTATGTTTGTGATTATGAACATTTGTGTATTTGCTGTGTTCTTTAATGGACAGCGAATTTTTAACCAGGTAAAAATTCTGCCATTTTCACATACCTACTTCAATTATTCTAAATGTAGTTCCATTAATGAAAGTATCAAATTTTTCATCAAACCTCTTTTGATGTCATTTTCAGAATTTGGGTAAAAACTTGAATAACTTAAAAGTTATATTGTTATGTTGTAACGCAATAAATAAATTCTTCACATATCGAGCCACGTACTAATAAACTTCAAAATTTCAAAGTGACAAAGTACGGTAATATTCAAATGAAATATCTATGATGATATTCATCTATTATGGCTCTTATGAATCAGGATTTATGTATTATGTTATCCTATGGGCCTATGTGTTTTGTCTTTGCTATAATAAATTGGCTTGGGTGTAATTTATAAATGATTTTTGAGTTTCATCGTGAGAGACGATAAGCCTATAAGGCTGGATTCATGAAACCTTAGGTTACTGTAGACTTGGAGCATTCCATGTTGATATCTATCTATACAATAATTAAATTATAATACTATAATTCCCGTTTGCACAAAAGCTTGTTATATAAATTTTAACAGTGATTAACGCCACAAGAAACAATTAGAGAGAAAAAAGCTATCTTTCCATAACAGCCGTCTGTGATTGGTTCTCGCATGAATATTTTATCACATTTTATCATTATTGAGATTTTATAAGGCCTTATATTCAACCGGTTATAATCCATCATTATAATTCGCATATATCATCATCACCACGATAATGACTTGATTTTCAACTCCTGTCACATATTAGTGTAATGTGTTCGAGCCAAAACTGAAAATCCAACCAGTTATTATATTGAATTGCATTGTTTTCAGAACGACATATTGCGACAAGCCCTTGCTGATGTTTCATGGACTGACAAGCCACACTGGTTCAAGAAGACTCTGCACATTATGATGACAAGGGCTCACATCGACCTAGAGATCAGGCCATTTGGTATCTACGTATTGAACTATTTGTCATTCAAAGATGTAAGTGTAAAAGTAACTCAAATATCCTATATTGTGCGTAGGCTACTGTAGGCCTACTGAAATTATTTCTAGTAGGCTATAAATATTAGCTTTGCGATGTGCCAGATATTGGAAAAACACATTTAGCCTACCGTAGGCCTATATATATTATTCTCTCCGGAATTACAATTACATTTTGATACTATAATTTCACTATATATAATATATAACTTAGAGTTTTTATTATTTATCAAACTAATCAAACATTTCTTCTCTACTTCTCTTCTTCATCGGCGAGTAGAAGAACATCTTCTATCGGTCTTCTTTCTTCATTTCTCCATTTTTTATAATTCTGCACTCTTATATATCTCTTTTCGCTCATTTTCATAATTCTTTGAGTTTCTATTATTCTTTTCCAGTAGATCTCTCCAGTAGTGTTGATATATTCTCCTTCTTCTTCATTCTGAACCAATATCACGTATTTATTAAAGAAAAAAAACACCTGTAGGCTTCTTGAAAAACCAGGATTTCTGATATAGGCCTATCATAGGAGGTCCTATAAAAAACTAAGAAGGTACTGTAAAAAGCCAACATTGATTTCAGAAAACATTGTTCTGAAACGTAATTCCCTGATATTTTTTTTCAGTTGATGAAAACCACATTCTCCGTCGGGAACATCTTTCACTCTAAGAAATTAGCTACACAAGGACTACAGTGAACTAGTCATTATAATATAGTAGGTATTTCCATGGAAATTCATAAATTGCATTGCTTGGAGAGTAAAAGCATTACTCGCAGCCTCATACCAACAATACATCATTCTACCAAAATTTAAATTGATTTGGAGATTGAAAATATATTATAATAATTATCACATGATATTACATAATTATTATGCACCGTTGAAGCATTTTCAAAGTGGTTAAGAGTGAAAACTAATCAATAAGTTCTAAATCAATGAATTCCCATCTTCTTCAAGATAACGTACAATAATATGATGAATGGTGATTCAAAAAATGTTAATCACCAGGATGAAAAATTAGAAACATTGTATTCATAAATTATTATCAAACTTTAATCACAGAAAATCTCACATCTTTGTTTTGAGTCAAACTATCATAGTTGACAAATTTCAGTAAAAGTAAATATCACATTCTATTATTTTCTATGTTGGATGGCCATCTTACATAATTCTATTATTTCAGATGACTTCCTCTAAAATAAATACATTTCTCTTCTCAGAACACGATCATCTATAAAAACAATAACTGAGTTTCTGTATAGTGTATTTTATATCTTCATTCTCGAGTAGATCATGATGGAATAATATTTTAAAAATATATATTCTGCATATTAAATGTTTTTTGAAACTGTGATCATAGGCATATTGCTTACATTCAGTCGTTGATTTTGATCATGCTGTATTCTACAGAGCTTCTTATCACAGCAGTATTTTTTCCATTAAAACGTTTTCTGAACACTTAAGTGATTATTTTCTCTAACATTCATTTTGTATTAGTGAGTGGAGTGATATTGTGGAAGGAATTCATATATTGAACAAAATTATTTGACTTGTCACAATCATTTTTGTGGTAGATGAGACTAGTTTTAATGCTCACACCATAATTAATCTCTAACAACCAAAATAAATAACAGCCAATGATAGATTCACGTAATTAAAAAAAATAATAGTAATAAATAAGAGGTTGTGACAATTTCAAGTATTTTTATTCAACAACCATTTCCTCTAGTCGTGCCTCTCCAAATAATTTCTGCTGGATATTCCCCAAACGATACTCGTACAGATTGAACCTCTTTGGTTATCATCTATCCATCACAGGATAGCTGATACAGTTTTGTATTCCTACAGGCAAGCGTTTGTTGAAACCAGTCTCCCCAAAGGTTAACAATAAAATTATTGTATACTCTTCAAAAGGGAACAGTTACATTCAAGAGTCACTATTGATCCTATTTGACACAATGCAAGTCAACAGGATTGTTGATGGTGCCCGTGACTGGTAAATTGTGGATGGCAAAAGTGGCTCCAGCCAGAGGTTGCTTGAGCAGCTGACTGGCGTTCAGACCCTGCCGCATGCTGGTCACATAGAGTGTGTCCAAGGCTGCTCCACCAAATGTCACTGACGTTATTCGCTCGGCTGGGAGTGTTATCGTACGCTTCAGCTTGTTCTGGCGAGGATCCACCTGAATCACCTGCACAAATAGCATTGTTTACTATGAATTTACTTATGGGGCGGAAGTATGGACATTAACCAAGAGACTAAAACAAAGATTATTGGCTATGGAGATGAATTACTGGAGAAGATGTTGCCAGCTGACCTTGAGAGATAGGGTGAGAAATGAGGTTGTAAGGGAGAAAATGAAATTGGACAGGTCAGTGGTGAATGAGGTGGAGAGAAACAACTCCAGTGGTACGGACATCTCAGAAGAATGAGCCCCAGTCGCATACCAAAGAAGGTATATGAGTGGATTCCAACTGAGAGGAGGAAACGAGGACGACCACAAACGGTTTGGCAGCAAAACATAGAAGAGGCCATGGTGAGCAGGGGCATCCAACAAGACGTATGGAGAGATAGTGGCAGATGGCGTGTTGAGTGCGGTAAACGGCCGGGAAGGCTGTAAAAACCCGCATATAAGGAATAAGGTAAGGTTAGGTACTATGAATAATAGTCTCGGTAAATCTAAAGCCAAAGTCCACTGAACAACAAATATAGGCTACAGTTCTACATTTATTATTTCCAGCTTTATTGATGAACGGACAATTTTATCTGTGTTCGTAATTCAAAAGTTTCTAAAAGGTAGGAATAATGTTATCTTATTTGATAAGTTTTCACTTCATTCCAATATTTCCCTTCAATTACCGTAGGCTACATCATCTACTGTTGTAATGAACTAACAAAACGCGATCGACTTGTGAGTCACTAGGAAGAAGAGGTGTTGTCTCTCCTCCCTATAAGACTTCCGAAAAAGACTACTTCCACCAGTGTTCCTCCCCCACGACCCAACTTAGTCACTAGCAATAATAGCATCTTCAAACAAATCTTTAGTAAATAAATCTTCAAATTTCAATCAATTATAAACTGAGATGTATCGAATAGCATTGAATAATATTAAACTGAATTGAAAAAAACATTCCCACTTATTGAAATGATTACTATATAAGCTGACTATGCCAACATTCCGCTTTTGAAAATCTGTCTGGTTTGCAGCAGGCAGCGTGGGGGGATTTGAAAGCGGATTTTCATATGTGTAATATATTTTGCGACAGAGAAATTCCATATAATTGATAGGAATGTTTCTGATAAAGATATTTGGGATAGTTTTACTAATATTCATACTCATAGTGAATTATCCATCAGCAACAAAAATGCAATAATCAATTAAAATGCCATAATTGAATCTGATTAATAATTGTTGTCTATAGATTGGTAATTACAAAAGAATAATATTGAATAATCTTACCCTAGATCCTCCCCAGCAGGCGATCCACAAGTTATCCTGTTTGTCAATTGTCATACCATCCGGATATCCAGGAATATTATGCTTCTCGAAATCGAAAACAACTCTTCTATTACCTGCAAGCAATAAATATCATTAGAGTAAGTCATCGAAGCCAGGCAATCCAGCAGTCATTTTTTCCAATTATTCACCTATAAAACGAAATTGAAATTACAATTTTATTGCCCCACCGTATCGTTATATTTTTGAAATTGCTGAGTCTCATTTTTTCTCAACATCTATCTTTCATTTCTTTTGCACCTTTATAAGGATTTAATCACTTCAAGACTATTCTCAATATAAAACTTTTGGAAACGTTCAACAATATTATCACTAGTAAAGGTTACCACCCTACTAAATAGAAGTTGAATCTTCAGGGTGAGTTTTTTTTGCAAATTAGTATTTTCCATCTCCAAGTACAGAATAGTAGCATATGAATAAATAATAATGGTATAATATTGAACTGTAATTAGAAAGTCATTGAACAAGTGGAACTGATTTTGAGTTGATCCATATTAATTTATTGTTTTTGCATTTCAGCTCTAATCATTTTAATGGAATTATATTTCTGATACCTTTTTGAATAAGTACACCCAATTCAACTTTGATCCAGAAACATTGTGCTGTATAGAAACATTCATATAGTGAGTTGTAAATGAAATCAGATTTGGAGTTTGTAATATTCAGGCTGTTTCATTTATTAAAATTTTGAAACCATTCAATATTAATTTATTGGAATTATACAGTACAGTGCTCACAATCGTCTCTATTATCAACGCAGAGAATGAATGAACAAATTCTGTTAGGACTGATCTATACTAGTTGAAATTAAATGCATTTAATCTAATTTCAATCAATTGATAGGTTAATAAATTGAAGTAACTTAATTTCAGAAAAAGAATGCAAGAATGTTATTAGAACACTGTTCTATACTGTATACTACCAGTTCAAATTCAATGAATTCTATGAACTGAAATTCCAATTTTATTGTAAAAATAGTTGTCTCATTGATAACTTGCACCGATTCTGAAAATGATGCATGATAATAGACATCCACAGTCACCTCTCTAGTTGGATGCTCTTCTTAACTACCAGGCAACACCAGTAGGTCAACAGTTACCATACATTTTACTCATATAGTAACTCAATGTACCCATAATTCATTCCAGGTAAGTTACCTTAATAGACCGTAGTAGTTCTAGTTCGGCTGTCAGCTGACTTCATGCATAACTGCATCACTAATTTAAAAATCATTAGTGGATTTATCACAGCAACAAACCAACACTAATTTAAGAGTTAATTGAAAGATTATAGCCTACCAATAGTATAATCGATTGAATGAACAATTAATGAAAATGAGAATAAGAATTGATGAATGAAGTTGACTCACTGATGGTGGAGCCATTGTAGTCGAAGACGTCGACCTTCCTGGTGGCGGTGTCGGTGTAGTAGAGGTGTTTGCGGTCGCTGGACCAGGCGAGGCCGTTGGACACACTCACCTCCTGCACTCTGCTGCTCAGCGAACACTCCTGGTTGGACCAGCTGTGCAGGGAGCCCTGTTTCGGCTTCACTATGCCCACCGGGCTCTCTTCGCCCATTGTGCCTGCAAACATTCAGTGATTCAACTTAGGCCTGATATCTATTTTTTGTAGTTCGAACATTATAATTGAAATACCAAAATTATACAATCATCATTAAACCCTTAATGTCATTTTTTCCTATTCTAAACATAATAAATACCAACATAATATAGGTGATCACCATAAAGCATTCAACGAAGCATCAATATCAACACAATATTCCAACATAAATGTAAAATTGCAGAGTTAGGTTCAACTCACACTTACGCGACTCGGGTCGGGAAGAGACTCGACTCTATTCGAGAGCATGTGTTTTCAAATGGTGACAGTCGCGGAGACTAGAATCGACTGGTCTAAGTGTCACCATTTGGAAACACATGCTCTCGACTAGAGTCGAGTCTCTTCTCGACCTGAGTCGCGTAAGTGTGAGTTGAGCCTTAAGATCTTATCATTATCTATTGATCAAAATTAGGCCAACTATCCACATGGAATTAGAGATATCTAAATCATTGCCTTGATATCTATCATAATAGAAAACATAATTTATTGATCAATGAATCAATAATAATAGTTCACAAATTTCAGTAAAAGTAAATATCACATTCTATTATTTTCTATGTTGGATGGCCATCTTACATAATTCTATTATTTCAGATGACTTCCTCTAAAATAAATACATTTCTCTTCTCAGAACACGATCATCTATAAAAACAATAACTGAGTTTCTGTATAATGTATTTTATATCTTCATTCTCGAGTAGATTATGATGGAATAATATTTTAAAAATATATATTCTGCATATTAAATGTTTTTTGAAACTGTGATCATAGGCATATTGCTTACATTCAGTCGTTGAGTTTGATCATGCTGTATCCTACAGAGCTTCTTATCACAGCAGTATTTTTCCCATTAAAACGTTTTCTGAACACTTAAGTGATTATTTTCTCTAACATTCATTTTGTATTAGTGAGTGGAGTGATATTGTGGAAGGAATTCATATATTGAACAAAATTATTTGACTTGTCACAATCATTTTTGTGGTAGATGAGACTAGTTTTAATGCTCACACCATAATTAATCTCTAACAACCAAAATAAATAACAGCCAATTATAGATTCACGTAATTAAAAAAAATAATAGTAATAAATAAGAGGTTGTGACAATTTCAAGTATTTTTATTCAACAACCATTTCCTCTAGTCGTGCCTCTCCAAATAATTTCTGCTGGATATTCCCCAAACGATACTCGTACAGATTGAACCTCTTTGGTTATCATCTATCCATCACAGGATAGCTGATACAGTTTTGTATTCCTACAGGCGAGCGTTTGTTGAAACCAGTCTCCCCAAAGGTTGACAATAAAATTATTGTATACTCTTCAAAAGGGAACAGTTACATTCAAAACCCTATTTACATTGATCCTATTTGACACAATGCAAGTCAACAGGATTGTTGATGGTGCCCGTGACTGGTAAATTGTGGATGGCAAAAGTGGCTCCAGCCAGAGGTTGCTTGAGCAGCTGACTGGCGTTCAGACCCTGCCGCATGCTGGTCACATAGAGTGTGTCCAAGGCTGCTCCACCAAATGTCACTGACGTTATTCGCTCGGCTGGGAGTGTTATCGTACGCTTCAGCTTGTTCTGGCGAGGATCCACCTGAATCACCTGCACAAATAGCATTGTTTACTATGAATTTACTTATGGGGCGGAAGTATGGACATTAACCAAGAGACTAAAACAAAGATTATTGGCTATGGAGATGAATTACTGGAGAAGATGTTGCCAGCTGACCTTGAAAGATAGGGTGAGAAATGAGGTTGTAAGGGAGAAAATGAAATTGGACAGGTCAGTGGTGAATGAGGTGGAGAGAAACAACTCCAGTGGTACGGACATCTCAGAAGAATGAGCCCCAGTCGCATACCAAAGAAGGTATATGAGTGGATTCCAACTGAGAGGAGGAAACGAGGACGACCACAAACGGTTTGGCAGCAAAACATACAAGAGGCCATGGTGAGCAGGGGCATCCAACAAGACGTATGGAGAGATAGTGGCAGATGGCGTGTTGAGTGCGGTAAACGGCCGGGAAGGCTGTAAAAACCCGCATATAAGGAATAAGGTAAGGTTAGGTACTATGAATAATAGTCTCGGTAAATCTAAAGCCAAAGTCCACTGAACAACAAATATAGGCTACAGTTCTACATTTATTATTTCCAGCTTTATTGATGAATGGACAATTTTATCTGTGTTCGTAATTCAAAAGTTTCCAAAAGGTAGGAATAATGTTATCTTATTTGATAAGTTTTCACTTCATTCCAATATTTCCCTTCAATTACCGTAGGCTACATCATCTACTGTTGTAATGAACTAACAAAACGCGATCGACTTGTGAGTCACTAGGAAGAAGAGGTGTTGTCTCTCCTCCCTATAAGACTTCCGAAAAAGACTACTTCTACCAGTGTTCCTCCCCCACGACCCAACTTAGTCACTAGCAATAATAGCATCTTCAAACAAATCTTTAGTGAATAAATCTTCAAATTTCAATCAATTATAAACTGAGATGTATCGAATAGCATTGAATAATATTAAACTGAATTGAAAAAACATTCTGACTATGCTGACTATGCCAACATTCCGCTTTTGAAAATCTGTCTGGTTTGCAGCAGGCAGCGTGGGGGGATTTGAAAGTGGATTTTCATATGTGTAATATATTTTGCGACAGAGAAATTCCATATAATTGATAGGAATGTTTCTGATAAAGATATTTGGGATAGTTTTTCTAATATTCATACTCATAGTGAATTATCCATCAGCAACAAAAATGCAATAATCAATTAAAATGCCATAATTGAATCTGATTAATAATTGTTGTCTATAGATTGGTAATTACAAAAGAATAATATTGAATAATCTTACCCTAGATCCTCCCCAGCAGGCGATCCACAAGTTATCCTGTTTGTCAATTGTCATACCATCCGGATATCCAGGAATATTATGCTTCTCGAAATCGAAAACAACTCTTCTATTACCTGCAAGCAATAAAAATATCATTAGAATAAGTCATCGAAGCCAGGCAATCCAGCAGTCATTTTTTCCAATTATTCACCTATAAAACGAAATTGAAATTACTGTACAATTTTATTGCCCCACGTATCGTTATATTTTTGAAATTGAGTCTCATTTTTTTCTCAACATCTATCTTTCATTTCTTTTGCACCTTTATAAGGATTTAATCACTTCAAGACTATTCTCAATATAAAACTTTTGGAAACGTTCAACAATATTATCACTAGTAAAGGTTACCACCCTACTAAATAGAAGTTGAATCTTCAGGGTGAGTTTTTTTTGCAAATTAGTATTTTCCATCTCCAAGTACAGAATAGTAGCATATGAATAAATAATAATGGTATAATATTGAACTGGAATTAGAAAATCATTGAACAAGTGGAACTGATTTTGAGTTGATCCATATTAATTTATTGTTTTTGCATTTCAGCTCTAATCATTTTAATGGAATTATATTTCTGATACCTTTTTGAATAAGTACACCCAATTCAACTTTGATCCAGAAACATTGTGCTGTATAGAAACATTCATATAGTGAGTTGTAAATGAAATCAGATTTGGAGTTTGTAATATTCAGGCTGTTTCATTTATTAAAATTTTGAAACCATTCAATATTAATTTATTGGAATTATACAGTACAGTGCTCACAATCGTCTCTATTATCAACACAGAGAATGAATTTTGAGAACAAATTCTGTTAGGACTGTTCTATACTAGTTAAAATTAAATGCATTTAATCTAATTATTCCAATCAATTGATATGTTAATAAATTGAAGTAACTTAATTTCAGAAAATGAATGCAAGAATGTTATTAGAACACTGTTCTATACTGTATACTACCAGTTCAAATTTAATGAATTCTATGAACTGAAATTCCAATTTTATTGTAAAAATAGTTGTCTCATTGATAACTTGCACCGATTCTGAAAATGATGCATGATAATAGACATCCACAGTCACCTCTCTAGTTGGATGCTCTTCTTAACTACCAGGCAACACCAGTAGGTCAACAGTTACCATACATTTTACTCATATAGTAACTCAATGTACCCAGAATTCATTCCAGGTAAGTTACCTTAATAGACCGTAGTAGTTCTAGTTCGGCTGTCAGCTGACTTCATGCATAACTGCATCACTAATTTAAAAATCATTAGTGGATTTATCACAGCAACAAACCAACACTAATTAAAGAGTTAATTGAAAGATTATAGCCTACCAATAGTATAATCGATTAAATGAACAATTAATGAAAATGAGAATAAGAATTGATGAATGAAGTTGACTCACTGATGGTGGAGCCATTGTAGTCGAAGACGTCGACCTTCCTGGTGGCGGTGTCGGTGTAGTAGAGGTGTTTGCGGTCGCTGGACCAGGCGAGGCCGTTGGACACACTCACCTCCTGCACTCTGCTGCTCAGCGAACACTCCTGGTTGGACCAGCTGTGCAGGGAGCCCTGTTTCGGCTTCACTATGCCCACCGGGCTCTCTTCGCCCATTGTGCCTGCAAACAATCAGTGATCCAACTTAGGCCTGATATCTATTTTTTGTAGTTCGAACATTATAATTGAAATACCAAAATTATACAATCATCATTAAACCCTTAATGTCATTTTTTCCTATTCTAAACATAATAAATACCAACATAATATAGGTGATCACCATAAAGCATTCAACGAAGCATCAATATCAACACAATATTTCCAACATAAATGTAAAATTACAGAGTTAGATTCAACTCACACTTACGCGACTCGGGTCGGGAAGAGACTCGACTCTATTCGAGAGCATGTGTTTTCAAATGGTGACAGTCGCGGAGACTAGAATCGACTGGTCTAAGTGTCACCATTTGGAAACACATGCTCTCGACTAGAGTCGAGTCTCTTCTCGACCTGAGTCGCGTAGGTGTGAGTTGAGCCTCTAGATCTTATCATTATCTATTGAACAAAGTTAGGCCAACTATCCACATGGAATTAGAGATATCTAAATCATTGCCTTGATATCTATCATAATAGAAAACATAATTTATTGATCAATGAATCAATAATAATAGTTCACATTCTATATAATAACTATATAATAACTCGCATCGCTCGCCATATCCGTCCGGCAAGGGGAGTCCCCCCTGGACCCCCGACTGGATCGTCCGAAAATGAGATCAGCGGGCTCGCTTCGCTCGCCTTCATTTTTCATTTCAGCATGCTTCATTCCTTCAGAAAGTCAAAGTACTGAGAAATCGAAGAAAAGCTGAGAAAAACGTTGGAAAAACGCTAATTTTGGGCGTATCTTTGATGAAATATTAAAGTCACCTCATCACAAAATTTTTAGACCCTAGCTAAACCTCTGTACCAAATTTGAGAATTTTCTGTCTATTACTTGATGAAATAACTGAGAAAACGCAAAAAAACGCTAATTTTGGGTGTATCTTTGGCGTTATTTCAAATTCCTTCTAACACAACATTATTACACCCTAGCTGAACTTCTGTAGTAAATTTGAACATTTTCTGTTCATTTGTTCTCGATAAAGCTGAGAAAGCGCAAACAAACGCTGGAAAAACGCAGATTTTGGGCGTATCTTTAGCGTTATTTCAAATTCCTTCTAACACAACATTATTACACCCTAGCTTTTCAAATTCAAATTCAAATCAATTTATTGCCACAGACAAACACTTTACAATTTGTATCTGCCACGATACGGCTTAGCTTCTTTACTAAAATTGAACAATTTCTGTTCATTTGTTCTCGATAAATCTGATAAAAATCAAAAAACCGCTGGAAAAACGCTAATTATGGGCGTATCTTTGACGTTATTGCAAATTCCTTCTAATACGACACTATTACACCCTAGTTGAGCTTCTGTACTAAATTTGAATATTATTTTTGTTCATTTGTTCTCGATAAAGCTGAGAAAACGCTAAAAACGCAGATTTTGGGCGTATCTTTGGACATTTTTTTCAAATCCGTTCTTAGTGCGCCTCTAGAGGGTCAACTGAGCATACCTACCAAATTTGAACGTTTTTGGTCCAGTAGATTTTTAGTTGTGCGAGTGAGTGAGTGAGTGAGTGAGTCAGTCAGTCAGTGAGTGAGTGCCATTTCGCTTCTATATATATAGATAGAAGAGTTTTATAATGAAGTTTTTTAATGGGGCTATTTGAATTGTTTAAATAAATTCATGAATAACTGCTTCGCCTTGAACGACAGGCGGGAAAACGCCAGCGGGACTTGCTCCCACCCCTGAGCTCGAGCTGATTAGGATAAAGAAGCAGCCCTCAACATCATTCATCATCATTGATAATTCGTATCATTCAAATATATAAACTCTTCATTCAATTATCTAGAGGCCTTCATATGTTAAGAAGATTGCGTGGAGTTGTTGATGTTGACGTTTTGTTAAATGTCTATTATGCTCAGATATTCTCATTGTTGTCTTATGGAATCATTGTATGGGGCAATTGCAGTAGGTCCATTGAGATTTTTAGGCTTCAGAAAAGGGCAGTAAGAATAATAATGAATGAAAACCAGAGATCTCATTGTAGGCCTCCTTTCAAAAAATAATACCGATTCACTTAGTCACTGATTTTCTATTCCATCTTCCAGAGATTCTTCCACTAGACACAAAAGAGAGTCGTTACCGGTATGGCTCCACAACGTAATCTGTACGCTACTGCAAGTTGGAAGGAAAATACATATATCAACAGCTTATTGAATCAACGCTTGATTTGCAAATATTATAGATCTCTTATTACGTTCATTTTGATGTGAAAAGAATTATTCAGAACTCATTTAATCCAGAGATATTATTCCTGACAAATAATTGCATATTTATATCCTATATACCTACATCAGTTGCAAATTTATACCCTACATATAGCCTACCTACATCAGCAGTGAATTATCGTTGTTGGTTATCCATCTTGTTTTCACTATTATTATTACTATCGTATTTTATATAACTTAAAAGTAAAAAAAACATTCACAGAGTTTCTGTTTGGCTTGAAAATGTGCAACACTACCAGCAAGAAACGGTCGTCGCCACACCAAAGAATGTGTGTTTTTTTACTTTAAAGTTATATAAAATACGATAATACAGTATTAAATTATCCTGCATTACAACAGTACCGCCAGTTGATCGCACAGGCTATTATAGGATCGAATATAGTTTTCCTTATGAAAATTGATCTTAATGTTTTCCAGACATAAAACGGAACACGTACATAATGTTTCCACATAATATTATAGGTAGGCACTACTTATATTCACCAGCCCACAAGACTCCAGATGGATCTGCTTTGGCATCGTTGAGTCGGTTGCCCTCCTTGTCATGGTCAACCGCATCAATCGCTTGCAGTTGGTAGTCACTGCTCACGCCGTCCCATGTCAGGATTTGGATGCTCAATCCCAGTCCAATCACAAACTGATTGGTTCTGCCTCTTATTGGAATCACAAATGATACTGTGTCATCTAGAAAAAACAATAGAATAATATATTGGAAATACTGGTGCAATAGAATATGGATCAATGGTAAGAGTCAAAATGTCTAACCACTATAATTAATAACTTTGTTGTAGTTAGATAGACACTGTGAATCTTCGTAAATATTAAAAAACACTTCTCTGAATGTTTAATTTTTAACACTTACTTTTCACTTTTTTATCATAAGAAAGTGTTTTTTTTAATATTTACAAAGATTCACATAGTGTCTAAACTACAACAAAGTTATTATATTGTATTTTCGTCATGGAAAACAACATCAATTAGTAAACTCGTACCTCCATTCATGCTTTTAATGCATATAAAACTGATTACTCTTTTTCTGGATTTGAAAGACATTCATGTCATATCCAGGCGTTTTCAATATAACTCAATTTTGGGAAGAAGCACACGGAGTAAAAATATAGTTCCAATTTATATTAAAATCCAATTTTGGGTTTCTTCATCTGTGGAAGGAGGTACATAGTGATATAATATAGACTAATTCAAACAGAAGTAGAGGCTACACAGAAAATATACATGAAAGCATTTGTGTTTATCCTGATATAGGCCTATCTGTAGTACGTTAATGTAATATTGTGCAAAATATGGCAGGATCTCTTATGTAAATCGTTTAGATTCATCACTATCTACAAATCAACCTCATATTATAGGCTATATTCTACTTATGAAGACTTAGTGTACCTGTTCACCTCATATTGTTATAGAGACTGTAATCAGTTTTGCAAATTACTTTCAACTTGTTGGGATGATGAATTCCATCTCTTTAAACTTTAAATCGATAGTCATTCCTCAGGAAATATGGTACCTATTTAGTTTTCAACTTTTTGATGTTACGGTTATTATTATAACTATACTAGCAGTAGTAGGTAGTGAAATAGATTAGAAATACACGGTATCTAAGTCTTCTGAATACTTAAACTGATTAGGTAATGTTTTGGATTCTCATTGAATTTCGGATCAATGATTGAAGATAAATGTTATCTCATAAATCACAACAAATTCACATCTACCACTTAGCGTCGCTGGCACTTCCGAATTCCCAAAAATAATTGTATATCATGTATAGGCTATTACATGCTGAATTCAGGAATGCAATCCAGTTTGCCAAAAATATCCCTTCTCTATTGGATGCTCAGTTTACCTTGATAATGAAGAAGAAATATGGAGAATTTTATGTTAGCTGATTAATGTTGTATTGATGAATAATTATAATATATTAATATTAATAAAACTATCAGACTCGTCATTAACTGAATTTTCCCACTGGTGGTTTTATCTATATATTTCATTACATCGTCATATTTCTAAGAAGGTCATCTCTATAGTGCATTATAGTATCTGAAATATTCTCCACTTTAATAACTATATAGGTTACAGAGTGGGTGAAAAGTTCGAGAACGGCTTATAATATCTCATACACAATGGTAATTTTGACGATGGGTGGTGTGATAGGGGATTTTTCTAAGATTGAAAATAATAGGCTACTTTACTATGACTTCAAAAATCTGGTCCGTCATCTTGGATCCGCCATTTTGAATGCCACTTTATTTTTTTAAATAGGAAGTTGGTCATGTGATACATGATTTCGATATGGAATTTCAAGAAAAATGAATGGCGAAAACCGCATATTATTGATATCTCAATCCGTTTCGAAGATATTCACATTATTAGCCAATAGTATTCAAAGCAGAAAGAAAAGAAAAACGTATGATAACGTCTTGGTATTTCATAAAATAATGTAATTTCAAGGTGGGTGTGATTAGGGATCCTACTCAGATTGAAAATTCTACTTTACTATGACTTTTAGAAATCTGGTGGTCATGCGATACATGATTTCAAGACAGAATGAATGACGAAAACCGGACATCCATATCTCTAACCGTTTGGAAGATATTCACATTATAAATCAATACCTTGCAAATCAGAAATAAAATAAATAAGTGGTATTGATTAATAATGTGAATATTTTTAAAACGATTAGAGATATCTATGTGCGGTTTTCACAATTTAAATAGGACAACCTTCCTATTTGAAAAAATAAAGTTACATTCAAAATAGCGGATCCAAGATGGTGGACCAGATTTTTGAAGTCATAGTAAAGTAGTATTTTCAATTTTAGTAGGATCCCCATCCCAATCACACCTAACTTTAAATTACCTTCGTGTATGAGATATTAAGCTTTTCTTAGACTTTTCACCCCTGCTGTATAAGTCTCGAATACAGTACCTGACTTTTTATAAGTAATAGTTGAAGGCTACAGTTACTGTTAGTCTTGAATAAATCCCTATTATATGGCTGATATTGGATTATTATCCTATTGATTTCTGTCTGTTTTATGGTTAGGTAATAATCTCCGACCTGCTGGTAATTATCGCTAGCCAGTGGTCTTCAGCCCTGAAATACTACACTTAAGATTCAATTCAATTTATTATTAAAAACACACAAAACAAGACAAAACAAAATTACAAAGAATTACGAAACAAATAAAACACAATAAAATGTTACAAATATAAAAAACCATGGGCTTTGTGGTTGGGTGTGTTGGAGAAGAGAAAAAAAGAGAGGAAGATACCTAGCCAACTATGGTTTCCCATGTAATAGGCAGGCAAAGAAGAGAAGAGAAGAGAGGATTCACTTCCAACTGCCAGCATTCCTTATAGGCCTAAATAAACTCAATAATATGATTCCCATGCAAAAAAGCTGGCATTACGGCGAGTAAAACCCACTCAAGGCCTATAATAATCGGAATAGATAATAGAATTAAAGGATGAACGTTGATTACAATTGATAAGCAAACCTTAACCACAGCTACATTAAGCCAACCTCAAGAGACCTTATAGATTAAGAATGAAGAATTACAGTAGATTATAAATTAAGAATTAGTGACCCACTGAGATCGACAAAGGAGTGCTTGTTGGTAGCTGGGTTGACGCGATGCACGGCCTGCCCGGAGATGTCGACAAAGAGCAGCACTTGTTTGTGGGTGTCCCAGTGTGGCCCCTCCCCATGCAACACCGGCTCAGTCACCAGCGACAGAGTCGGCTTCAGTCGCCTCGCGTGCACTGATGGCACTAGGCTCTCGTTCAACCTGCAAAACAACACAATCAGTGGTGGCTTCGGGGGGACTGGGGAGGGGGGTGCTAGAGGCCATTCCCTCCCCCCACCATAGAGCTCAGAAAATCTTTCATTTTAAACAAAAATATATCGAAAAAATAATGTTTCGAAAAAATACTCATCATTTGATTAATATCATCAAATTCAATTCATAAAATAGTATTTGTGGAGCAATTTCTGAATATAATTTATGAGATTCCAGTTAATTCCAAAATTCCATGCGATCAATAGAGAAAATACCATTTTTCAGTATGCTTTGAGAACTTGATTTTTCAACCCCTTATTATGTTCATGAGTAAACAAATTGATTTTTTTCTGAAACATGAGGGTCATGGCTTCCCTCTCACACATTTGATTTTTAATTCTGATACCGAATTCTATCTCTTCTAGCCTATTTTTCATGTGTTTGAAACAAATCAATATTATGATAGAATAACAGAATACTGTATCAGATTCGAGAAATATTTCCTGATGACTAATTTTTTTTTTCTGTTTCACCTTGTGATTCTGTATTGAAATCATGCATCATCTAGAAAAATTAAGTTGGATTCAAAATGGCGGGTCCAATATATGGCTGACCAAAATTTACTTGAAGCGACAGAAGAGTAGTTTTTTGATCCGATTAGGTTTACCATTGAAACCCACTGTCAAATCATCCTTGTAAAAGAATTATTAAGCTGCTTCCATAATTTTACCATCAACTCTGTATATTTTTGTGGTGTATTTTTCAGGGATACTTGATAGTTTAATTCCAAGTGACCTGGCTAGTCCAATTATCAGCCTACACTTTCTTATCATCAATGATAAAAGACATCTTTCAACACATAATTATGATAATTTCAAAAACGATTGAAAAATTCATATGAAAATAGTGTTACAATATTTTTAGACAGAAAATTAAGATTTATGAAGAATAATTTTTTAATATCTTATTTTCTGAAAATTGCATTGGAAAAATCAGCCTACACGAGTATGTATTTATTCATCATTTTTATATGAAACAATATTTGTTAAGGAAACAACTTTAAGCTGAACTTTTCCTCTTTTTATGTTTGTATTATTAATTTGTCTTTATGAATGGATCACAATGAATGTATTAATTGGTGAACAATAACTTGGATAATTATTATATTGAAATTATTGAATAAATATAATAAACTAGCCGTCAGGCTCGCTTCGCTCGCCATAGCCGTCTAGCCAGGGGGGTCCGCACCCTGGACCCCCGACTGGATCGTCCAAAAATGAGATCAGCGGGCTCGCTTCGCTCGCCTGCATTTTTCATTTGAGCATGCTTCATTCCATCAGAAAGTCAAAGTACTGAGAAAACACAGAAAAGCTGAGAAAAACGTTGGAAAACCCCTGATTTCGGGCGTATCTTTGATGAAATATTAAAGTCACTTCATCAAACAATTTTTAGACCCTAGCTAAACCTCTGTACCAAATTTGAACATTTTCTGTTTATTACTTGAAAGAACTGAGATAACGCAAAAAAACTAATTTTGGCGTATCTTTGGCGTTATTTCAAATTCCTTCTAGCACAAAATTATTACAGCCTAGCTTAGCTTCTGCACTAAATTTGAACAATTTGTGTTCATTTGTTCTCGATAAATCTGAGAAAAAGAAAAAAAAACGCTGGAAAAACGCAGATTTTGGGCATATCTTTAGCGTTATTTCAAATTCCTTCTAACACAACATTATTACACCCTAGCTGAGCTTCTGTACTAAATTTGAACATTTTCTGTTAATTTTTTCTCGATAAAGCTGAGACAACGCTAAAAAAAAACTCTGGAAAACGCAGAGTTTGGGCGTATATTTTGAAATTTTTCCAAATCCGTTCTTAGTGCGCCTCTAAAGGGCCAACTGAACAAACCTACCAAATTTGAACGTTTTTGATCCGGTAGATTTTTAGTTCTGCGTGTGAGTGAGTCAGTCAGTGCCATTTCGCTTTTATATATATATATATATATATATATATATATATATTATATATATATATATATATATATATATAGTATCAAGTAATAGATGTATCAATAATTTAGAAATGAATAAATGATAGAATTTACATTTAATGAAAATTTGATGAATTCATGTATTGATTTGATAAGTTGGTGAGACAATGTATTTTGAGCTTTGTAGTTGAAATACATTGTTCCTACGTCAGTAAAATGGCGGAAATGTGTAAAGGTTGATTAAATACACGATATTATATTACTTTATTCTTCAACGAAGCCTGAAAAAGTCTGAACAAGATTTAATCAATTGTTGATCGAATCACTTCAACAACAGAATGCATCCAATTGAAATAATATCGAATATAAAAGTTTTGGCTTATAATAAGTACTATTATAATGATTATTCACTTTCATTCAATCTGTATTATAATTTTCAATAAGCTCATCCATTGTTCAAGAGATGAAAATCAATAATGTTTCACATAAAATAAATAGAAAGGTGTCAACTCTATTGAATGATGGAAATTCATTTTCAAATTCAGATTTATCCTGCAATTGAAAAATATGGGTTTATGATTTATAGATGTATCAATTTAACCAACCTGAGAGTTCATTAATAGTCCCATATCCTTCCAAGATATTGCTGTCATGCAAATAGCCTATCCATCTCATCAATTCGAAATCAGGCAATTTAATCCCAACAATGATCATTATATAAGAAGAAGAAGCGAGACAAATTATGAGTCACGTGATAATCATAATTGGAGTCGTGGATAATAAGCTGCGAATGTAGTACAATCTCAGCATAATATAGGCTAGGTGCAAGGTCACTGTGAAGGTTGCACTTATATAACACAGCCATTCATTTTTTCTGGAATGATAAACCTGCTGGAATAATACCTATTTAGGACCATTAGCAATTCAAAAATAGAATATGCACTCCAGAAACAGTTGAATAGCTCATTTATAACAATAGTTCTAAAATTTTAAAATGTTATTAAGTAAAAAATGAAAATGGCTAGTTTTTGGGTTCTACAAGTTCTTTGTTGTTTGCCACCGCGATATCACTCTCATTATCAGTGTCATTTATCATCCAGGACAATAGACAACCACCCATATGATTGATTCTGCGGTCACTTTTCATACAGTAAAAGTTCCACAAAAACCTGACATCATCAGTGTTCTCAAAATATGAACACTCTGTGTGTGTAATTTTGACTTTTACTCTCTATATAATTACAAAGTATAATTGGTATATTACTTATCATATGGTCCATTTTGGTTTTCATAAGGGGTGTTTTAGAAAAAAATTATAAACCTCCATCGAATAACGTTTCAATTTTCTTTTTCAAAAATTCTCCAAACAAAAAAGATATATAAAAAGATCACTTTGAACAATTAATTACGACATAGCAGTCAGGTATTTATAAATAAAAGCTATTAGCTTCTACTTACATTAGTGTAGCGCTTTCGGACACTAGTTCGTAATGGAATCAAACATTGAAGAATATAAAAAGAAATAATCAATTTAAAAAAATACCGGTATCTGATTAAAAATATGTGAGAAAATTCCTGGACTATTCAAGATAAATCAAAATCAGGGATATAAAATTTTTCAGTAAAAAATAAATATTTGAATGAATAAATATATCTAGCCTATAGCCTAAATATAGAAATGATGAATCCAAGATAAGGCAGCTTGAGTGGTTTGATCACTGGAAAGATAATATAAGTCACGATTTGTATTTTGACCTAACTGAACTTTCCTTGTATAGGCTACTGCACAGTTAAGCAATTTCCTCAAGTCTGCTTGCTATTCCTGGAAGTTTGCCCGTTTTGAAGCAATGCTTGCTCAGTACATCCTAAGAAAAATGCCATCGTTTTCTGTATAGTTATTGTAGGATCTATGCTTTAAACTGTTTCTAATAAGTAGCCTACTATAAAGAAAGAATGAACAAACAGCTAACTTAGACCAAAAGTGATATACAGACTATACAGAGTGTTTACGAACTCCCTACCAATGCTCTAAGGCATTGTTCTGGGTAAAAAACATATCTAAATATCATATTTAAATTGTCTGGAAGTCTTCAGTTACTCGAACAGCTGCCATTTTGATTTTTCCACTTATTTTTTTCTAAATAATGGTTGAACATACAAAATTGAAACTTTGCACAATAATTTATAAAATGTAACTAGACACTAATTTTTTAACTAGACAAAGCTACAAAAAAATTATGATAATTTTTCAAATTCATAAAACAAAATGGCAGTCATTTAAAGTTTATAACTTAGAAACCGTTGGTTTGACTAAAAAATCTACAAGAATATTTTTTTCAGTAAATTTAATCACCTATCGATTGATACCTGATTTTTTAAGATTGAACTAATATTGACTGAGATATGGCAGCTTTGGTGGTTGGTGATCAACCTTTAGAGCGTTATGTAACGTTATTTTATTATTTGAAATGACCTAAAATCGCTTACTATTGACATGCAATGCAAATAGAGATTGTTGCATCATTGAGGCGACTCTATCAGCTAGCATGCCTTGGTTTGCACTGCAACAAACTTTTAGTGGTCATCTATCACTAAAGCTGCCATATCTCAGTTAATATTGGTCCAATCTTAATAAAATTAGGTACCAATCTATAGGTAATTAAATTTACTAAAAAAGGTTATTCTTGTATGTTTCTTGTAAAACCAACGGTTTCTGAGTTATTTAAGAAACAAAATTTTAAATGGCCGCCATTTTATTTTATGAATTTGAAAAATTATCATAATTTTTTTGTAGCTTTGTCTAGTTATCATGAATGATTGTGCAAAGTTCAAATTTCGTATGTTTAACCATTCTTTAGAAAAAAAAATAAGTGAAAAAGCGAAATGGCCGCTGTGTGAGTAACTGAAGACTTCCGGACAATTTAAATATGACATTTAGATATGTTCCCTACCCAGGAAGAATGCCCTAGAGTAAAGGTAGGGAGTTTATAAACACTCTGTATAATTGGGCTAACAATATTACATATTCTGATAAAAGAGTAGGCTACCAGAATAGTAAATCAGTATTTTCAAATAATCAACTTGAATACAATATATTATAGTGAATTTATCCTGATTTGAGAACGATTCTCTCAAGTGTATGTGTGAGATAAAACTAGTGAACTCTTATTCACTTCATGCAAAATGAGAAAATTGAATCATGAAGAGAGTAGAACAGGAAAAAACTTCAACGGGACCAGTTTAAAAGAATCGCAAGCTGTTTTTTTTCAGGCAGAATGGGATAATGAGTGCTGGTTCATCTGGATTCTGGTCTACGTGCGAAAATGAATGACCCACTAAACACCGAAGAAGAAAAAACGTCTGGATTAGATTGCAATTGATTATTTATCAACATTTATATAGGTACACCGGTATCTAACTCATGTTTGGTAATAAATATAAATGGTAGGCGTATGTCTATATAGCCTACGTTTCTAGTGATAGATAATTTTATTGAAAAAGTCATTCAAATTATGTAGGCTATCTTCACTTATTGAGTACCGTACCGTTATTGAAAATTTATTTTCAAGCATCTATTTTTGGGTTGACGGGAAAAGTTATGAAAGAATAGAACATTTGGAATGTTGAAACCCGTTTTTTCTGACGTCTTAAAATCAGAAAAACTGATGTAATAAGTGACATTGCTAACATCAATCACCTGAAAAAAATGTCAGGGAGATAATCTGAAAATTCCCTTTATTGGCGACTAATGAATTATACTTGAATTAATAAGCTCTAATAGGCTATTGATCAATCAGGGTTTAAAGTGGTTTTCCAAAATCAAACTATTCTTTGAAAGAATCACACTCTGTGAAGCTCATTTGAATAAGTAGGCCTACTGTACGACTGTGCCCAAAAAATAAACCAAATCACACCAAATTTTTGTGAGACGAGACAGTCGAATAATATATTGATCACACTAACGGGTACCTAAGTACCGTGAAGTAACTATTTCATTGAATCTCATATATTTGTTAAATGTTCGTTTGTGAAATACATTAATATTGATTGATTAAAACAATTTAATAGATACTTTTTAAGCACCCATGCACTGTCACCAATTTTTTGATATGGTGCACCACACATAAACATTGCAAAAAATTTCAATGCTTGATCTTGAAACCAAATTATCAGTGAAGGTGAACAAGATGATTAATATATTCTCATAATTAGCATATCTCCTGACTGGTTCAACCATGAATTGCATTGGTAGCATCATTGAACTCTCGAAAAATGATCATGACCCAAGGTAAATATTAAAAGAGTGAAAGGATAGTATTTTAATCACATGAGCAGGCTTCATTTATAAAACATTTGCAAAATGTTCATGTAAAAAGTATGAAAAAAAGAAGCTTGAGAAGCATTTCTCATTTGAGTTACTTTCTAATTCTTTTTTGATATCTTAACTTACTTTCTCATTCAATTATTTTTACTTAGGTAGCTAGTACAGTGTAAATCCAATCATTAAGAGAAAATGCTTCTATGAATACATATAGAAACTAAAATAATGGGAATGATGTTTGTGTAAGAAAATCCTGCACTATAAGTACTCAATTGAGATTCGATTTATTCTACTTCTTTAAATCACTACTTTAGTGTCTATAACTTATATTTGATTGATGGGGATTGAAAGTTATACATGATAATGGCTGAGTTTAATCGATATAAGATTATCAACCCATCATCAGTATTTATGGTTTATTATGAATGATGGTTATTATTGCTATAATATAAATATAATATTCTTTAATCGTGGAACTCTATAGTAACAGTATAATTAGATATTTCCATAGCATGAGCACTGTAAGTATAGATTCTCTCCAATAATCTTGGTCATTATATAGCGTACCGGTAAGCGTTTACTATCAATCACAAACATATCATGAAAGCAGTATATGTAGGCCTACACAATAATAGAGAAGAAAAATCGTACTGCTTGTTTTTGTTTGAATAAATATAAATTATCAAAATCGTATATCACTACTGTTTTATACTGTATTCTGTTATTTGCTAATATTCATAATAGAGATTTGTAACTGATACAAGAAGAAATCATTATGCAGAAAAATGTATTTCTATATATCGAAGATCCAAATCCAGAATCAAATATATAATATACTTGGTCAGTAAAGCGTTTGGCAGATTCAGTACAAGTTTGAAGTAGGTAAGTAGTCCTCGGTTCAACTTAACTGTATTATCTTACCAAACAAATTGTGACAAAAAGACAAAAGCCATCTGGATGAACCTTCGCGACATGATAGCGATGCTGAATAAATTAATATGGTACAATAAATAAACAAATACACAAGAGCTTCAAGCAGTAGAGAGAGAGCTATGAGGTGCGTACACGCGGTACCGCACCAGAAAACCAACTGGGACTTGACCGCCGCACTACTGCCGGTGAAAGTCAGTTCCTTCTAATCTCAACCTTTAGCTGAAGAAGAAGAAGAAAGAATGCACGTACTCACATTGCCTTGAGAGTGGGATGGAGGAGGTAAGGTACCAGGGGGGACCGATCTAGACCTTGAATTGCCAGCTCAAAAAATTGATCAAAAAGAAACTCGTAAAAAGTCCTCTGTACACAATTGACTTATCATACACTCAAATCTATTTGTAATTAAGGCGCTTGGTGTGTATAGAGAAGTTTATATCAATCCAAGTAATAACACGCCTTCCTTCCTTGTACTCAATAATTCTCTGGCTTCACTAGAATTAGTTCTCAGTAGCTCTATTATAATCAATAATTCTACAGTAGTACAAGCGTGATTGATAATACAAACTCATGCTAGAATAGAAAATAACAATAGATGATGCAGTAGCCTACTGATGTGTCATTGAATTTGTAAAACCCAATTATGGCTCGATGGAATCAGATAAAACAAATAATTAAAAGCCATGAATTACATAGCTTCATGAAATCAGATAAGACAAATAAAATGGAACACCTTAAACTCCTAAGTGCTAAATTTGATTTTTTACCTACATTTCTGTTCATATCAAACATTGATAAAAATCCATAGTTTGTTGGAAGTGATAAATTTATTGAACTTGATGATCATTGTGTCTGTTTCAAACTACATATCCACGACATCATAAATAATATAATACTGTAATCAGCAATTACGGAAAAATTGAAGAGAATTCAGAGTGTCCCACGAAAAGTAGTGTAACAGCCGAAGACCATAGATTCTACATGAAATTTGCAACAAAACTGTTCAGTACAATTTTCTTATATCAACCTTAGTTTACGAGATAAATCAATATTTTCGAAAAAGTCAAAAACTAGAAAACTTTCAGTCAAAATCCAATTCTAAGGACCGGTTTCCGAGCTCGGGATTCAGCCAAGCTCTAGACTTCAAACAGCTGCAGTCAGAAAATTGGCTTTCCGAAATGGGGCGTAGTCGTAGTCCACGTTAAAATTAAATTTCGAAAAACTAAAAAATTTGCACACAAAATAAAATGAAGAGAAAATAGGTAAGCCTAAAGTTTCAGCTATTTTGAATTATTTAGGATTGTTTCATTTCTTCAAGGAAAAACTTTTCCAATTATAGAAATGAGTAAAATAGAGATTATTTTACTGCGACTACGCCTCTGGTTTTGGGAAGCCAATTTTCTGACTCCAGCTGTTTTAAAGTCTAGAACTTGGCTAAGTTCCGAGTTCAGAAACCGGCCCTAAAAATATATAGTTTAAGATAGAAAGAAATTTCCAATAGAATTAATATGATGTGTTCCTTGATTAGATGTTTTTGGGGTATTTATGAGTGATAAAAAAGTAGCCTTCCTTGCCTACATTCGTATATATAGGGGGGCTCTTAATTACGGTAGAATAATTTAATACGTGATAGTAGAGGTAAAAATAAGAAAAAAGTTCTTATAAGCATATATCCATAAACGCTTCATTAGCGAGCTATACAGGGTGAATGATTTCGACCGGAATTCAGTTCCTCTTGTGAAATACACCGATGCTGAATTGTTTGGGGACTAGTTTTTAAAAAATGTATGGTGGATTCATATGGAAAAATATCTGAAAAATTGAATAAAACTAGTCTGGAAGCTGTAGTGTGAGTAGTTTTTGAGAAAAAAGTTAAAATATGCAAAAAATCTAAGTAGAAAAACACAGACTTCTACCTTTGATGCCCAATAACTTTCTTTAATGACCAGTAAACAAATGATTTTTCGCAATAAAAATTGTAGATAATTTAATTCTGAAAAGAATTATGTAAGCTATGTAAACTAAATTTGAATAAAAGTTGAATGAAATGTATTCTTATGTAGTACATTACACCACAAAAATTTGCTGTTTTATGAGGAGAGAACTAATAACTCATAGGTTGTAGCTGATTGCAAATAAAACATGGATTTAAATAATAGCTGTTCCAAAACAGTTGATTCATTTTGTTTTAAATAAGAAAATATTTAAAAGAAATTATCAGCTGAAAATTATTTTCAGAAATATTTTAGCTCACTGTTGAACAAAACAACAAACTGTAAGTTAGGCCTACTGTAACCGCGCTGTGTTTTTTGTTTAATCTATTAACCAGTTATTTGTAACCATCTCAATTTGCTGTTTTGTGTTAAGTGTTAACTTTTTAAAAAATGGCAGGTAATTTTAGACATTATTCATACTCCGAATTAGCTGACATGCATTCAATGTATGGGATGGGACACTGTAATAGTACTGAAGCAAGACGTTTGTATCAAATGAACTTTCCTAACCGAGTATGTCCAAGTTCAAGGTTTTTTGCCACTATTTATCAATGTCTGTCTGAAACAGGCTCTTTGATGTCCAAAGAGCACATTTATGCTGGCAGACCCCGATCCACTGGGATTGTTGAGTTAAAGGAACAAGTTCTTAATGAAATTTATGAACATCCAGAGAAGAGCATGAGAGAATTGTCAGTGCAGTTTGATGTCAATCAATCTATTATTTGGAGGATATTAAAAGAGCATGATTACATCCATACCACCTCCAGAAAGTTCATACTCTATTGCCACAAGACTGTATTCCCCGTGCTGGTATTTGCCAATGGTTTTTAGAAAAACTTGTTAACCCAAACTTTTAAACAACCGTTTTATTTACCGACGAGGCACACTTTACAAGAACAGCTATCGTTAACGTCCACAACCTACATATTTGGGCAGGTGAGAATCCTCATGCCATCAATCCTAATCGTCCACAACATCAGTTTTCAGTAAACATTTGGGCAGGAATCATAGGAGATCATCTATTTCTGTTCGAGCTTCCTCCCAGGCTTAATGGCATAATCTACTTGAACTTTTTGAGAGAGGAGCTACGGTATTTATCTTACTTGAAGATGTACCTCTTCAGTTGCGCCAGAACATTTGGTTTATGCATGATGGAGCTCCAGCACACTTCAGTGTTGCTGTTCGTGAACACCTGAATCACAGCTTTCCAAATCGATGGCTAGGCCGAGGTGGGCCAGTACCATGGCCAGCTAGGTCACCACACTTAAATCCTTTGGATTTTTATCTTTGGGGACACTTGAAAATCTTAGTATACAATACTCCGATTGATACCATTGAAGAACTCCGATTAAGGATTTTGAATGGAATAGAAATGATAAAGCAGACTCCTGGAATATTTGAACGGGTCCGACAATCGATGAGAAGACGTCTGAACATATGCATTCAGAACAACGGAGGTCACTTTGAACATTATCTTTAGTCTTTTGTTATAAGTTCAATGTCATTTAGATAATATGTTACTTTCATATAAAAATAAGAGTTTTCATAAAAAACCGAATATTTTATTTGCAATCAGCTACAACTTATGAGTTATTAGTTCTCTCCTCATAAAACAGCAAATTTTTGTGGTGTAATGTACTACATAAGAATACATTTTATTCAACTTTTATTTAAATTTAGTTTACACAACTTACATGATTCTTTTCAGAATTAAATTCTCTACAATTTTTATTGCCAATTGCGTTGTACCCTATGGCTAACGGTATTCTCATACTGGAGCGACTCAAATTTAATCATATTATGAGTTTGTAGAGTAGAGTGAATATTGATGTTGTGGAACTTTTCAACATCTCAAGTCTCTTCAAATACAAATCATATAATATTTAATATGGCTTCAGTTTCTGTAACATTGCAACTCAAGTAGCATTGCAATAATTTAAATAGGTATAAATTTAATGTGATATTTTTCAAATTAAAATAAACTGGATTTTACAGATCTTTTGAAAAGTTTTAATGACAAGTCCTAAGTGCAAGATAATTTCAGAAACATTTTGGAAGTGATTTTTTGTATAATTATTATAACTATGAATATATAGTTTGATTATCAGGACATCAAAATTATGAATTATAATTATGTTTTTTAGTTATATTACTATATTAGCAATATATTAGTGGAAGAAAGTCTTTGAACATAGATGGTATAATATTTAAAAAGAAAAAACTCAGTTTCATCTTATTGAAGCCTACCAATTATATGGACGTTTATCAATCAACCAGCCCTTGGTCCTTCACTTGAATAGGCCAAATAATTATGCTTCCTTTAACTAGGTTGACAACAAAATAAAAAAACACTCTTACTCAATTACTCATTACCCAGTTCGTACAAAGTTGTTCAGTAACACACAATTCTTACAACATTCCTAATGAAATGATTGTGAGTTTATTTCAATACATAGTATTCGAATATATTATAAGAAAATATTACATTCATAGAACACATGAATGACAACTTACTAAGCAAATAAGAGAGAATAAAAATCTGATGAATAATATGACAAATATTACAATCTATATGAAAATAAAGGAATAATGAGCTGGATTTTGAAGTAGATTGTCTACAATGTTCTCTAATATTAAACATTTTAAAAACATCTAGAGGCAGATAGAATTGAGGAAGATAACCTTGTGCAGTGCCCCATCATCAAACTTGCCCGTTTGTACCGTGGCCTGAGGACTTAACTATTAAATATTACTATCGAATTAGAGTATTGGATTGAGACCTGGATTGCATAGCCTTAAGGGTAGAAGATCCATAGGCAGATCAAGGGGAAGATGGATGCACAAACAAGCTGAACTAAAGAAGCTAACAAATTTAATCTATTGAGACAATGAATTTGACAATAAAACTCAACTGAGACACTCCTTCACTTTCCAAGCATCATGATACATCATTATGTAACTATATAATGTATGCATTATAAAATATAATGATGTTACATTGGTGATAATTGAAAACAAAGGCTTCATATTTTCAGAAAAACATAACATAGAAAACACACCAATGAAGAAGAAATTGAGTTATTTAAACTGTGTGGGTATGAATAAGTCGGTGACGGCGCGGGCACGGCTCGGGCAATAAACACGGTGACGGTGCTGACGTGGTGAGGTAGTATGTGTCCCTACACGTTTGAAAGCATTTGTTTTCTCACTCGCCGTAGTACGGCCGACACTCGGCCGTACTGCGGCGCGGACTAGGTGCGGTTATGTGTGTTCCGGCAATAAAAGGGGGTGTGCTTGCAATATAAATATTGTACTTCTGATTTTTCAATATATTGTTTGGATACATAAGAGAAGTCTAGAACCAGTTTTTGCATGCAAAATTTCCTTGTGCTAGGTACAGAATGGCCCAAATACCTCGTACTTTCTATCCATTTTCTAGTTTACAGCTATTTCCGCCAAATCCAGTTGTAAGACAGTAAAAATTGCTCTCGCCTTTTTACAGATTATTAAATTCTGGATAAAATTAAATTATCTGGAGCTCTCTATATCTAATATGGAGCTCTCTATACTCTGTACTGAGTTTCAAAAACGATTAAAATTTCAATTTTAATGAATTTTAGTTTTAAATCTGAAATATCTCATGATTGCCACAATTCAAATGCATAATTCAAATTGTGACAATCGGAAGATATTGGAAATTTTGCATGCAAAATTGGTTCTAGACTTCTCTAATTTATTGACCGAGCGAAGTGAGGTTTAAGATTCAAGTTGACGGTTTGTCATTTCTCTTAATGTTTAAATGTTTATATGTTGCGCATTTACGTAATAGATTTTCATGAAATTTGACAGGTATGTTCCTTTTAAATTGCGCGTCGACGTATATACAAGGTTTTGGAAATTTTGCATTTCAAGGATAATATAAAAGGAAAAAGGAGCCTTCTTCATACGTCAATATTAGAGTGAATATTAGAGTGAATATTAGACTATAGAAATAAAACAAAATAAAACTTGTAGCACCCTTTATTTATTAAAAAACTTAAATAGTTGAACAACTAGTTTCGGTTCTAAAACCATCTTCAGGTTCTAACATAAATAAATAAAATTCAATAACTGTTTACTCTGATATAAAACTGACATATGTTTAAATTCATATGACTAATTATTTATGGTAAAAGTTATTAAATTTAAATTTATATTTTAAAATTTAATTTTATTTATTCATTTTTAATTTTATCAAAAATAGGATTATTTAAGTCAAATTGGATTATTTTATTAATTATTCCTATTCAATTTTGCAGTTTTATAGATATAAAATTCTTCTTTTACATTCAATTTATTACTTTCACTACCAATGAAAAGCAGCCCATTTCAATAAGTGTTTTAGACTATAGAATTATTCATCATAAATCAGCTGTCGAGTTGACTATAAATTGCATGCCATGACGCATGCAATTCAATATCTCAATGTAACTTGGTAAAAAATTAGCAGCTGTGTAGACTATAAATTGCATGCCTCAATGAATGCAATTTTTATGCACTATTAAATAGGATGCAAAGAACTTATAACAGCTCGTCCTGGCGCCTAGATGTCTTCTGGTTTTCTTGCGCTAAATTCCGGAAAGCGTTATATGATATTAAATCTTGTGTTAGCATGATCTGATCAAATAAATAGTTAGTGTATCAGTGTGGATGTGCTTATGGTTTGAGACGTCGTTATAACTGCGCGAGGTCTACTGTTCACAGAACTACTAGTGAAATTGTTTTAAATATCAAGAAAACAATGGTTCAAGCGAGTAATGAATTGATTATTATGTAATACCTACTTAAAATGCAATTGGTTCAAATCAACGAGAGTAAATTTAAATTTAATCTTAATACAGAAAATATAAATGCTAATAGGGGGAGGGATAGCATAATATTGTTTATAGGAATAAAATTACAAATTATATGAATATGATTGGGAAAGAAAAAAGGCTTGGCTCAAAACTATTATATTTGCAGGTTTTAATAATGAATAATTTTAATAATAACTTTGATAATAATTATAATGAAAAATTGGTTATGTAATTACTGTTGAAAGTTTATGTTCTATTTTTGTCCAAAATATATATGAGCTGAAAATTTTGAAATATAAAACACCAACTTATAGCCTAATATCGTGAGAGAGGGTTTAAAGGATGGGAGGGAGGAGCATCATGTGGCTTCAAATTTAGCAAGTATGGTTCAAATTTGTGTTGAAGGTGGAGCTAGTGTTGGTCTTATAGAAAGATTATGATTGTTTGAAGTAAGAGGCTTCCACTTGGAGATAATTATATGCAAAGTAGGATTTAAGAAAATTAGAAAAAAAATAAAATGTAAATATATTTTCTGAATCCTAACCTAACTAACCCTAACCTAATGAACGCTAGCCTAACGAACCCTAACCTTTAACAAATCCTAACCAAACGAATCCTAACCTTATCCAATCTAACATAACGGATCCTAACCTAACGAAATCCTAACCTATTGAATTCAAACCGAACGAACCCTACACTAACAAACACCAACCTAATTTATTCTAACCTAACGAATCCTAATGAAACAAATCCTAACCTACTGAATTTCGAACCCCAACCTAAAAAATCCTTAGATACCTAATTAATTCTAACCTAAAGAATCCTATTCTAACAGAATTCTAACCTAACAAATTCTAACACAATTAACCCAAACATGAAAAAACTTCTAACCTTATAAATCCTATTCTAACAAATCACCTAGCAAATCCTAACCTAACAAGTTCTAAACTAACAAACCCTAACCAAATATATATATATATATATATAATATATATATATATATATATATATATATATAATATATATATAAATCATATAATATAATAGTGCTTACCTCATACTAATCAGTTTATAATATAAACTTTATTATCATCCAATTCAAATAGTCAGTTTCATCAGTACCGTATCATAGGTTTCCTCATGTTTTGGCTTTGCAGGGTTATATAAATTTCTTGCTCCTTACAAAACTCAGTAAACAGTCAACTTTCCTCAATTTGCATGATTTTATGAATATATACTTTGATAAATAGCCAGGAAAGAAATCTTTTTTCCTGTAGAAGCTTGGCAAAGTTGCCTTTTTGTGCCCCAAGAAACTTCAATCTTGTTGGTTTAAGCACCTGAAAGTGGGTCAACAAAATGTATTTTGTGATTCACTTTCAAGTGCTCAAAGCCTTCTTCTTTTGAACAATCATAAGCTTTCCAATAATTTAGTCTGACATGATTGTTGAGCCCGGATTGATAAGCTATAGGCTACTCTTTGATAATAGGTAGCCTATCCGGGTATTTTTTAACGGTTCTCAACAGCCACCATAAAAACCTCTTCAGATAGCTCATCGATGCTTAAAAACCCACTGACACTCAACAGCCCGCCTTCGATTATATTTTTTCTTTCCAAATTTAGGCTACTCTCATCAATTTGAACCTTTCTTCCAGGTCCACCAATTTTTTGCTTTCTCTATAATGCAATATCAAAAGTCACCTCCCGACAGAATGAACTCCAGTCAACAACTGTCCGGTTTGAAATGCCAAACTCATTAATGATCACTACTTTTTTGTCCACAAATTTATTATGAAACCTATAAGTAGGCTATAATTTTCCATAACGGAAGTTTTGAATCTTCAAAAAAAGGTTCTTTGTCTAAGATTTACAAAATAACCACATATTTTCCTTTTTTTCTTGTTCTCAGATATGTACGCCTGTACGGTAATTTATTGCAATACCATTAATTATTTATAGCCGTCTATTTCAGAATTACACATCCATAATGTCATTTAACTTACATTCATCTCGACCATAAGCGGAACAAACTATAAGAAGCTTCAAAATCCCACATTCCATACACCTCATCAATTAACAATTTCCCGTCATCACTCCACTTTTTTAAATTTACCAAATTCACTTTTCCACCATCCATTTTTATCAATAAACTATTGACAACTTTTAATTTTAACAAATAACAACAAACTTTCATTTATTCCACAAACCACTCTCTGTCACAGACAGCACCGTATCGCGCATTCGTGAGCAACGGGTTTTTCCCGTTCCATTCAGTCAGATCTTTGAATGTAACGTTCTTTGTGATGATGGTTACCGAGCACTGTAACTGGAGCCAATCGTCATTCTATTTGATGAAGATATTATTATCCAATGATGATTTATCATTAAATTCAATATAATAATCAATATATTATCATTTTATTTTATAAAAAGAAGAGTACTTTTGAAAAAATATGATTAATAAAATATAACAGTTGTTATTTAACTGATGTTAAAAACACTATAACTAAGTCAGCATATTGTCATTTCAAAACAAAAACCGAACCCTCAACCTCCCATTTTACATTTAAAACATCAATAAACATAGGTATTTGGAAAACCTCTAATCCCTTCCAGCATATTGCAATTTCAAATCAAAATCCTAACCTATCTTTCCACCTTTGAAATATCAAAAAGCATAATTCTACCTGGACCCTAGCCCTTTCTAGCATATTGCAATTTTAAAGAAAAAACCTAACCTAACCTTATGGAAAATTATTAAATATAATCCAAAAAACCTAACCACTAACCCCCTAACCCCTTCACATTTAATAATTTAGATTTCAAAGCAAAATCATAACTTTACCAGGACCCTAGCCCTTTCTAGCATATTGCAATTTTAAAGCAAAAACCTAACCTAACCTTATGAAACATTATTAAATATAATCCAAAAAAACCTAACCACTAACCTCTAACCACTTCTCATTTAATATTTAGATTTCAAAGCAAAATCCTAACCCCTAACCTATCCTTTCACACTTGAAACATCAAAAAACATAACTCTAACTGCACCATAGCCCTTCTAGCATATTGCAATTTTAAAGCAAAAACCTAACCTATCCTAATAACACATTATTAAATATAACCTAAATAAACCTAACCTCCAACCCTTTCACATTCAATACTTTAGATTTATTCATCATCTTCAGAACAAAACATAAACATGTGGTTCATTACATGAACATATTCACAAACATGTGGTTCATTTCATGAACATATTCAGAAACATGTGGTTCAAAGCAAAATCCTAACCCCCTAACCTATCCTTTTACCTTTGAACATCAAAAAACATAACTCTACCTAGACCCTAGCCCCTTCTAGCATATTGCAATTTTAAAGCAAAAACCTAACCTATCCTAATAAAACATTATTAAATATAACCTGAATAAAAACTAACCCCTTTTCACATTTGTTGAACGATAGACAAGGATAGCAACACCATTGCAAATCATACACTACCATTATAACGTGGACCTCAAAATAGATACTCAAAGAATACTTTTGAATAACTATGTTTATAACTGTGACTGTTGCTGGCCGTTACTCTGTTTCTGAGACAAAGAGAAGCTGCTTTTATTCCACAATCAACAGTCAACACATGAGGACATGAGACAAAATCACTCTCGGTCTCAGACAGCACCGTATTGCGCATGCGCTAGTAACGGTTTTTTCCCATTCCATTCAGTGCAACAGGTTCATATGCCGGGCACGCCCGTCTCCGGACGATCAAGTATTCTATCCGAAGAGAATGGACTTTTCGAGTCGCATGAATTGGGAGTATCTTGAACTCAAAATATCCTGCAGCTAGCCGGAATTGGAAATATATGGAGCTCCGAATATGTTGACATGCGGAACTCCCAATTCCGCCTATAGTGAGGTCCAAGTTATAATGGCAGTGAAGTAAGATAGGAGAAAACGTTGCCAAGTCTCTCCATTTTGCCACTGACTGTACACAGCTGTAACTCAATTCATCCCATTGAATTTGATATACCGTAATAATAATTATCATTTCCTTGATAAAATAATCAATTTAATGTCAAATTGATCAAGAAAATATATTTTTCATAATTTGATTCAAAAATGTGCCTTCATGACTGAGATCAGATTTTTATTTTTATACAAACCTGAAATGGCGGCTTATTTAAAAAGCTGTGTTACAACAATCTGAATTCCAAAACAACAGAAATTGAGTTATTTGGTAGGTATTCTATTCCAATTTCCTTTAAAAATAATAGAAAAATGAAAATCCGATTCAAAAATAAGTCATTTCAATGGATTAATTCTGAAATAACTTTTCAATACTATTCATACCGGTACGAGTAGGTCTAACCACAGAATAATAACATAATTAATTATAGGAGTTTTCTCTGGTCTAACCTATACGGGTAGGCCAACTGAAGCATGGATGGAGTCAAAGTAAATATAAAATATTCTGGCAAGTGGACAGCATTGCAAAGCGAGAGAGAGATAGTGCTATCTGTTTTTTTTTTGTATGATAGAAAAGGGGGAACATCAACTGTTCAATGGTGAGTTCCAGATATTTCCGATTCCGCGGCCCTGGTTTTTCAGCAGCTTCTCTTTGTCACAGATACAGAGTAACGGCCAGCAACGGTCACAGTTATCACATGGTTATTCAAAAATATTCTTTGAGTATCTATAGTGAAGTCAACGTTATAATGGCAGGGTGTGATTTGTAATGGTGTTGCTATCCTTGTCTATCGTTCAACAAAGCAGATGGAGCTATCTCTTTCACGCATTGCGATGTTGCCACATCGTTTATCAGCAAATTAAAAATTCAACGAATTGACAAAATATTTTATCTCAATCATGAAAATTTATTATTACATCTTTGAAAAATATATTTCCTTGGCAAATATGATATGATTAACTATTTTCAACAATAATGAACAGTTGAATAATTCATCAGATATACCAGTTTCAGCTGTTTGGGTGGCAAGGCTGAGATCTGGCAACCCTTTTCTCCTATCTTCCTAAATTACCATTATAACGTGGGCCTTACTATACCAGATGATTGCATGCCAACAAGATTCAACTTGCCCATCATAAAATGGATATGTTTAGTTCTAGAGAATGAACCACATATTTATGTTTTGTTCTGAAGATGACGAATAAATCCAAAGTATTAAATGTGAAAGGGTGAGGGGTTAGGTTTTATATTGGTTATATTTAATAATGTTTCATAAGGATAGGTTAGGTTTTTGCTTTGAAGTTTCAATATGCTAGAAGGGGCTAGGGCCCAGGTGAAGTAATGTTTTTTGATTTTTCAATGATGAAAGGATAGTTTAGGGGTTTAGGATTTTGCTTTGAAATCTAAAGTATTAAATGTAAATGGGTTAGGGGTTGGTTTTTTTATGTTTTATCTAATAATGTTTCATAAGGGTTTGTGTTGATGTTTTGGTTTTTTCTTAGAAATTGCAATATACTAGAAAGGGCTATGGTCCAGGTAGAATTATGCTTTTTGATATTTTAAAGGTGAAAAGATAGATTAGGGGTTAGGATTTTGCTTTGAAATTGCAATGTGCTGGTAGAGATTGGAGGTTTCCACTAGGAGCTATGTTTTAAATGTAAAAGGGGAGATTAAGGGGTTGAGTTTTTGCTTTGAGATGGCAATATGCTGGCTTATTTATAGTGTTTTTCAACATCAGTTAAATAACAACCGTTATATTTTATTATTCAAAAGTACTCTTTCTTTTATTGAATAAAATAATAATATATTGATTATTATATTGAATTTAATGATAAATCCTCATTGGATAAAAAATGCATGGTTGCCTGTAAAGTCGGTATATGGGCGAAAGTTTTACGTGACAACAACTTTGAGTGGTGAAATAATTTTAATGTGAATATTCATTCGTATAGTAGGAAGAAGGATGAAATAATAGTAACAATTTAAAACATTTATTTATACAAAGAATTATATTGAAAACATTAATTTATACAAAGAATCTCGCACTGAACCACAACATTGTGATTACTACAACTAACAACATAACCTATTCACTTATGCATGATTATGTGATAATGCATTATTGTGATTACTACAACATAACCTATTCACTTATTCACCTAAGCAGGTGTAGTCGCAGGTGATTGCTTGCGGCGCCTGCGCAGGTTGACTGCTCCGTTTCACTCTCTCTCCAGGTGAATGGCTTCCGGTTGCTGCGGCGTTGCTTGCCACTGCTCCTATTCGTGCTCTTTCCAGACGACATTGTACCGAAACAAACGCTCTCACTCGCTCTCATTGTGAGCGCATAACGTGGGAACGTAACGCAGTTTCTTGAAGTGTCACCCGGCAAACCAATTTATAAGACGTTGTCACGTCAATAATATCTTCATCAAAATGGAATGAGATTGGCTCCAGTTACAGTGCTCGGTAACCATCATCACAAAGAACGTTACATTCAAAGAACTGGCTGAATGGAACGGGAAAAAACCGTTACCAACGCTTGCGCGATACGGTGCTGACTGAGACCGAGAGTGGTTTGTGGATTTTCCGGTGTACCGAAATATTCTTAAACGGTGTACTCACGTACGTTTGCCTCGGGTGAGCTTACGTGTATGGGCTTGTATTTGCCAGTGAACTCTAAACTAACTGGAACGGGCTGTCCAATGCTTAGCTACAACCAAAAGTGTGTAAGGCGGAGTGAGTGAGACAGACACACCGTGTGGGATTCCCTTCTCTCTCGAACTCATACATTCAAGCAGGCTGTTGCAGCTCTTGAGTACGATTTTTCATTTTTAAAGTTTAAAAACGGATTTGAATGAGTATTAGGGCTATCAGTATTAGATCACAACCTTTTCTCTTAAATATTGTGATGTATTTGTAGTGAAATGCGTAGAATTGAATAAAAATACGACCGAAAAATGGCGATGTATTGTGTTGCATTTGGATGCAAGAATGGGCATGTTAAAGGAAATGAAATACCATTTCACAGGTAAGTCAAACATTTTTATTCTGTTAATTAATTTGAAGAAATCCTTTTGTTTCACATACATTTCCAATACTTCTTTCTATATTGATCAGTTTATTTGACCAAAAATAAAACAACAAATTTGGTTATATTCCTAGTAGTATAACCGTACTGTGATAGTTTCTATGTTTATTGAAAATTTCGGCCTACTTTATAGCATCTAAAATAAAAAACATAGTTGAAGAACAAATTAATCCTTATTCAAAAAAGAATAAATAATATCTGATGCAGAAATTGTGAATGTTTCCCTACAAAGACTATCATTCATTTTATCACACATTCTATGTATGATGTAATTTATGGATATAAATTTGGTGTTAAGCATCAGCATATAAAATATAGTATATTTATCATAATATTTGTATACGCTATATATGTAGGTACAGTAGGCATATCATACATTTTATGTATAATGTATAATATAAATTTAGTGTAAGTAGCAGCATATAATACTAATAGAATCTGATAGTATATACTATAATCTAATAGAATCTATAAGTAGAAAAAAAAAAACATCCAATGAATTTTGTGTAAACACAGCTTTACAATAATGATTAATAATTCTGTGTTATCATCATGAGATGACATAATTTATTTTAGGTACCTACTTTTATTTTGAAAAATATGATATTGCAAATAAATTTAATAATCGTTCAATTTACAATTATAAAATAATTTTATGTGTATAATTATATGTTGTATTATTGTTTATATAATTTATAATTATAAAATAATTATCATTTAGCTATTTTACTGTTTGCTTATCATATGGTCATAATTAAATAGGCTACAAATTGATATAATGTTTCTTCATAGATTTCTTTGCATCATTTCTGAAACTTCCACACTGATTTGAAATGTTATCAGAATACCTAGTATATTGCTATCATTACATAATTTAATAATCCTGTGTTATTGAATCATCATAATTTATTTTATTTACCTACCTTTATTGTGAAAAATATGAGATTGGACTATGAGCCTGTTTTTTATTCCCAATCATTTCTGACAGTTTATATTGTCCTTGTTGAATAAATAAAATAAATAAATAATACGCTTCTTAAATCTGGCTCAAAGTTATTCCATGCTTTGAAAAGTTGACAATACTAAAACTACTGCGTCACAAATAAAAATTTCTTCTTAATTAATCCAACCTTTCATTTTTTGCTCTCAAAAGTTAACAATGAACTGCTTTATAAAGGAAAAATAACGCTTCCGTGGAATAAGACATACAATATAGAAATAAATAGAAATTGAGACTGTGCAATGCATTCTCCCATAAGAGCCAATGCGTAACAAAATGAACGAATCCCACAGCAATGCGGGTTGCCTATCTTTACCAGCTGCCTCACTTTTTTTGTGTTGCTAGTTCTTTCCAGTTAGTTTTAGAGTTCACTGGCATTTGCACGTCTGGACACTGTTCGCTGAGGCATGTGGGTGAACCGGAACCCTGTCGGTATTTTGGCGTGCTCAAAGGCGCCTCGGGTGAGCATTGAACGTGTGGACGCGATTTTGCCATACGGGTGAGGCAAAACGTAAACATTGAAGGCGTCATAACCTAATTCCAATGAATTAGGTTAATGAATGACAAATCAAATTGTGATCCAATAACTAATTGTAAATTGTGGGATTTTTGTAATTTTGTAGGATATGTGGATTGTCAAATATTAAAATAGGAACAAGCATGGAGTATATAATTTGTATCATGATTAACAAATTTAGAACTGCATAATTTAAGTGAAAATAGCTTCTCTACAGAGTTCCTACAAAAAAAGTTTAGCTCACATATTATTATCTCACTGTGGCTATCAAATCATCTTGTGTTTGTTTTATGTTATCAATCAGAGTTGGTAATTAAAATTGTAATCTTCAATATGATATTATAATATAATATGTTTAGATAGCTAGGTTATTATCCATATCATGTGTATGAGCAGAGTTAGTTTAAAATGGGCAGCAATTCAGTATTTGATTCAATTTATGGCTAATTTCGTTGAAGAAGACTGTCAATTTTGTAGGACAGTGATGGTCCCTTGCAGTCATTTGAAAATACCGAGTGATCAAAAAGTCTCTCCGCAGTAGCTGCATGGTGGCATATTGCGTTCTGTTTAGAAACCCATTTGACAAGTGACTCCCCCTTGTAAATGGGTTAGGGGTTGGGTTTTTTCATGTTATATTTAATAATGTTTCATAAGGGTTTGTGTTGATGTTTTTTATCTCAGACAGCGTCAGTGCATGTAGCTCTTGTACCCAGAATGATAGTGCATAATGGAATGGTCCCTTGCAGTCATTTGAAAATACCGAGTGATCAAAAAGTCTCCCCGCAGTAGCAGCGTGGTGGCATATTGCATTCTGTTTAAAAACCCATTTGACAAGTGACTCCCCCTTGTAAATGGGTTAGGGGTTAGGTTTTGGAATGGAATGGTCCCTTGCAGTCATTTGAAAATACCGAGTGATCAAAAAGTCTCTCAGCAGTAGCAATAGCTGCATGGTGGCATATTGCGTTCTGTTTAGAAACCCATTTGACAAGTAGTGACTCCCCCTTGTAAATGGGTTAGGGGTTAGGTTTTTCATGTTATATTTAATAATGTTTCATAAGGGTTTGTGTTGATGTTTTTTATCTCAGACAGTGTCAGTGCGTATAGCTGCGTGGTGGCATATTGTGTATGTTCTGTGTACAGTAAATTGTTCCAGTTCCAATCGTAAATTGTTCCATCACGTGACTAGTGCAAAATGTTCCCATGGAACACCATTTCAAAATCGTTGGTTCAAGCTTTTGGCGCGCTCATATAAAGTTGATTTACAATAAACTGTGTCGTTTACTAGCTGCGTGAATGAAGAAAGGCTGTTTTACAAACCTACCATCTAGAAAAGTGTAAATTTCTTTCATTTCATTACTCTCAAATTTTTTATCAAAAAAAAATCATTTTATGAATGGTTATCAAACATCATATTGTTGGTTATGTATTCTATGGTAAACAAACTATCAGCGCATGCGCAGAGAAGCAAGCAGACTACAATTATAATCGACCAATCAGATCTCAGAAAGTTGGAACCTGTTGGAACTGTACCAGGTCGGACAATTTACCACACTTCGACTGTGGGGCAGAAAGTTGGAGCTGGAACAGGATTCTGGAACAGAACCTGTCAAAATTCCTCCCATGGAACGTGGAACTTTTCACTTTGTAAATTGTGAATTGGACAATTTACCACATTCTATGTACACAGAACGGGCCCATTGTTTTCTGGTTAGAGCCACTGTTAGTGGTTAGAGCCACACGGTACATTATTACCGTGACTTTATTGTCAGTGTTGAAATGCTAACAATTGAAGAACATGTTTTTTTAATCGAACAAGTGTTTAAAGCTGGTGATAAATACACAGAATCAGTTTGTCAGTTATTCACTACAGTTTTACCTGAGACAAATATCCCACATCATGATACTGTGCAAGACTTGATTGTGAGATTTCGAAGTACGGGTTCAGTGGCAGATGCACCACGATGCAGTCGTCTTAGGCTAGCTACACACACATCGATTTTGGTTGTTCAATAAAAGGTCGTTCGAATTTTTATTGTATGACCAAAACTTGAAGTAGATTACAGACACATCGATTTTATAACGATTTTGATCGTGATCGTGCATTTTTAATGATTCGCATCAGCTGTTTGCCATCTTTTTGCTATGTGGTAGTGAAGCCGATGGAAAGCTGAATGTTCAAACAAAATCAGCTTTTCAAACACATCGATTTTGGTCGTTCGATAAAAAATCGAACATTCTGTTTTCTATAGTGGCGCAATGGAATGAATGGGTGATTACAAACACGTCGATCAACGATTTTTATTGTACGGACGTCGTGTAGCAGCCATTCTAGCCTCGACTATATACGACAGCCGTGTAGTGGTCGTGAATACAGAGGCGCATGTGATCAAAGCGGCAACTTAATTCGCATCAAATTTTATTCAAACGTCCAGCTCCCTCATTTTGCGTTATCACCATCTTCAGAAAAGGAATTTTCGAGGTTACACAGGGTGTTTCAGAAATCACTACAACTTTGATAATTCATAACAAATTATTCAAAAAATATAAAGAACTGTTTACAGTGTTGTTTTGAAGGAAAAACTTTAAATTTTCATTTTTAAGAGCTATATAGTGCTGAATTGCCTCATAACAAGTGCTAGTAGTAGTTAACCATAGACTGCTGAGCATATTTTGTAGTCTCGTGGTTTCCAAAGCTGCGTTTACACCAAAGTTATTAACAAAATGCTCATTTTCCGTCCTTATAGATCCTATTAGATTGAATAGAACTTGACAAACACATATGTTCATCATGTGTACGATAAGTTATGTTCAATCTTATACAATCTATACGGATGGAGAAATGAACATTTTGTTAATAACTTTGGTGTAAATGCAGCTTTAGAATTTGACATTTTGACTAAGCAAAATTTGTTTTCTACTATCTTCATCTGTATATAAGAAAGCGAAATAGAGCTCACTCACTCAACAACAAAACTAAGATTCAAAACCATGAAGTTCAAAGTTGATAGGTATGTTCAGTTGGCCCTCTAGGGGAGTACTAAGGACAAATTTCAAAAAAAATCCCAAAATTACAACCAGAATAGGCGATATTCCAGTGTTTTATTATTTTTTTGGGAAAAAAAGAATATATAATGTTGATATTTAGTAATAAATTTCAGATTTGGTATGAAACTGTTATATTAGAAAGACTTCAAGATAACGCCAAAGATACGAAAAAATCGGAGGTATTTTAGGGTTTTTCTGCGAGTCTCCTAAATTCATCTGCATTTACTTAACCGAGAACAAATGATCAGGAAATGGTCAAATTTAGGAACAGGTGTAAAAATTTAAACTTCCGAAGGAATTTGAAGTAACGTCAAATATAAGCCCCAAATCTACGTTTTCCAGCGTTTCTTGCCTTTTTCGAGAGCAGGCTGAGAGAAAACTTTCAAGTTATGTACAGTGGTTCAGCTAGAGTCATAGATTTTTTTGATGAGAACTCCAATATTTCGTCAGAGTTACATCAAAAATTCGTGTTCCTCCAGCGTTTTCAATCATCTTTCTGTTTTTTCCTCTCCTTTTTCAATAATTCATGTCTTTTTATTCTTCAAAAAGTATATTTACAAATTAATAGTGTTACAATAATTTAATAGATATAACCCCTGCGTGGATGATTCGTGTGTGTGCAGAGAGGAGTCGAAATAAATCAGATAGTGAAATATAGTGGTTTGAATAAAAGCAATTGTGATAACTACTTAAAGATAGCTTAGGAATCAGAGTTGAATATGACCAAAAATATATATATATTATGTATACATGATTACAGTGTAAGCATACAATATTAATAATAGCCAGCTCAATGGCCCTTGCAGGTTTTACTTCACAGTCATAACTTTATTTTATTTTATTAATAATTTCAAATCAGTTAAAATACACTGGTTTGAATGAAATGGATTGAGATACTAGAAGCATTTTCTCAGCTAGGATATAGAAATTTTATTTTGAGAGTACTCTAATATTTCGCCGGAGATACTAGAAAATGTTTTACATTTTCAGCGTATTTCTATATTATTAACATATTTTTCTATATTTCTTAACACTGACGTTACATACTTTATAATCATTCGTGATGGTGACGACGTGACAAGTTTATATACTTCCATATATGAATAACACGGATGTCAAATTAAGTAGCACTGGCCTCTGGAGCCTATACTGAGAGGCTGGGAGCTATTGTAAATATATCTGGAATACTTGACGTAGTTTTGCGAAATTACAACTTTTGATGACTGAGCATAACCATGAATGCCTAAATGCCTGGAAATCTAGGGTTAAATTGAAAATGACTCTTTTCACTTAAATCCAATGGATGTCAGTTAGATAATGTTGTTGTATACCATCTTAAATTAAGTGAAAATTTTATTATTTGTTATTCATACTTGGTATCAAAAACTGTTGTATTCTAAATCATTTATCCTTGGTTTTTTCTTATTTGATTCAGTAAGAACAGTTGTAATAGGTAATTTGTGTTCTAAGGCATTGGAAAGAGTTAAAGTCGATCGTAATGATGAAGTGAAAATGAAAGACCAAAATATATAATACAAAATAAAACGAAATTTTGATAAACATCACATAGTGCAGTCACTATCATTAAAAATTGGTCTTGCAATCTATATAGTAGCTCTGAATTATTAATTTATCGACCGAGGGAAGTGAGGTCTATGAGTTGAGTCGACGGATCTGCATTAATTTATCTTTATGTATATGTTTACATGTTTATATGCTCCACATTAACGGCGAAACGCGTGAATAGATTTTCATGAAATTTGACAGGTATGTTCCTTTTCAAATTGCGTGTCGACGTATATATGAGGTTTATGGAAGTTTTTCATTTCAAGGATAATATATAAGGAAAAGTAGCCTCTTCCATACACCAATAGGAAGGACTTCGCCCTCCTAGGTTTTTAATAGAGGCAGCGATTCAATTCAATTCAATATTAGAGTAAAAATCAGACTATAGGATTATTTATCATAAACGAGCTGTCAAGTGGATTATAAATTGCATGCAATGGTCTTCTTCTTCTTCTTCTTCTTACAAACAAGGATTAGGCTTTAACCTGTTCCGACTCACATCTAGCCAAATTATTCAAATAAACATAAAAAATCCTATTATTGCCACCGCTTGCGTGGTCTGCCAACATCTCTTTTGCCCACTGGCTGATAATTATAGACTTTAAATGGTATTCTTTCAGCTGACATTCTTTGAACATGCTCCCTCCATTGATGCCGATTCTCCATAACTCTTTCATTCATGCTGCAGATTTTCAATTCTTTCCTAATATCTTCATTCCTGAAATGATCTCTTCTGTCACATTCCTTGGTTCTTCGGAGAAATCTCATCTCGGCTGCCTGCACTTTACTTTCAAAGTGGCTTCGTAGTGACCCATGATTCACACCATAGAGGAGGACTGGAGCGGCCATTACCTTATAAAATTTCATAATTATATCTATTGCATAATTGCAATGATGCATGCAATTAATATCTGAATGTAACTTGGTAAAAAATCAGCTGTCGTGTGGACTATTAATTGCATTCTTTGAGGCATGCGATTGATAACTCGAAATAGCATAGTATTTTATCCTGACTTTTCCCTGCTTTCAACTCGGTAAGCTTTTTATGATAGTAGCATAGTTGTTTACAACAAATTATTGACATTGTCGGTACAACAACCCAAACAGCCATTAGTTTTTCACACACCAATATCTCGCCGACAGGACAGGACATAATTTACTCTGATTGACAGTATAAGAGGAGGCTGTGGTTAATAACTGCGCGAGGTCTACTGTTCACAGAACTACTAGTTTATTAGAACTAAAAAACTGAATGGAACGTTACGTGCGCATGCTCATTACGGTGCTGTCTTGGGATCAGATGGCCTTGTATCATTAAAACTATTTATTTCAAATTGCCATATGATCACTTTACTCAAACGTTCGATAAAAGATCGTATGAACAAATTCGATGTGTATGAAGTTGCCACTTTGATCACATGCGCCACTGTATTCATGACCACTGAACGACCACTACACGATGTCATGTTTGGTCGAGACAAAAGACGACCACTACACGACATCTGTACGATAAAAATCGTTGATCGATGTGTTTGTAATCACCCATCTATTTCATTGCGCTACCATTGGAATTTGGTCGTTCGATTTTTTATCGTATGACCAAAATCGATGTGTGTGTAGCTAGCCTTAGTGTTTTGTATGACGATAAAATACTTGACATTTCTGATAAGATGGCTATGAGTCTGAACAAGTCATTGAGAAAACTAGCGCTGAAAAGTGAGGTTAGTTACAGAAGAGCCCACACTGCTGTTAAGAAGAAATTAAAACTTTTTCCGTATAAAATAACAGCTGTTCAAGAATTAAAACCTACTGATCCTGGCAAGAGATTGGAGTATTGTGAATGGTTCAATAATTTCATTCAACAAAATGGAATCGATGTTCTTGATGAAACATTTTTCATCGATGAAGCATGGTTTCATTTATCTGGGTACATGAACTCACAAAATACTTGTTCATGGAATACTGGAAATCCATTCTGTATTCATGAGAAACCACTTCATTCTTCAAAAATTGGAGTTTGGATTGGAATTTCTAGATGTCAGATTGTTGGTCCCATATTTTTCAATGAAACAATAAACGCAAAATCCAAATAATGTATCTGTAATACAAAAATGTTACATTAAAAAAGGAGAAACATATTTCACTAAATCTAATACAATTTATTCTTGTTTAGATAAAAATATAGAAGAATTAGGATTAATAAAAACTAAAAATGTTATACCTCTAGTTTTAAAATGAAATTCTAATAAATTCTAATAAATGTTTATATTCTTCTTTTATAATTTTAATTTTATCTAAATAGGCTATTTAATTTTCTCTCTTAATTTCTATTTCTTCTAATTCTAGCAATCTTTTTCTTGTAGAAACTAAATATGCATTATTAATTAAATTTATTTCTTTTATTGTAAATGGATATAGTTTATTTGTAATATTTGTTCTTTTTTTTTAAAACTAGAGGTATAACATTTTAGTTTTTATTAATCCTAATTCTTCTATATTTTTATCTAAACAAGAATAAATTGTATTAGATTTAGTAAAAATATGTTTCTCCTTTTTTAATGTAACATTTTTGTATTACAGATACATTATTTGGATTTTCTAAATCTTCTATAAATTCTAAATAGTTAATTGGTAATAAATTAAAACTAAATGCAGATAATACATAATTAATAATTTTATTTCTTTCTTCTTGTATTAATGGTAATTTTATTTGTATTCCTGTTAATTTTCTTGTATTTTTATTTCCCCAATATGCATACTGTAATAAGTTTTTAGAAACAATACAACAACTATTAATAGATTATTGTTAATTTTGTCCACATTCTATGTATTGGAACACAATAAAATGGTGCATTTTCAAAATAATTTCTATTATTATCTAATAATTCTATACAATCTTTTAATGGATCAAATTCTTTAGTTTCTTGGAATTCTTTATTAAAATAATTATAAATAGTTGCTTCTAATCTTGTTATTCCATTTTCTTTAGCTAAATTAGATGTAAATGTTTCTTTTAATCTTTCATCTGGACAATTTAAAAATCTATAATATGGTTACCAAGTTGTTTATTTACTCCTGGACTTGTTATTTGGCATATAATTTATTATAAATTTTAACTCTAGAATTATTATTAATCCAAGTTAAACAATCTCTTCCAACAGTTTTATTATTATCCACAATTATATTATTACACTCTTTTTAAATTTATCTTGCATACAAAAATTAAAATTATTTATTAAAATAATTAATCATTTCTTGTTTATTAAAAATTCCTGCAAAATCTTGTGCTATATCAAAATCCAATAAATAATAATGTTCTTTTTTCAATTCTTCTAACATTTTTGGTAAATTAATTAATAATGTTTCTAATTCTACATCTGCTAATTCTATCTTATAAGGAATAACAACTGGTTTTTTATATTTTTTATTAATAATTTCTATATCTTGTTTTATAATTTGTTTAACTCCTTTAATTAAAAATTATTTTTAGAATTAGTGTTTAATAAATATGGAATTTTAGCTTTAACTCCATGTGCAGATAATTTAAAATGAGAAAATCTAGATCTTAATAAACTATTAAAAGATCCACAAGCTTCTTTTTTTACTAAAAATTTTCCATTTTTCAAATCTCCTGTACAATCTATAAAATCTATTATTTTTACTAACATAATATTGTCACAAAATTGTTTAGTAATTGGTATAAATTTTTCTAATTTTGGTTCTTCTTCTACATAATTAATATCTCCAATATTTGTAACTAAATTATTATTATTCAATTTTCTAAAAGTAACCATAATCCAAATCTTTCATTTGTTGGTTTAATTTTATTACCAAGTAATTTTGTAATAGAATATTTAGAAGTAGCATTATTTTTATTTTCAGCTTCCATTTATTATAAAAAAATTAGAGGTTTTATAAATGTAGCTAAAATAATAATTTATAAAAAGTAAAAATAATTTGTGTTTGATTCTAAATAACTAAAAATATAGATTTCTATTATTTGAGAAATTTTCAAAATCAACATAATAATTTGTAAATAATATATAAATTTTATAAGAAATAAAAGTAGCTGAAACTAGGTAGCTGAAAGTAAAGTGCTGTGCAAATCTTACCTATATGATTCTAAATAACTAAAAATATAGATTTCTACTATTTGAGAAATTTTCAAAATTAACATAATAGTTTGTAAATATATATAAATTTTATAAAAAATAAAAGTAGCTGAAACTAGGTAGCTGAAAGTAAAGTGCTGTGCAAATCTTACCTATATGATTTATTTAATAAATTCTAAATCAAATTAAATTAATTAAATTAAATTGATTTTTTTTTTGGAGACTATTGGTTGAAAATGTACTTATTTCTCTGCTTAAAACTGTGTCTCTAGTGAGTGGAATAGAACTCTCATATTAACATCTACTTACACATAAGTTTAATAAATTAAAACACTGTTGTTGTTATAAATACTTGTTTTCGTATATATTTCACTGTGGAGGGACTTTTTGATCATTCTGTATAATGACAACAGGGTCCATCTTGCTATTTGCTACCTATGAAGTATTTATTGATTTATGCAAATGAAAGCTCCAAATCGATTTCCTTAATAAAACCAAAGGTATTAATACATATCAAGTGATTAATATGTTTCAACAGTTTTATGAGAGTTATTTATTTTATTTCAATTCCAATACACATCTCATTAAATACAAAATTCATATATATTTTGATCCTTCTAGCTTTTAGCTATTTGAGAGCTATTTTTCGTAATAGCAGGTAACAAACTGCTCTAAGGAATGTGTTACTCAAACACATACTACGCTTTGTCAGTAGAAAGGAGCAGTTCTACAGCGAGCATAGCGTACACTGTATTCTTAGTATGTAGCTTACTAAGAATATTTCGGTTCACCGGCTATATCCAGCCACAAAGTAGAAGGAATCTTTCTTCTCTGTGATCCAGCCCATGGAGCCGAGGCTCGCTGTAGAACTGCTCCTTTCTACTGCGCAAGCGTAGTATCTGTTTGAGTAAAACTTTCATTTTGTAGAGAATGCTTTCCTCGAAAAACTCAATGTTCTCGAAATTAATGGAAAAATTGAAAAAATCCGAAATTTTGGGAGGTTTTGGGGTGATGCCCTCTGGCGTGTCAGCTAATTTCAGATTCGAATTCAGTGACCCAAAATACGTTGAGAAAAATTATTTTGGGGCTGTTTCCTCAAAAACAACCATTTGATTGGACTGGAGGTTATGTTACAAGTTTTGATTTTGACATAGATAGGCTATTTTGTGTTTTCGTGCATGGGCGAATCAGTTGCAGTTCCACTGAATGCTAGTCACAGCTCAGTAGCAATTATCACAGTGAACGGAACTGCTTCAACAAATACGTTATCAGCGCATACTTCTCTAAAGGTGCGTACAGACTTTCACTCTGCTCCACAACCGAAAGTCTCTCCAGCAGAGCGATTGATGATCGACCGGGGAGCAACTAACAGTGGTTCGACCGGGGAATGCGAGAAGATCTTAACATCTTCCGTAACGTTCATGATGGGTGTGACTGCAGAGCGGAGGCGGAGCTACTGCGGTATGATGGAGGAACGAGGGCGGTGCGTGCTTGGTGCGGGTTGGAAGCGTGTATATGTGTATGCAGCTTATGCTAGAGGAGCATTTCTACAGCGAGTCCCGCGTGCCCATGGACAATCCTCCTTGATCCAGCCCCTAGACCAGTTATAGAATAGACACGCTGGGAAGTCTAGGCTCTGAAGCCAACATGTACTGCCAAATCCACCAATCTTGACGTCACAACAGTGACGTCACGTCATGCATCATATGGAAAACTTTCAGATTGTGTCTATTTCAGATTCATGGTGTTTTTGGGTTATTTCTAGCTACGGGCAAAAACGATATCGGTCAAGTTATAATGTGTTAGGTGATATCAGCTTCAAAGTTAGAATGTGTTTTGAAAATAATAAGGTATGGTAGCCTACAAAACTAATTTATTGTCATGCTGCAATGAGTTCACTTACATCATAACCAAGGATAATATTACAGTTAAAACTTACAATATTTATGTGTATAAATTTCAACTTACACATGAAAAGATATTCCACTTTTTTTCCTAAAAATTTCAGTGCAATTATATGCTGCGCAGGAGATTACCATTTTCATAAATAATAATACATAAATGAATAATAATAATAATAATAATAATATATTTATTACCATTTGGTTTACAATAAACATTGGTCATTGTCACAAGTATACAAAATAATCAACAATACAAAAGTCTACACAGCTAAAACACAATAATTACATCTAAGATTTACTTCTTAAACAAGATTACAAACTAAGTTTACACAGCCTAGATCATACACAATAGTAACAGATTTACATAGACTGTGAAATTTTATAAAATTCAGGTACCTTGTAAAGTCCACCTCTTATTAGGCCTTTCCTAACTCCATCTTTATATTGGGTGGCATCTAGGTCTCTTACCAATGACGGAAGGGCATTATAAAATCTGAGAGATTGGGCCCTGAAACTTCTCAATGATGTGCTGGAAGAGCACCATTCGACACCTATATTACTTGCCCCTCTTGTATTGTATGTATGCCTATCAGAGTTGAGGCTAAATTTATCCAGGTTCTTTTTGACATAACACAGACATTCCAGGACATACATAGAAGGAAGAGTCAGAATTTTATTCTCAATAAACAATGGTTCACAATGACTACGTGGCTCTTCATTGTTTAATATTCTAATGGCTCTCTTCTGTAGCAGGAAAAGTTCCTAATCTATATCAACAATCTGTCAAAATTAGTAGTTAAAGGTGAGTTGTATCTGTTTGCTGATGACACAGCACTAGTGTCTACTGGGAGCACTTGGGAGGAGGCCTACATGAGTGCTTCAATTGATTTATCAAAAATAAAGAACTGGTTTGATCACAATAGCCTTACAGTAAATGTGGAAAAAACGAAGTTTATGCCAATAGTTACAAGAAATCAAGCTGATCCAGGCTCTCTAATACTAACGATGCATTCTTGTAATAATCCCAGGTCTGCTGGATGTAATTGTAGTATGATTGAGCGCGTTGATCATTACAAATACCTGGGCATTGTCTAGGATTCCAAGATGAGTTGGGTACAACATGTCCAGTGTGCTAAGAATAGGCTCAGAAAGCTGCTTCACGCATTTTCAGAGCTTAGTAATGTTCTGAGTGTGGATCAGTGCAAAGTAGTTTACTTTGACTATGTCCAATCTATAATACTATATGGAATTCTAGCTTGGGGAGGGGCTTCCTCCTCAGTCATTGAGCCTCTCGCAGTCACCCAAAGATCAATTATAAAAACAATTTCAAAGAGAGGCTTTAGATACCCTACAATGCAGTTGTTTATCGAATTTCCCGTACTGAATGTTAGACAACTTTTTATTAAATCCTTGTTGATCCACATCAAAAAATACAAAATTGAACTTCTGGGAGAAACAGTTAACCATAGCTACTCAACTCGCCACAGATCCAATTACAGCTTTGAGATACCTCAGCTGACTCACGGCTCTGAATTGACAAATCCTTCATACCTGGCCCATATCTTGTACAGAAATGTGCCAGGGGTGATTAGGAAAGCAGAGGCATTTAGTTTGGTAGTGTTTAGGAAGAGGGTGGACAGGTGGCTGTACCAGATTGGTTGGGAAGCTTCAGAAGAACTACTCCAATCTCGTTATGCTTGGTGACCAACACAACTTCAAGGTTTCCAGACAATTGATTGGTATTTATTTTATCATTGATATAACCGATTTGACTGTTTTGCCTTTCTGGTTTATGCTTTTTTTTCATTCTCTCTTCTGAGAATTTCTGGAATCCCTGCCACGGCGGTCTTCAAAAAAATATTGTTTTTTCTTCTTTATTTATTCTTTTAATCAATCAAGATATTAAGTATACTTATTCCTACATACATATTCCTACATACTCATTCTTAAATATACATCAGCACAATATATTATCTATTTTATAATCAGAATATTAATAATACATCCATAATATAAGTGTATTCTCTATTATTTATTTCTATGAGCAGATTAAGCTTATTATGTATAAAGTGGAACTCCCCCCCCTACACACAGATGGATAGTCTAGTAGGGGGATTCCAAAATATGTTGTATATTGTATTTCTTATTCGTGTATTGTGTTTTTTGGAAATAAACTGAATTGAATTGAGTTTACAAGCCAAAGGACTATTTCCCCACAAAATTATACCATAGGCTAGGTGACTGTGTATAATCGCAAAGTAAAACTGTTTTCAAGACCTCTATTGTCACACTTCCAGCCAACCTTCTCAACATAAAAAGCCCTCTTAGTACTCTGTTATATATATTTCCTATATGGGTATTCCATTTAAGATTAGATTGCAAAAAAACTTCGAGGAACTGGGTAGATTCAATGTTTGGGCTGTTGGCTAGACTGGAACTTATAGTAGTGGTTTTTTATCATTAATAGCTAACTTATTTTCTTTACTCCAACTGTCAATCAAAAGATTACATTGTTCTAAATTGGACTTCGCATCTGTCTGATTTCCATCGCTAATAATAACTGCCAGGTCATCTGCATATAAAAATATTCTTCTTCCATTGCCTTCCAAGTGAGTAGGTAAGTCATTAATATGAATTAAGAACAGTATTGGTCCCAGTATAGATCCCTGAGGTACCCCTCGTTCTACTGATAAGAAATCAGAACTCAGACCACAATGGTAAACTGACTGGAACCTCCCCTCTAGATATGTTTTGAAAAACTTCAATACTTTATGATCAATATTGTAGGCAGAAAGTTTTGTTAATAGTATTTCATGTGAGACCGTATCAAAAGCACATGAATAATCGTACATTCTGGCAACATTGCTCTTCTTGTCCTCAATTCCATTCATTACAAACTCCACAAACTCAGATATGGCAGATGTTGTGCTCAAATTACCTCTAAACCCAAATTGACTTGAACTAAAAAGTTTATTCTCTTCAAAATACTGTACAAGAGGTTCACTAACTAGGTATTCAAAAGCCTTACCAAAAATTGGAATGATGGTTATGGGTCGAAAGTTTCTGACGTCACTTTCAGAGCCTCTCTTATGTATTGGTAATACTTTACTATATTTTAGGAAATCTGGGTAGATGCAGTTATTTATACATTCATTGAACAGGTAAGTGACAATTTCCGCTATGTAAGGGGCTGCAATCTTTACTATTAATGATTTTAAACCATATACATCATATGATTCGCTATTTTTCAACTTCATCAAGGTATTGTAGACTTCGGTAACTGTGAATTCTGGGAACTTAAATTTTTCACTTATATCACATAAATTGGGAATATCTGGAACTCAAAATATCTTGCAGCTAGCCGGAATTGGAAATATATGGAACTCCGAATATGTTGACAGGCGGAACTCCAAATATCGTGCAGGCCGGCGGAACTCAAAATATCTTGTCAGCTGGTGGAATTGGAAGTATGTGGAATTTGAAATATATTGAACTCACAATATCAATCCTTATTAGCGAGTCTGTGTAAATGTGGGATGAAACAAATTCATTGCAAAACAAATGAAGGGTTCTATAGTTAACCTAAAATAAATTCATCAACACATCAACAGTCGTCAGTCTTGTTTGAAACAGATAACAGAGTTTTGAAAACTTGCATAATATATACATGACTATTATTTTATAAACCAATATAATTTTAATATATAATGAGCTATGAATTACCCTAAGTGGGCTAATTAGTACATATCATTCCAGAAAATAAGTCAGACTTGAACCATTCCTCAATCACAAACACATTACCAGTACTCCCACTTTGGCACCAATATTTTGAGTTCCAGATATTTCCAATTCCGCCATCTGACAAACAAATAATATTTGAGTTCCAGATACTCCCAATTCCGCCTAGCAACATATTTCGAGTTCCAGATATTTCCACTGTCTGACAAATATTCGGAGTTCCACCCAGCAACAGTTTCCAAGCATAGGACATTATTTAACATTGATATTTTGATTTCCAGATATTTCCAATTCCGCGGCCCCATCAGAAGACCAGGATTGGAACTTCCTAAGGTCACGTGATGTGTCTATATATTCAAAGTATTTGCGTCACGTAAAAAGAATTGGTTGGATAGGCGTTTGATTACAAGTTTCCATTCTGTACCCATTCTGTGGCCGAACCGCCCTTAGAACATTTATAGAATAGACACGCTGGGAAGCCTAGCCTCTGAAGCCAACATCTAACTGCCAAATCCGCCCACCTTGACGTTACAACCAAGCTAACAACAATGCATTAAATAACAACAATGTAAGTTAAACACCACAAACACCTAGGGAACTATAAATACCAGGTACGCGCAGTCGCCATTTTGAGTCACAGAAGAAGGAGCCAAATTCAAATTATATCTGTATGCTATGTTGTATGGTTTTGGACAGAATTTATATTGACATCACTGACAGACTGAAGTGGCTTATAAAATTGATGAAAATATTTTTCTAACAAGGATACATTCAAAAAATGAACCTATTGTTCAGAACAAAATGGAATGATTTGTATAAAATTAAACAAAACCTGGTACCATACAAAACTAGTCCAGCTGCAGTCCTTCAACTCTGTGCCTCAACATTATTAGTTTTGGAAAGGTGCAGTCTTCAGAAAAAAGTTTCTATCAATCATAATTAATAGTCTACTCACTACTGCATGGATTATTATTAGATGTAAAAATTATCAATACCGTACCAGAGTAGGCCAGTAAATTATTCATATCAGTTCGATTTTGGATGAGAAAAAGATATAGGCCTAGGCTATACTAGGTACTGTAGCTTGCACAAGCTTAGAAGACTCGCCGTTACTAGTGTATTGTAATAGTGAGTCTTTTAAGCCACTAGGATCGGTATTTTTTAAGACAATATTAATATTCATTATAGAGAGTTCATGATATCAAGGAGAATTTGTAAGTAAGCCTATAAACTAGGTAGGATAATATTGTAAACCAAGCTACTGCTCAGCTTCTACACTTACCTATATTAGGTACCTTATAATAGGTATGGTAGCCTACAGTTTGTAAGTTCACATTATAATATTATCAATTATCCATGTAATATTGTTTTGAGATGATCAATTAGTAAAAAACAAAAAGCTTTCAAAGTAGCTGGTAATAAATTTTTGTGAAAGTACCTGGACAGTACCATACCTAGTGTCTTTGACTCATGAAGAACAAATCAATATAATAATGCTCACAAACAGCTCATGTAAGAGTAAAAATGAGAAAATAGACCTTCGCAAACAGCCACATGATTGCATACCAGTCAGAATCAACAACCATGTGATACCATATGCAAACGAGGCAAAATATGTTGCCATTACTCTGGATGCCAAGCTTCAGTGGAGAAACCATGTTCAGAAAAAGTTGGATGAGCTCAACTACAAGTACAGCAGAATTTATTGACTGATAAGAAGGAATTCAAGCTTATCAACCTACAATACAGACAAATTCTAAGGCCTGTCTGGTTGTATGGTGCACAACTGTGGGGCTGTACAGCAGAGAGCAATATTGGCATCATCCAACGATTCCAAAACAAGTTTCTTTGAAATGCTGTCAATGCTCCATATTTCATCAGGAACGCTGACCTACATAGAGACCTTCAGGTGGAGACAGTCAAGGAGATGATTGTAAAAACAGCAAGGACCTATGAAGAGGCTCTACATTACCACCAAAATGTTGAGGCAATCCAGCTTTTGAACAACTCAACATTAATGAGGAGATTGGAAAGGAAGAAGCCAACAGATCTGGTGTAAACCACCAGGAGTGCTTAGTGAAAGTGGGAAAAATTAACATGTCTATTTAGTGCAGTTATTATGAATGAGCTAATTTACAACAAGGAGTAGCTATTACAAAACTCTTATTGTAAAATGAATTGAAGTAATTATTTAGGATAGAAATAAACTGATCGTTAGTCCTAGTACTAGTAACAGTGATATTCTATTAAAAAAATAATATAAACTGTTATACAAGACTTCAATTGCTTAAACACTTTCAAGAAACTTTTCAAAAAACCAATAATCTTGAAACTGAATGTTGTTTGAAACTGATGACTTTAGCTCCACTGATGGCTACAGACCTAAAATTACTATCTCATTCTCTTTGCTTGATTTATAAATAGGAGTGATTTCAGCTTCTTCCCAGATGAGAGGAAATTCATTGCTTCTAATTGACAAATGAAATATTTACAATATCTTCAATTCTTTGATGAAATAATGGGTGTACCATTTGAACCACTACTTCTATCATTCTTCAAATATTAGAAAGGTGAAAGTGTTAACTACTTCTCCTAAATTGAAACCTTAAGTTTGAAAAAAAAATCATTATGTTTGAGTAAATCTTCAATATTACTATGGTAATATTTACTATAGTATAGGTTGCAGCTTCATTGTAAACTAATTTGAAAACGGTTTGACTCATTTTAGTGGGAAAAAGTAACTGAGTATTTATAAAATAGAATTATAGTACCCTTTACTGACAAAGCAATACAAGCAGTTGAAACGAATGCTATGCTATGACTCAAAATGGCGACTGCGTGTACCCAGTCTTTATAGTTCCTTACGTGTACCCAGTCTTTATAGTTCCTTACAAACACCTACACAACAAACTTTTGTGATGTCAAGGTGGGCGGATTTGGCAGTTAGATGTTGGCTTCATCGACTTTCAGTATGAATATACAATGGGCCGTGTCCAATCTATAACTGGTCTAAGGAACCGCCGAAGTCGAGCTGAGACAAGACAGCAGCTTCTCTTTGTCTCAGAAACAGAGTAACGGCCAGCAACAGTCACAGTTATAACATAGTTAATGAAAAGTATTCTTTGAGTATCTATAGTGAGGTCAACGTTATAATGGTAGTGTACGATTTGCAATGGTGTTGCTATCCTTGTCTATTGTTCAACAAATGTGAAAGAGTTGGGGATTGGGTTTAATTTAGGTTATATTTAATAATGTTTCATTAGGATTGGTTAGGTTTTTGCTTTGAAATTGCAATATGCTAGAAGGGGCTAGGGTGCAGTGAGAGTTATGTTTTTTGATGTTTCAAATGTGAAAGGATAGGTTAGGGGGTTAGGATTCTGCTTTGAAATCTAAATTATTAAATGTGAAGGGGTTAGGGGTTGGTGGTTAGGTTTTTTTGGATTATATTCAATACTGTTTCAAAAGGTTAGGTTAGGTTTTTGCTTTAAAATTGCAATATGCTAGAAAGGGCTAGGGTCCAGGTAGAATTATGCTTTTTTCTATTTCAAAGGTGGAAAGATAGGTTAGGATTTTGCTTTGAAATTGCAATATGCTGGAAGGGATTAGAGGTTTTTCAAATAGTTATGTCTATTGATGTTTTAAATGTAGAAGGGGAGGTTGAGGGTTCGGTTTTTGTTTGGAAATGACAATATGCTGACTTAGTTATAGTGCTTTTTAACATCAGTTAAATAACAACTGTTATATTTTATTAATTATATTTTTCAAAAGTACTCTCCCTTTTATTAAATAAAATGATAATATATTGATTATAATATTGGATTTAATGATAAATCATCATTATTTGATAATAATGTCTTCATCAAATAGAATGACGATTGGCTCCAGTTACAGTGCTCGGTAACCATCATCACAAAGAACGTTACATTCAAAGAACTGACTGAATGGAACGGGAAAAACCCGTTGCTAACGCATGCGCGATACGGTGCTGTCTGAGACAGAGAGTCTCATCCTAACCTCAAAATTGTTTCACAGTCTTGTCTTTTTTTAAACTTGTTCTGTTTTATAACGTTTTAACTATGGTAAATGAAAAGTTGATAAGTTTGGTTCAAGAGCTTGTTCCATTGTGGGATATGCAGGACAAAAGATATCATCGTTGTGATGTTCAAAGGAATCTGTGGACAAAGATTGCTGAATAAATAGGATATGAAGGTATTATTATTGTAATGAATAACTAACTTATGAATATTTGTTTATTCAATTTTCAAAATCTCAATATAATAATCGTTTATGTACCCTTTTTGTATGAGTTAGGCTTTGTTAGATTGGGGATAATAAAAAAACATAGGTTAGAAAGGTTTAGGTTAAGAAAATTTAGGTTAGTAAAGATTAGATTGAAAAAAGTAGGTTAAATCAAATAAAAATAAGAGTTAGGAGAGCTTTGGTTAAGGGAGATTAGGCTAGGAAAATTTAGCTCAGAAAAATTTTGGTTAGAAAAGTTTAAATGAGAAAAAGCTTATGATAGGGAAAGCTTAGGTTAGGGGAGATTTGGTCTTGGCTTTATACCTTTATACCTTCTTCTTCATCCATTACCCACAATTATAGGATCGATGGCGTCATGTCATGAATAAAACAAATATAACAAAAAACACTAAAATGGTCTAGATGACAGTGATCAAGTTCAGATCGAAAAAAAAATTTATATCATATAAGGCCTTGCTCTTCAACATAATGGTACTTTAGCCTGATAATATTTGAGACAGGTCATCATTCACATATTCCTGGACATAGTAATAAGCCCTGCCTCTCAGAAAACCGGTCACAACTCCCTCGAACATGCTGAGGTCCAACTTCTTCACCCTTGCAGGCAGCCTGTTGAAGTAGCGTAGCGCTGAACTCCTATAGCATACCCGCGATCTCTGGAGGTGCACCTTTGGGACGTCAAACAGCTCTCGATGCCTGGTTTTGTGGTGATGTACATAAGTCCGAGTCAACAAATTTTGTTGATTCTTCTTCACGTACATGAGGCAGAGAAGGAGGAAGTGGCTGATTACAGTTAGAATACCCAACCTAGCAAAAATGGGTGTGATGATATTGAATCATCATATGACTAGTGTTTTCTTCTTATGTTTCTGTTATCAGATGTTGAACTATTTATTCTAATTTTTGAATCTGTTATGAATTCATTACTGATCAATAAAGCCTAGAATGCAGAGGTTTTTCATTACAATTTATTGATCAGTAATCCAAAATCATCAAATCAATTCATCTTATCAAATACGAGTCAATCAATTTCTATTCTCTATTTCACAATTTCTATTCAACAACAAATGTATAATCTTCAAATCTTTTGTGGAAACGAAAACTGAAAATTCGCGTTACAATGGACAAATTTTTGAAACCAGACAAGTTTGATGGTGATCCGAATTCTCCAACAGCTCTACAAGAATGGAACTTCTGGCTAAAGACTTTTGAGAATTTCATCGCATCTTTTGACGAAGAAGACATCAATGATGAAAGTAAGTTGCGGTTGCTTACCAACTTTCTATCTCATTCTGTTTATCAAACAATTGCCGACAAAAATTCATATACTTCAGCTATTGACGCACTAAAATCTGCATATGTAAAACCAATAAATGAAATATTCGCTAGACATAAATTGGCAACTAGAAAACAGTCTCCAGATGAGACAATTGACCAATATAACCAAGCTTTACAACAACTGAGTAAGAATTGTGGGTTTGCAGATGTTGATTCTGAAACTCATAGGAAAACATACATTCGTGATTCATTTATCTGGGGCCTCAGCTCTCATCAGATAAGACTGAGACTTTTGGAGTTTGACAAGCTAACTCTTGATGAAGCTATTGAAAAAGCACATGCCTTGGAATCTGCCAGAAATCAATCAGCTTCTTACTCTTCTGAAATAACTCTTAATGCCACTTCAAATAATTCTTCAGAAAATTCATGTAAAGAAACAAATTTGTCAGCTGTAAAAACTGGAAGCTCAAGTTTTCAAAAATGTTATTTTTGTGGTCGTCAGCGACATAAAACACGTCAGCAGTGCCCTGCACTAAATGACTCATGCGAAAAATGCCAGAAAATAGGTCATTGGAAAAATGTCTGCAAATCTACTAAAACTTCTTCATCTTCGGCGCTTATTGCAGCCTCTACTGTTCTTGAAAATGCTACAGTACAAGCTCAGGTAAACAACATTCCTACTTCTGCTTTGATAGATACAGGAAGCTCTGAGACATATATTTCACACTGTTTTGCTGAAAAATGTGGACTTGAAATGTACCCTACAACTGGTGCAGTGTCCATGGCTTCAACATCACTAAGAAAGAACATTTCCTTTTATTGTGTAGCTCATTTAGAATTTTCAGGTCAACATTACCCCAAAACAAAATTCAGTGTATTGCCTGATTTGTGTGCTAATGTTATTGTAGGACATGACTTACTTAATCAACACTCTGAACTTAGAGTTTCATTTGGAGGAACTAAACCCCCATTGACTATCAATTATCTGGCTCCAGCAAAGATAGAACCTCCACCACTTTTTGAGTTTTTAACTAAAGACATTAAACCTATAATTACTAATCCCGAAAGCATTCTCTTGAAGACACTAGTTTCATGGAGAAAGAAATTGAGAAACTGCTAGCCGATGGAATTATTGAAGAAAGCAGGTCTCCCTGGAGAGCTCAAGCATTTGTAGTGAAGAACGAAAATCACAAAAAGCAAATGGTAATAGACTATTCTCAAACTATTAACTGATACACACATCTTGACGCATATCCCCTCCCTAGTCTTGAAGATATTGTTTCTAAGGTCTCAAAAAACTCTGTATTCACCACTATTGACTTGAAAAGCGCTTACCACCAGGTACCCCTACGAGAAAAAGATCGACCTTTCACTGCATTTGAGGCATGTGGCCGTTTGTATCAATTTCGAAGGCTTGCTTTTGGTCTGACAGATGGTGTACCCACTTTTCAGCAAGTCATTGATAATATTATTAATAATGAAAAACTTGAAAAAACGTATGCATACCTGGATGATGTGACAATATGTGGTAAGAATCAGAAGGAACATGATTTGAATCTCAAAAAATTCTTAGATGCAGTACAAAAATATAATTTTACAATCAATACAGAAAAAAGCAAATATTCACTTACTTCAATAAGCTTGCTTGGCTATAAAATTGAAAATGGGACAATTTCTCCTGACCCTGAACGTCTGAAACCATTGCTCAATCTTCCACCCCCAGATAATAGAAAGGCTCTTGAGCGAACAATTGGAATGTTTGCACACTATTCCAAATGGATATCCAATTATTCAGATAAAGCTAAATGGCTTCTTACAGCAAAGACCTTTCCTTTGACTTCTGAAGCTATAGCTGACTTCAATCAACTCAAAACTGAGATTTCTAAGGCAGTAGTTAGTACAATTGACGACTTTGAACCTTTTGTGGTTGAAACAGATGCATCTGATTTTTCAATTTCAGCTGTCCTATCACAGTGTGGACGTCCAGTAGCATTCTTTTCTCAGAAGCTGAATGATAGTGAGCGTAAACATTCATCCATTGAAAAAGAGGCTTTTGCTATTGTGTGTGCTCTTAAAAAGTGGAGACATTTCTTACATGGAAGATTCTTCAAAATTATCACTGACCAGCGCTCTGTATCATTCATGTTTGATATGACTCATCAAAATAAAATAAAAAATGAAAAAATACAACGATGGCGATTGGAGATGTCATGCTACAATTACGAAATAATTTACAGACCAGGAAAGGACAACCAAGTAGCAGATGCACCTTCCAGAGTGTGTAATGCAGCTCAAACCGATAAATTACACTCCCTACACTGTGACTTGTGTCACCCTGGAGTGACCAGAATGATTCATTGGGTAAGAACTCATAATTTACCCTATTCAGTTGAGGATGTCAGAAAAATGACTTCTTCATGTCAAACATGTAATGCCATAAAACCTCAATTTTTCAAGAAATTGAAATCTACTCTCATAAAGGCGACATATCCATTTGAAAGATTAAGCGTGGACTTCAAGGGTCCTCTTCCATCAAAAACTAAAACAAATATTTGTTGACAATAATGATGAGTACTCTAGGTTTCTGTTTGCATACCCTTGTCCGAATATGAATTCATCAACTGTAATTCAGTGCCTTGTGAACTTGTTTACCACATTTGGTTTACCTTCTTATGTACATACTGACAATGGAACCTCTTTCAAATCCAGAGAGCTGCAGGAATTCCTTCATAATCGAGGAGTAGCCACTTCCATGTCATCACCTTATAACGCACCAGGAAATGGCCAAATCGAACAAGAAAATGGTACAATTTGGCGCACAGTGTCTCTTACATTGAAGCATAGAAATTTGGATGTATCTGATTGGGAATCTGTGCTCCCAGATTCTCTACATTCTATTCGATCCCTATTGTGCACGGCTACTAATGAGACGCCACATGATAGGATGTTCCGACACTATAGACAATCATCTAATTGTATAAGTAGTATAAAAAGGGGGAGTCTGGGACACAAGTGTCCCAGACTCCCCCTTCACCTCAAGGTCACCCAAGATGACCTAACCTAACCTCAAGGTCACCTCAAGGTCACCAAACCTAACCTCAAGGTCACCCAATTAATTAATTAGAATTAATTTCATGACCTTTGGGAGTGGTGGGAGACTGTTTGGGTATATATATATATGGGAGCTCCTAGCCATAAGAGCTATCATCGTGTTGCTGACTAGTTGGAGACAAGTTGCTGTTTTTAGTGTGTGTGTGTGTGCTACAGTGCAGTTGAATAGCAAAGTAAGTACAATCTATATTGTTTATTATTATTGTTGGTTATTATTTTAAAAGACCCATTTTGATGAGAATACTTTATGTGGGGGACTTTAAGATGTCTCCTCACACACACATCATCATGATCATTCATTTTGAGATAGAATAAATAGAATTTTAAAAGACCCATTTTGATGAATACTTTGTGTGGGGTACTTTAAAATGTCTCCTCACATATCATGATGATCATTCAGTTTGTATACTATTCATTTTTTTCTTCTTATTATATAAAAAACTATTCTTGTTGAATGGGCATTGTAAAATCCAACCCTCCCATACTAGATAACCACCCATACAATATTAGAGAACCACCCATACTAACGGCATGTATGTTGTTTTCAGACAATATGGAGCGCAATGCATCGACTTCCTACCCTTCTCCTCCTCCACCTCGCCCTGATAGCCCACCTCCACCATACAGCGAATTGACCCCAGTTACCCATCGATCAGTCACCCCCTCATCACCTCTCTACCGCCAGTTCCCTCCACAGTACAGTTTCCAACCACCCCGTCCATTATCTCCACAAGATACACCAACCTCAAGGTCACCATCAATTTTCGAGCCATCCCGACCCAGTACACCACCCTCCCCATCAATGATAGACAAACCATCCTCTAGACCAAGAAGCCGAATGTCCTGCATCAGCGTCCTTACTCCATCATCCTCATCATCATCCTTAAATATGGTTCCTCCAACACCACCACTAATGATGGATGTAAGATGTGTATCGCAAGCACAGAGGCGTGCACTGATCTGGCTGAAAGCAAACCTTAACCTTGTTCCCAACTATTTCCAACGCTTGCTGGACAATAGTGATAGCGACAAAGAAGATCCTACAGATCATAGAAATCGCTATATCGCCATCTGCCCTGTCTGTCATATTGCAGATCAATGCAACTTGTTATTACCATGCATGCACCTTGCATGCGAAAATTGTACTACTGGTACCCCACCCAAATGTCCTTGCTGTAAAATACGTTTTTCGGGATGGCTCGAAGTCAATCAAACTATCCACCCTTAATTAAACTGTCCTTAAGCATACCCCTCAGTACAGCTACACCCATCACGTCAGAATGAATAAGGTCAGACATTGAAAAATTAAGTTTTAATGCTTCATCAAATAACACTGCATGAACAATGCTTCCAACCCTCTTTCTATGCATGACGGTTATGATGGATACAAAAAATATAATATAATAATACTGCTTATTATATATATTGCAAACATGTACCCCTACAACTATGGATGTCGCTAATATAGGTCAAACTATTACCAGTAGAAATGTAATGAGCATCTATTAACATATATATGGAAATTACAGATGCCGAATTCCACCGCTACCACTGATGCCTCTGCTGCCGCAGCCTCTGATGTCACTACCACCCCATGCAATGCCATGTCTACCACCCCATGCAATGCCTCTGCAACTGATACTGCTACCATTGATGCCTCCGCTACAACCGACACCTCTGCCACAGCCTCTGATGCCACTGCCACCCCAACCGCTGATGGTGCTGCCAACAATGCTGCCAACAATGCAGAGATAGCTGGAGCAATCTTCAGAGAGGGTAGAGTATTCAAACCTTTCACCCTAGAGAATCTTGCCAAAATGCCCAAAGGAGTACAGATCAATTCACGCTATGTGAAACGTGTAACCAGTATAAATGGGGAGGGAATAACTGCCGAATTAGAAAGAGAGTATGACTATGCACGTTGTTTCATGCCCAAAATGTATACCAACACAGTGTTCAAAAGAGTGGGGGAAGATCCAGTTGATATGACTGGGTATAGTGTTATTATACGTGAAGTTTCACCTTTGAAAAATCGTAATCGTACACATACGTTGGAATTTTTCAAAAATGGAATTCCATGTTCCGAAGCCTAAATGCATAAATGTAAACTTGATAATACTTTTTTAAAACAAAAAAGAGAAGAAATTGTTTAATAATATTAGTATAAAATGTTTTTCAGATTTCAAGACGCTGTCATATGAAGATAGAATGGAGTATTTCATGAACATGAGGAAAGACTTTAAAACTATATTGTTTGAGCTGATAACTGCATTGGAGAAGTATCAGTCTCATGAGTATCTTGCAAACAAATTTGATTGGTTCATACAAGATCATTTTGGAAAAGATTTATTTGATCATTGGCCTGCATGTTACAGGCTGTCAACAGTCAAACAGTCAAAATGCAGTTGTGCATTTTCTATGTGCTGAATGATGATTTTATTGAGGGTTTAGGCGGAAAAAAATTTATTAAAAATTTACTCTTGTTGTGTGCAGTGGGAGCAGGTATTTTTTATGATACAGAATGAACTGATTGGCTTGTATTATCAATAGGTATTGTAAAGATGTTGTATACTTTGGAAAATTTGCTTAAAATTCTTGAAAATTTGTTAAAAATTCTAAAAATGTATTGCTGTATACTTGTAGCATTATGCTTAAGAATTCAGAAATGTATTGTTTTATAAGAGTTATCTTGATGTAACAATTTGATGCTTGAAATTCTAAAAATTGTATTGCTGTATACTTGTAACATTATGCTTAAGAATTCAGAAATGTATTGTCTTATAAGATTTATCTCGATGTAACAAATTCCAGAAAAAATGTATTGTTTACTTGTAATAAATTTTGAAAATAAAAGTATTGCAACGTTTTAAATTTATTTTCACTACACTGTAGCACATACACGTACATATAAAAGAGAATTGAACAATTTCCTATTGAGTTTTCATTATCCTTTACCATGTCATACAGAGTAAGCTGCTTAACAAGGAATCAAAAACATCAAATAAACAGATATCCATTGTGGTGTAGTGGTTAGCGGTGTCACTTTCCATGCTGTAGGTCCCAGGTTCGAACCTTCAGGGGTATAGATTGATGTCGGGTCCCAATTGTTGAGGTAAGTATACAGGGTTGTATACCATTACACCTCAATGGATATCTTTTGATATTTTGCATCTTGGTCAACCTGTTGCAACATGCCAATAGATATTGGGCAGTAGACAAAAAACTGTAAACATATAATGACAGGGGAGGAGTGGGGTCGTTGAAACTGTCTTCATTGAAAGCATAGCAACCTAATTTCTTACCTATATGAGGAAGTAGGATAATCAATAATAACAAATGGTTCATTACACATAGTATTTATTGACAAACATATAATCAATCTTCAGTATTGAACAGAATATACAGCTGAAGAAGTCTTTCTCCTCGGCTATAATCATTGTTGGTGACATAATGCTCAACTGATGGCTTATTCCTTTCACGAACAATGCATGGATGTCCATCAACTTTGTCATATCCCCCAGTAGATGGCGGTGGCATAGGTATGCGTACAGCCTTGTAGATGCTAATCTCAAAAGCCGAATCACCAGATGTTCCGTCCTCCAGCCTGATTCGTTTCACATGTCCTGCACTATCAATTTTTGTAAATCCTGCAAATGTAATCTCCTTTTGACCCAGTCCCAGTAGACATTTAGATTGTTGTCCGCATATAAAATCACACTTGTAGTATTGGTCCTGATTGAGAATGCTCAACACAATCTTCACATCCTTATCCCTCCAGTTGGGTACCTTCTCAAGATTAACAATAGCAGCCATTCTACCCTTATCCAACTTGAAGAAAGATTTTAGCAGTATGCAAGTGTCATCAAACATGACAGTGAATTTCATTGCAAGTCCTGGTGGGCAATGACACATTGCCCTCTTGTTGATAGTATCCTTGATACTCTTCATAGTTTGCATGAAAACTTTCAGCAGGAAACATTTCACATAGGTGGAGGTCACATGAGTATTTCTCAATGGGTTGCGAAGATCATCGCATACAAAGAAAACGTTTCTATCCTTGACTGCATCAACAACAGCCTGCTGCTTCTGTCTGAGTCGTATGCATGCACAACTATGAGATTCACGATCTGCACAAAACTCTAAATGACCACTCTCCTTGAAAAAGTCGCCCAATGTCATTATACCGTGATAATTCAGTTCAGCTTCAAGCTCACTCACTGCATTAAACAGATAATGTTCACGTTCACTGTCTGACAACATTGTAAGACTGAGTGCATTTTGTTGTCAGCATCATCTTTTATACTCTGCTTGCTGAGTGGTGAGGGTAACCCATTTCCTGTTTCAATAGGTCTGTATGACGTAATATTGCATTACATTGCGCAATAGCTCCACGTGAACACATAGTGTGCACTTTACTCAAAGAGGAGTGAGGAGGAGGATAAATGATAGAGCATAGAGTTGATTACAATATTTCTTTTTATTGATAATGCAAATGAGTATTAACAGCATTGAAAAAATTGCGACAAAAGGTTCTATCTTCTAACAAAGTTTTGCTAATCCATCCATGTAGAGCAATAACAATTTTCAATGAGCAAAATAGTTGTGTATTTGACAATCCATCAGTGTTGTTGTTGACGTTGTTGGTTGACCAATCTCCAAACGTTGAAGATGATAGCTTGTTCCTCACCATGTCGATAAAGTTGAGTAGATGATGTTCTGGGCAGTATATGCCATCAATCTTCTTGATCAGCAACTCCAAATCAGGTGTAGCAGGAAAGAAATAAGGTGATGATAGGTCCAGGTACTCCACATTGTTCAGTTGTAGAATTGTATCCAGTAGAGTAATCTGCTTATATCCATGGACAAAGATTTTAATTGGACGCTGCTGGTTCTGATCCAACCACCTTCCAACTGTTCCACGCACAATTTCCATCAAAGCCGAATAGGGAAGATGTTCTGTCCCACAGTCTGACCACCTGAGTCCATGTTTAGCTTGATGTATACAGTTGTTGGCGATGATTTGCCTGCTAGTCTTGAGCAGAGACTCGGAGTAGGGAGGCTTGAAAAAGTAGTGATGAGTAGTCACATGATGCTCATCATCTTGCTCCAGGATAGCCATCTCCTTCACAATAAACTTGTTGTCCAAACCTTCAAAACCTTGAAAGTTCATCAGGTACAGTGGTAGTGGTCCAAAAATGTTTTCCGCTCTACTCGATGGCCAGTCATCTACACCACTTTCTGCTGTAATGTAGGAGTCGTCATCATTGAGTCCAGTTGTACTTGTAGAGGCATCTTTCATCAGTGGTCGCTCACCAATAACACAGCCCACCACGTCCTCCCCTTCATGCGAAGACAGCTCCCCCTCCTCCATAAAGAGTCCTCTGTATCCTGTCATGACTGGCTCATTCATTGTCTTGAGCTCAACTGAGCAATTTATCACTGTGCACTGACTATATATCTTTTTTATGCCGACAGTACAAGGCCTGACATTGGTCGATACTCTTTAGTCATCTCATGAATCATCATACAGTAGGCAGTTGTATTACCTGGAATGTTTTCAGATGCTTCAAACTCAATCCTCACATCGATACTTCCAGTTTTGAGTGACTCATTTTGGCGGGAGCAATCAAAAGCAAACAGCATTATTTTTCCATCACCAATGGCACTCTTTTCAAACAGAGGGTTGCTTGCACGAGCATTACCATGGTTGTAGACTCCATTGAAAGCTGCATACATGCTGTAAATGTGATTATCATCACCATCAATGCTCTCATATGGGTAGTATCTGCTGTTTAAAAACACTCAAACATCCTTCATATTACATTTGTCAAAGCGAGAACTGTTGGCTGCTGCCACACCTCGTCTTGCAGTCTGTAGCCCAACCACAATGTATCGTGGCTTTTCATGCTGTGATGTTGACTTGACAGTCCATGTATGCTTTCTTGTCTGTGGTAACGTTGGATAGGTATACAACTCCCAATGTCGAAATGATATACTGATGGGTGTGTCATTCTGTACAATCTGTAGCAGACGCAGTTTCACATCATCTGCCACTTCCACATAAGGCATTCTCCATAAAAGCTTTGTGATTGCTACATTGGCAGCAGCAACATTCACACAGTCGTGAAAGTTGGGGCTGACCCTCAACACCAGCTCTTGTTTCACATTGAGTAAAATCTGTCTATAGTCTTCGGCAAAGCCCAGCAGGTATCTCAAAGGCACATCCATGATTGTAGTGTCGCCTCCATTGGCAGCAAAATCGGTGAATCCATGAGTTGGGCTAAACTTGTAGCCAGCTCCTTCCATCTTGGTCCACTCATCACGTTCAAATGTAACAGCATTCTTCATTAGGCTGGTAACTCCAGGATTGCGTATACCATCCACCTCCACACCATTGATTTCATAGCGTATCTCTGAAAACACATTGCCGAAGAATCCAGAGACACATGGAGATCCGGCCACAGCAGCGTTGGCAGCTCCAGTCACAGTATACTCCAAATGTAGATAGCTCTCCGATGGCAGTGTGTAAACATCTTGCTGTTGAATTGGAATCCGTATCTCATCGTTGGCATTGTAGCTTACAGTATAGGGTGCATGAGAATGGTACTCAAACCCAATGATACTGTTGTCCGATGACGGTCCATTCTGTGTCACATCCAAAACTCCCATCTTCCTATTCTACTCGTATCTGACAGCCTCGTTCTTGCAAATACTCAATGCTCCTAGATGTTAACCTTGTCAAGGTTGAATGCTGAATGACATCCTTCACTCTATTATCTACTTTTATAGGCTTAGAACATATCTATGTAGGAGAAGGAGGAGGAGGATGAGGGTGTACTGCAGCAGCCTTATCCAGCCCTTGATTCAGCTTTCCAAATAACAGCACCATCTCACTTGCGTTGTCTCAAATGTAAAGCAATATTTATTTCCTCGCCTCTATTATTTATAAGATGACCATACTCATCAACTACTTGCAGTGTAATGCTACCAATCTGCTTGATGTCTACAGGTAAATAGATTACATTCTGCACAGTCACCACCATTTTATACCCTGGATCAACGTTTGGGTAAAACTCATAGATCACATGATCTGTAATTCCATTAGAGTAAGATCCAGTCACAATGTTACAGGTGATGCGTATCACATTAGGCCGACTGATTTGTACAGTATTATCACTTCTAGTAGATGTGTTGGGCTCTATGAACTGGGTATTGGTAAAACCCAACAGTTTCCCTATTGAATCTTGTGGTCGTAAATCCAACTTGGCACTGCTCAAAACTATACACTTTAAGGTTGATGGATCTACAGTCACCTGGAAATCAACATCATTTTCCAACAGCCTTTGTGCAAGCAAGTCAGTAATTGTAGAAAATTCAAAGCTACCTGTTGGTAATGATACCTGATGCAGAACCAAATCCTCCTTGTCAGCAGTAGTAGCTGGCATTCTCCTTTTAGTCCTTTTAGTCAATACTGTACCATCATCATCATCATCAGACTCGCCAGGTTTATGCTTCCGATGTTTAAGCACCTCGCTCCAATACTCTTCAAATCTTGCTTTAGCCATACTCCAAAGCTCATCATGTGTTATCTCTGCACTAGTATCACCCTTCTTAGGAATTCTATTACTTGCATAAAAATGTAGTACATTATTGAAACCTTCCTCAATATTAGGTATTGAGTTGCAACTTGTAAAGCTAATCAGACCAATTTCCCATCCACCGCTGCTCACATCAAGTGGTGGATAAAAGTCGCTCTTTAGTATTGATGTCCTACCTCCAAAACATAGCATCATGTTGCTGCCTGCTCAACATACAGTTGCACAATGAGTAGCAATCAGCCTACACTAGGCATTTATAGTAAGTATAGGGATGAAAATAATGTACAAAAGAGAAAGTGGATCATTTATTTATTTTCATCAATCAAAAATTGTAAACACAAATGTCCACAGATGTGTGAGTAAAGATCTTCCTGCTTCTGATCATAGTTGTACTCAATCCTCGATGCTGGCTCCAGTCCTTTGTGCATATAGTCGATAAACTCCTGTGGTGGTCTCAGATTGCCAAATCTGTCAAAGTAGTGAGACACATCATCCTTCTTCACATAGCACACCCAATGTGTGCCAGCTCCAGTGCTGGTGTCCAGGTTGATAATGCCACATTCTCTCCTCCAGGGCCCATTCAATGGTAGAGCATCCCGCATAAACACTCCTCGAAAATGCTTTAGCTTCAGTCGACATGCATACTTGTAGAGATCAGCATCGGTGAGGGCTCGATCAGGTAGGGCAACTACCGTCTTCTCTTGCCGCCACATTGACGGCGACGTGCTCCATTTCCCTGTGTCCTGCGCTGTTGTCTCAGGTAGAGTCTTTTACCCTTTTTACCAGAACATCTCTTTACTCGTTTTCGACCACGAGTCTTTGTTGTCTTACGTCTGCGGTGTACTCCTCCACCAAACTTTGCTTTAGCCTTCATGATGTTGGTCACTGCTAGTGCTGCAGCCTTCTCAAGTGCTCCTGCGTCTGCAGATTTTACCACACTCCAAGCTCGATCTGCCAAAATGTTGTCTGCTACTGCTCTGCTCGTTGTATCACTGCTCCTCGAGTAAGCAATGTCGTGCTCCTTACAGGCTCGATCAAGACTATTTATACCGGGATCGCCTCATGCCAACTGCTTCTCTAGCTTTGTACCTGGTCCACAGTACTGGTAACCGGGGATGTGGAGTTCAATAGGCAGAATGTCAATTGCCTTGTTCACCAATTTTCCAGCACTCTTTTTAACTATTGAACCTGCAACTTTTGCAATTGATGACAGTACCCCTCTTCCCTGGTACCTCCTCTTCCTTGTACAACTAGCCATCTACTGATTAGCTTGAGCCTCATCAACCTCTTTTATACCTTCCTTCACTGCGGCTGTTGCTGCTGCTGCTGCTGCTTCCCCACAATTGAATGGAATATCATCATTCCAGTCTAACTCGGCATCAGATACCAATAGTTGCTCAGCATTTTTCATTATAAATGCTCTTATGTCTTTCCTAGTTGTCAAATATTCATTATACTTTGGAGAGTCTTTATTAAGAAATATCTTTAAAGCAATGTTCAGAACACGCAGGCTGTTCTCTCTCAATCGAGTTTCCAAGTATTGTTTGTCAACTAATCTATTCTCGAGCTCCTTCAATCTGGCTTCCAAATACTGCTTGTTTACAGCATCAGTAGGCTTAATTGGGTCTAGCACATCAGACAGTATTGAATCATTGAGACTTGTAGATACCTGCAAAGTATCATCATGCTGCATCTTGGGCAGCCATAGTGAAATCAGTTCTCTGCATGTTGAAAAGTTGACAGCATCCCTGTCAGCACGTGGATTTCCCAAATCGATCAAACGCTTGTAGCGAGCATTAATGTTTCCTATGGAATCCATGACTTGACTGCTATACACAAGCAAAGCAATGTCTCTTATATAGTGAAACTAGTATGCAGGATTAGCAACTATGTAGCCACCTTGTACCAACTCTTCTAAAATTGAATTGATTTCATTCTCATGTCCAGTATTGCCAACTGCCTTGGACTGATCCAATAGTTTCAGCCTGTCCACAAGTTCGTTGGGATCATTGTAGTAGACGTACTCAATCTTGGTACGGTTGTTTGCCACCATATTGAATGGCGCCACAAGTCCTCTGCCACTGACCTTGCTATACTTGGGTTTAGCATTATTGAGCAGTTTATGGATCACATTTTTATACTTTGTATCATTCGAGTTTTTACTCTTACCATCTGGATCATGATTTTCCTTTTACAAGTTTGTAATGTGTAATATCCGAGTGTATGCCACCTCATCACTAGCCAATGGAGTAATGGGTTTCTTTATGAAAATGAGTTCACAAAGTCCACGTGTTGCATCAAATCCAGTCACGTTTGAAGGATTGTTAGGGTCAGTCAGAACAATCTTTCTTCCATCACTTCCAAAGGTTAACAGTTTGTTACCCAAATAGTAGTCATTGCCAACAACTTCTGGTCTATATGTTTTGTCAGAGCTGCTATCACCACTCATAGCTCTATGAAGATAACGTCCCACCAGTGTTCCAGTCAACCCAACCTTGGTCATTGCTTGTCAAATCCTCTTTTGACTGCTGGTTGGTAATGCTTCCTGAGCAGTAGCACCCTCCTCCTCCTCATCCACATCCATCACATCACTTTCATCATCATCATCATTGGCACTTGCAGATGGCCACAATTTGCATGCAGTACTTGAGGTACTTGGAACTGGGCTCAACTGTGAAGCTTCTCCAATTCCTTCAAAGGTTGAAGGAGACTCCTTACCAATTTTGGGCAGACGTCTTACCGCTTGTTTCAGAGGTCGGGACAGCAATGGTGTAGGTGGCGGTGTATGGGGTGCATGATGACCTACAGGAACTGCAAAACGTCTGTGATGTGGGTGTGGCTCCGGAGATTGCCCATGTAGTGGTTGTGCTGCTGCTGCTGCTGGCTGTGGTGGTGGTGGTGGTGCTGCCAAATGCTGATTGAGAACTTCAACTATATTGTCAAGTGGTTCAGTTAGTGGTTTAAAGTGTTTTGCATGCTGCTCCTCTGCCACTTGCCTTCCAAGAGTCAGTTCCTTGTGTTTCCTTTTGATGTTACGTCACAACTTTGCAATTGCCTTGATGGTTGGTGCGATCTCTTCTACAGTCTTTTGACGGTGTCTATTGCTGCAGACGTCCATCTTGCTCAGTGTACTAACATATACTGAAGCTCAACTAACACTATGCATCAACTAAATACGTATCAAGTCCATTCCTGTAGCGCCCTCCATTTCTGTCCAATGTCCGATCAATCACTAGGAATGAGTGTGCACCCCCCACTGACAAAACCTTGTTACACATATCCTTGAACTGATCAAAGGTCATGTCAGTGCCAACATGATCTCGGTACAAGTGTTTCATGTTTAGCTCATCCTGCTGAAACATGACTAGAAAGTTTGCATTGTCACGAATCAGCTGTTTTGGATTGCAGCTATAGGTCTGTGCTAGATAAAACACATCAACGTCACTGTGTTGGCCTGCACTAAAGTACTTCCTGATGGCATCCTGCTGCTCACAAATCACATCGTCAAAAATAATTATTGAGTTTGGTGGCAGCTCATGCGGGTTGGGTATTTCTTCACTTGTATCACACTCGACATACTTTATTCCATTTCCTGCAAGTCCTTGCATGATTGTACGGAGCAGCTTATACTTGGACTGGAATGTAGTCTTTGAAAAAAGGTAGATGTTTGAAAAGTGAATTCCTTTCTCATCAAAAAGCATGTTGAATAGTAGGTTGGTTTTGCCACAACCAGAAGGTCCACATATAATACATCTCATATGATTGGGGAACAATGGTCCATGACGCTTTTTCTTTGTATCCATTTCCACCAAGCCACACCCCCTAATCACTTTGTCAAAATCGATAACTCTAAACTGGGTTTTCTGTTGCACAACCTGTTTCACCTTACACAAGATCGTTCTTATCAATCCATGAGTCGTGACTGGAGCTATATCCTTTCCAGTGTACCAACAGTTTATTTCCTCTTTTCCTCAACACTTTTTCAATTTTGAAAACACTGGGCACTTTTGTCTTTACAATTTCTTCAGAATAGAATCCTCCTTCAATGGGTTCACCTCTATAGTCCACCAATTTGTAGGTTACAGGCACTGTAGGTCGCACACGTCTTACTGTGAACAGTTCATTTGTCCAATTGGCTAGATATCCCTTGTCAAACGTCTTTTTATACTTGCTGATTCTCACTTTATCACCAGGCTCAATACTCTGACTGGGACCTGGATAAAACTTGTTTTGAGGTTTGCTGACCAACTTTTCCTTAT